>NC_141075.1:15749089-16074089 GCF_041138505.1 Cibotium barometz
ATGCTTGTGTGACCAACCTTACACTATCACAAAAAAATAAAACTTGCACAAGACAATTGAAAAACCTTAATAAGATAGTGAGAAAAAAAAATTGAAATTGTATTTACTTCAAGCCAAGATTGCATATCCAGTGGTTATTTGATAGCTACACAGCTAGGGAAAGTAATTTCTCTACAAAGAAAAGATCATTCCTGCCTTTTGCACACTACTCTACCATTGATTATCAAAGCAAAATCACCACTCAGTGAGAATCGAAGAACTAAGTAGTCACGTAAGTTGGCAAGGGACCAGTCATCATTCACAGCAACATCTTCTACATCCCCACCTTGCATGGATATATGTAGCACACCCTGTTCTGTAGTGTAAGATTCCTCCTCCAACCCCCTTTTGATGTCTAGTATCTTTCCCTGTAATCAATCCCTCTTCAGAAATATAAAGACCTTGTTTCTAACTGTTTTAACCTAGAGAGAGAAAATATTCTAGAGAGAGAATATTCAGATTATGAATATTTTTGGATAGAAAAATAACTCATCTTATTAAAATAAGTTCCCCTGAAACAAAAATTCAAAAAGAACTTTCCAATGTGCAATTGGAATTAATTGGAACTGGGTATAAAGGACCTTAGCCTAAGGGTCTAGATTTTCAAAAAAATTTGGATTATGGTCCAATTAAGGTTCCTATGGGCCAATAGCATCAATCCATGTGTAGGGAGGAGATAAATCCAATTTGTAAAAGAAGATACCCAAATATGAGTAAATGCTCACATAAGATGAAGAGTCGAAAATGTACAAGGTTTATTAGTAAAAAACTATGAGCAATATTAAAAATATGAGATATTTTGGGTATCCAAAAATGAGTAAATGCTCACATAAGATGAAGAGTTGAAAATGTACAAGGTTTATTAGTAAAAAACTATGAGCAATATTAAAATGATTCCATTATGACACATATGTAAGGAAGGGGAGTTCTTTAAAGGAGATGCATATTTCACATAAGATGAAGAGTTGAAAATGTACAAGGTTTATTAGTAAAAAACTATGAGCAATATTAAAATGATTCCATTATGACACATATGTAAGGAAGGGGAGTTCTTTAAAGGAGGTGCATATTTCACATAAGATGAAGAGTTGAAAATGTACAAGGTTTATTAGTAAAAAACTATGAGCAATATTAAAATGATTCCATTATGACACATATGTAAGGAAGGGAGTTCTTTAAAGGAGGTGCATATTTCACATAAGATGAAGAGTTGAAAATGTACAAGGTTTATTAGTAAAAAACTATGAGCAATATTAAAATGATTCCATTATGACACATATGTAAGGAAGGGGAGTTCTTTAAAGGAGGTGCATATTTCACATGCTTGAATGAGTTTTAAACTCATAAAAATTGAGATATTTCATCTCTCATCTCTCCTCATTCAAGTCTAGTTCCAAAAAGTTAGCTTAACTGACTTACCATGGTCAAATATTGACCAAACTGATTTAGAAAATTCTAGAATCAGTTTGTTTGGTTAGGAGCTTAATTTTTCCTATAAATAGAAACCTCCCCCTTGTTGAAAAATAGATAGTGTTTATGCATCGTTACTCTACTCCACCTAAGCCAAGAACTGTGAATTCATTTAATAATTCACTAGTTTTTGAAGCTTCCCTCTTTCTTCAATCCCCATTAGTGGCTCCATCAACATACTTAACCAATTGATTGGTTGGGGACCTCTACCGTGAACAAAGAATCAAGCAATTTGTAAGGTAATTAGTGAATATTGATCTTTTCTATAATTTCTCAATGTTTCTCTCTTCTCAACCCCTCTCAAGCTTGAGAAGCTTAATTGGTATGGTTTTTAAAATGCTATTGAAGTTAATTGGTGAATAGTACCGAAGAGTTACATAATTTAATAAATGCTATTGAAGTTAATTTCCATTTATGTTTAAATTCTAATGGTTTTTATGTAATTTCTCTCTCTCACTCAAGAAATGGTCATACTCATGACCCATTCTCAATCCAAATCAAGCTTTTCATAAAGCTTTTCCTTAACCCAAGATTAAGCTATGCTTGAGGCCAAATTAATGGCTTTTTTCTATGCTTTTAGTTTATGTATATTAATGATTCAATCCATTATGGATTGATAATCCAATTAGAGATCATTTTAATTATTTTCTTAATGATAAGCTTTATCCCTTAGAAAAATTGAGATTTATCAGTCATAACAGCGGAGCTATGGCAAAATTTTTATAAAAATTATGCATAAAATAATTTCATTCAAAGCATAAAAAGAGGACTTCCTACCATATTCTAGGAATTATCATCCTAGATTAATTGAAAGAATTTCATTATAATCATGGAGAAATTAAATTTTAATATCATGCATAAAGGATAAGTTTTTATATCAAAAGTGTTATTTTTACCATTTTTATTTTCATGCATAGAAGTATGCATAATGGATAAATTTTTATATCAAAAGTGTTACTTTTACCATTTTTATTTTCATGCATAGAAGTATGCATAATGGATAAATTTTTATATCAAAAGTGTTATTTTTATCAACTTTTATTTCATGCATAGAAGTATGCATAATGGATAAATTTTTATATCAAAAGTATTATTTTTATCATTTTTAGTTCATGCATAGAAGTATGCATAATGGTTAAATTTTTATATCAAAAGTGTTACTTTTATCATTTTTATTTCATGCATAGAAGTATACATAATGGATAAATTTTTATATCAAAAGTGTTACTTTTATCATATTTGAATTTCATGCATAAAGGTATGCATAAAAGTTGATTATCTTATTATAAAAGTGTGTCTTTTATTATATTCAATTTCATGCATAGAGGTATGCATAAAGGTTGATTATTTTATTATAAAAGTGTGACTTTTATCATAATTGAATTTCATGCATAGAGGTATGCATAAAAGTTGATTATTTTATTGTAAGAGTGTTACTTTTATCATATTGGATTTCATGCATAGAGGTATGCATAAAAGATATTCTTTTTATACTAAAAGTGTGATTTTCCTCATAAATGGATTTTATGCATAACTTAGATGCATAAGAGAAATTCTTTTATTCGAAAAGTGTAATTCCTACCAAATTGAATTTATGCATAAGAAGATGCATAAAGATTGATTTTAATTTCGAAAGTGTTAGTCTCCTTAAATGGAATTTATGCATAAATAAATGTGTAGAGAAATCTTATATCAAATATAAGAATTCTCTTAAAAAAGATATGAAATGTGATAAGATGTGATAAGAGGTGTATGAGATGTGATAAGATTTGATAAGATGCGTATGGAAAGTGATAGGATGTGATAAGAGGTGTATGAGATGTAAAAAGATGTGATAAGATGTGTATGAGATGTGATAGAATGTGTTAAGATGAGTTAGGATGTGTTAAGATGTATATGGGATGTGTTAGGGCAAGAATGGATGTGATGTAAAAGATTAGATGTGAAGGCATATGGGGTTATATGAATGGGAATGTGAAAATGGATGTATGTGAATGTGGATGTAGATGTGGATGTATAGATGTGAATGGGAATGTGGATGTGGATGTATGTATGTGGATGTGTGGATGTGGAGATGGGAGTATGGATGTATGAATGTGAAAATGGATGTATGCATGAAGATGTATATGTATAGATGTGAATGTGGATGTAGATGTGGATGTATAGATGTGAATGGGAATGTGGATGTGAATGTGGATGTAGATGTGGATGTATAGATGTGAATGAGAATGTGGATGTGGATGTATGTATGTATGTGGATGTAGATGTGGATGTATAGATGTGAATGGGAATGTGGATGTGGATGTATGTGAATGTGGATGTAGATGTGGATGTATAGATGTGAATGGGAATGTGGATGTGGATGTATGTGAATGTGGATGTAAATGTGGATGTATAGATGTGAATGGGAATGTGGATGTGGATGTATGTGGATATGGATGTATGAATGAGGACGTGATAATGGATGTATGCATGTAGATGTGGATATATGGATGTGAATATGAATGTGGATGTGGATGTGGATGTATGGATGTGGATATGGATGTGTATGTATGAATGTAGATATGGGATGTGGATGTATAAATGAGGATGTGAAAATGGAGGTATGCATGTAGATGTGGATGTATGGATGTGAATGTGGATGTGGATGTGGATGTATGGATGTGGATATGGATGTGTATGTATGAATGAGGATATGGGATGTGGATGTATAAATGAGGATGTGAAAATGGATGTATGCATGTAAATGTGGATGTATGGATGTGAATGTGAATGTGTATGTGAATTAATGTGTCGTCGATATGAGGAAATGGATGAGAATGAGTACACATTGAATGGAATGTGGAATAAGTAATATGGACTAAGGAAAGATAATGTGGAAAGACGAGAGTTCGATTTAGAAACGGTATTTTGTGACTGTTTGTAAATGACTGTTTTATGTCAAGAATGCTGGGGAAGCATTTTGATCGTCTTGTGGATTAAGGTCATGAAGACCTAACTGTTAAAGTTGCAACTGCTGACAGAGAGTCAATGGAGGACGTCTCGCGTAGCAAGGTCGACCGAGGTCTTGACCAGCCTCGGTTCGATTTAAATGGTGAGCTTCCGGTACGGTGGATGAGGGACCAAGGAAGTGGCCTATGAGTGAAGCGCTAGGTCACATGCGAAGGATCCTAGAGGGTGCTGACCATACGGTGCTCGGGCTCTGGGTCGCCTAGGATACCCACGCGTGCGTCGAGGAAGATATTGGAACAAGGAGTAAGAGTTGTTTTGTGAAACCGGGCATGGATCTGGTTGATTGACCTTCCTGGTCTTCAATGGATGAGTCCATGGCTCTTTATATGGATCTGTTGGTTGATCTTGCTGATCTTCAATGAGAGTCCATCTTGATTTTTATAAGTGATTATATTGTCGAGTATTATGGGCTAGGAACTATTGAAAAGGCCCCTGTGTGGACAGGCGGTGAGCGTTCTAGTTGCCAATGATGCCATAGATACTCTGATGAAGGAATGATGGGAAATTATGAATCAACCGGATAAATTGGAAGATTGTGATCAGTGGTACTATGGTTTCATTAAAGGATTGTTTTAAAGTTAGCTGATGCTAAGGAAAAGGCAATTTCATATTGGGTGTGTAAGTGGTGTGACAAGTTTTATGTTTGCATGAGCTTCTGGCTAGGGGGCCTTCGAACTCTTTTCCTTGGTACCCGGGACAAACCTAACCAAATTCCAAATTGGATCCCATCACTACAGTGGTTGGGCGGTTGGCTAACCCATGGGATCGGCGGATGGGGTTAGGCTGGACTGATGGATCCGTAAATCGAGACTCAATTTCTGTTATTACGATAGATAAAGTAAATCCCGGATTGTAATTGTTCTATGGATAGGAATCAATGGCTGTGCCTCTTGATGGGGAAAAAAGCGTTGATCCCAATGATCCAAGTGCAAGTTTCTTCCTTGATCCGACCGAGTATCTTTATAGGTGCAGTCGGATCAGCGTGATCAGTAATGATCTTGACTACGTTAGAGTACAAAGTTATCTTGGTGGAATCGCCCGTGCTTTCCGGGTAAGGGAAGTTTTTCCGGGTTCGGTTTTGGAAAAACCGACGGATTAGTCTCTTGTCCGGATATCCGTGGATGAGGCCCCGAGTGTGGGTCCCTGCCCCGCGCATGAAGTGCTACTTCCGCTGCTAGTACCCCGAATCCGTCGCATGGTGGGGACAGGGATCTCACAGTTGGTATCAGAGCATTTGGCTAATAAAGATCAACTGAGAAACCAAATATGTCAAAAATTTATCAAGAAGCACAAAAAGGTTATAATTGTGTGATATAATTCATATAATTTGATATTCAAACTGTAATTCGTAATTTGGTAATTGGGTCTTCAGATGGCAATACCGTAATTATATAGAATCCCTGACTTGCTTGAGGCCTAAATATGATGGTATTTACCTTATAATTCCAAGGGCCGTGACTACCCGTATATACCGAGAGTATACTGCAGCTCTTTACTGATAGTATATACGAGTAAATCTAAGACTTGAAATTATAAGCGTTAATGCTATCCAGAGGATGATTTCGAATGTGGTTGATATGATTTTTAATTCTGTTTGAGAATTGATGAATTGATTTGGATTCTGATTGAAAAATGATGATCCTTGAAATTTGGTTGAAATGTAATAAGCTGAGCGAAACCTCAATGAGGATGAATGGGACGAGTCCCTGTGATGATATTCATAACTGGAATGATGATAATGATTTCAGCAAATCACTATGAGATTAGTGGATTGTGCTGTCAGATTGCTACTATTAATACTTGACCGTTAGATCAAGTTAAGGGATGACAAATTGAGAACTTACTTGACTAAAATTCCCGTGGAGGAATGTTCAGAAGGAAATTTTTCTGTCTAATGGACCATTATCATGTTAAAGATATGAATGATATGATCTGAATGAATTGTTGATGAGTTCTAAGGGATATTTATCCCAGTATTCTGTTGGGTTGACCAGAATATAAGGAACCCCAGAATAAAATTGGATCTTAAGAAAAAGAGTTATCCTCTACCTTGCGAGATGAGGACATCTCGCACTTTTTTAAGTGGGGTAGAATGTAAGATTCCTCCCCGGCCTTCGAGGTATACAGGAGTAAGAATCTCCCTTTTGATCTTATAATTATTTCCTCTCTAAAATAAAAGAAAGATTCTGTTTTTTTTTTAAAGGAAGACCCTTTTCCCTAGAATACTTCTCAGGAGTCCCACATGTTTTAAGGATTCAGAACAATGAGTTCAGAAGTAAAAATCGGTGTTTTGGATACCAAGGTTTTGGTCTTCATTCGAGTATGGCCCAAAAGAAGTTCTTTATCTATTGGGGAGTTTAAGAAGTTATCCCCCAGATATTGTGAGCCTTATCTGAATTCAAAGAAAGTAAGCGACTTAGCTTACGAGCTTCTTTTATCTCCTCATCTCAAAGTTCTTAATGTATTTCATAGAAATACGTGCCAAACCCAAATCATGGAAAGACGGTAAAACTTCAGTGGCAAGTTACCGTTGGCTTCTAGGTTACGCTAGCTCCTTCCTTTATATAAGTCGTAACTTTTACTTGTCACTCACAGTAATCTTACTTCCATCGATCTCCCTTGTTCTTAATCTCCTTCATGGCTTGGCAACAGGAATTAGTTTTATCCATGATGATTTCTCACCTTCAAGACGCAAGCGAGTCTGTGAAGAAAGATTTTATAGAACAGTATGAGCGCTCACTTTTCCCTCACTTGGGAACTTCTGTAGCTCAGACCAAATGGCGGACCTATCAAAACATAACTAGGGTAACACCCTGGGGTCAGCAGCACTTTCGTAACAATGTCCGCTTGGCCATGGTTATTGAAGCTTTGGGTTTGGGTCCCCGATACTACTGCGTCATGAGATCAAGACATCTTGGGTTTTCTGAGCGGGTCTTCTTACTGGCGTGTTTTCTTCCTCATGAGAAGATATGCCTTTACCCCGTTTTTGGCTTACCTCTCAGAGGTCCTTTTGTTAGATCACCTCATACCACTGAGATAGGTGCGACAATAACCAGCAGAATCATTCCCCGGTAGATGAGTTACCCTATACTTGCGCAGCTTGTGAGTGCTGCTTTTGTGATCAGATGATGGACGGGCTTATGGAAGTGTAAAGAGTTCTTCTATCCTTACTGTATAAGTTCCGAGAATGAATAAAGTTTAAATCTTGTTCTTATTTTGAATCTTGCTCTCTTTAAGACTTTTCTTGGTGGTCAACCTTGATTAAAATTTTTCTCTAAGTCTCATATTCGTGCATCTTGCGAAATTATCCCAGTTTGCGAGATGAGGACATCTCGCATTTTTTAAGTGGGGTAGAATGTAAGATTCCTCCCCCAACCCCCTTTTGA
The DNA here is from genome assembly GCF_041138505.1 of Cibotium barometz. Lineage (NCBI taxonomy): Eukaryota > Viridiplantae > Streptophyta > Polypodiopsida > Cyatheales > Cibotiaceae > Cibotium > Cibotium barometz. The sequence continues at coordinate 15,756,997 of NC_141075.1, forward strand.
TGTCTAGTATCTTTCCCTGTAATCAATCCCTCTTCAGAAATATAAAGACCTTGTTTCTAACTGTTTTAACCTAGAGAGAGAAAATATTCTAGAGAGAGAATATTCAGATTATGAATATTTTTGGATAGAAAAATAACTCATCTTATTAAAATAAGTTCCCCTGAAACAAAAATTCAAAAGGAACTTTCCAATGTGCAATTGGAATTAATTGGAACTGGGTATAAAGGACCTTAGCCTAAGGGTCTAGATTTTCAAAAAATTTTGGATTATGGTCCAATTAAGGTTCCTATGGGCCAATAGCATCAATCCATGTGTAGGGAGGAGATAAATCCAATTTGTAAAAGAAGATACCCAAAAATGAGTAAATGCTCACATAAGATGAAGAGTCGAAAATGTACAAGGTTTATTAGTAAAAAACTATGAGCAATATTAAAAATATGAGATATTTTGGGTATCCAAAAATGAGTAAATGCTCACATAAGATGAAGAGTTGAAAATGTACAAGGTTTATTAGTAAAAAACTATGAGCAATATTAAAATGATTCCATTATGACACATATGTAAGGAAGGGGAGTTCTTTAAAGGAGATGCATATTTCACATAAGATGAAGAGTTGAAAATGTACAAGGTTTATTAGTAAAAAACTATGAGCAATATTAAAATGATTCCATTATGACACATATGTAAGGAAGGGGAGTTCTTTAAAGGAGGTGCATATTTCACATAAGATGAAGAGTTGAAAATGTACAACGTTTATTAGTAAAAAACTATGAGCAATATTAAAATGATTCCATTATGACACATATGTAAGGAAGGGGAGTTCTTTAAAGGAGGTGCATATTTCACATAAGATGAAGAGTTGAAAATGTACAAGGTTTATTAGTAAAAAACTATGAGCAATATTAAAATGATTCCATTATGACACATATGTAAGGAAGGGGAGTTCTTTAAAGGAGGTGCATATTTCACATGCTTGAATGAGTTTTAAACTCATAAAAATTGAGATATTTCATCTCTCATCTCTCCTCATTCAAGTCTAGTTCCAAAAAGTTAGCTTAACCGACCTAAACATGGTCAAATATTGACCAAACTGATTTAGAAAATTCTAGAATCAGTTTGTTTGGTTAGGAGCTCAATTTTTCCTATAAATAGAAGCCTCCCCCTTGTTGAAAAATAGATAGTGTTTATGCATCGTTACTCTACTCCACCTAAGCCAAGAACTGTGAATTCATTTAATAATTCACTAGTTTTTGGAGCTTCCCTCTTTCTTCAATCCCCATTAGTGGCACCATCAACATACTTAACCAATTGATTGGTTGGGGGCCTCTACCGTGAACAAAGAATCAAGCAATTTGTAAGGTAATTAGTGAATATTGATCTTTTCTATAATTTCTCAATGTTTCTCTCTTCTCAACCCCTCTCAAGCTTGAGAAGCTTAATTGGTATGGTTTTTAAAATGCTATTGAAGTTAATTGGTGAATAGTAGCGAAGAGTTAGATAATTTAATAAATGCTATTGAAGTTAATTTCCATTTATGTTTAAATTCTAATGGTTTTCATGTAATTTCTCTCTCTCACTCAAGAAATGGTCATACTCATGACCCATTCTCAATCCAAATCAAGCTTTTCATAAAGCTTTTCCTTAACCCAAGATTAAGCTATGCTTGAGGCCAAATTAATGGCTTTTTTCTATGCTTTTAGTTTATGTATATTAATGATTCAATCCATTATGGATTGATAATCCAATTAGAGATCATTTTAATTATTTTCTTAATGATAAGCTTTATCCCTTAGAAAAATTGAGATTTATCAGTCATAGCAGCGGAGCAATGGCAAAATTTTTATAAAATTTATGCATAAAATAATTTCATTCAAAGCATAAAAAGAGGACTTCCTACCATATTCTAGGAATTATCATCCTAGATTAATTGAAAGAATTTCATTATGATCATGGAGAAATTAAATTTTAATATCATGCATAAAGGATAAGTTTTTATATCAAAAGTGTTATTTTTACCATTTTTATTTTCATGCATAGAAGTATGCATAATGGATAAATTTTTATATCAAAAGTGTTACTTTTACCAATTTTATTTTCATGCATAGAAGTATGCATAATGGATAAATTTTTATATCAAAAGTGTTATTTTTATCAACTTTTATTTCATGCATAGAAGTATGCATAATGGATAAATTTTTATATCAAAAGTATTATTTTTATCATTTTTAGTTCATGCATAGAAGTATGCATAATGGTTAAATTTTTATATCAAAAGTGTTACTTTTATCATTTTTATTTCATGCATAGAAGTATACATAATGGATAAATTTTTATATCAAAAGTGTTACTTTTATCATATTTGAATTTCATGCATAAAGGTATGCATAAAAGTTGATTATCTTATTATAAAAGTGTGTCTTTTATTATATTGAATTTCATGCATAGAGGTATGCATAAAGGTTGATTATTTTATTATAAAAGTGTGACTTTTATCATAATTGAATTTCATGCATAGAGGTATGCATAAAAGTTGATTATTTTATTGTAAGAGTGTTACTTTTATCATATTGGATTTCATGCATAGAGGTATGCATAAAAGATATTCTTTTTATACTAAAAGTGTGATTTTCCTCATAAATGGATTTTATGCATAACTTAGATGCATAAGAGAAATTCTTTTATTCTAAAAGTGTAATTCCTACCAAATTGAATGTATGCATAAGAAGATGCATAAAGATTGATTTTAATTTCGAAAGTGTTAGTCTCCTTAAATGGAATTTATGCATAAATAAATGTGTAGAGAAATCTTATATCAAATATAAGAATTCTCTTAAAAAAGATATGAAATGTGATAAGATGTGATAAGAGGTGTATGAGATGTGATAAGATTTGATAAGATGCGTATGGAAAGTGATAGGATGTGATAAGAGGTGTATGAGATGTAAAAAGATGTGATAAGATGTGTATGAGATGTGATAGAATGTGTTAAGATGAGTTAGGATGTGTTAAGATGTATATGGGATGTGTTAGGGCAAGAATGGATGTGATGTAAAAGATTAGATGTGAAGGCATATGGGGTTATATGAATGGGAATGTGGAAATGGATGTATGTGAATGTGGATGTAGATGTGGATGTATAGATGTGAATGGGAATGTGGATGTGGATGTATGTATGTGGATGTGTGGATGTGGAGATGGGAGTATGGATGTATGAATGTGAAAATGGATGTATGCATGAAGATGTATATGTATAGATGTGAATGTGGATGTAGATGTGGATGTATAGATGTGAATGGGAATGTGGATGTGAATGTGGATGTAGATGTCGATGTGTAGATGTGAATGAGAATGTGGATGTGGATGTATGTATGTATGTGGATGTAGATGTGGATGTATAGATGTGAATGGGAATGTGGATGTGGATGTATGTGAATGTGGATGTATAGATGTGAATGGGAATGTGGATGTGGATGTATGTGAATGTGGATGTAGATGTGGATGTATAGATGTGAATGGGAATGTGGATGTGGATGTATGTGGATATGAATGTATGAATGAGGACGTGATAATGGATGTATGCATGTAGATGTGGATATATGGATGTGAATATGAATGTGGATGTGGATGTGGATGTATGGATGTGGATATGGATGTGTATGTATGAATGTAGATATGGGATGTGGATGTATAAATGAGGATGTGAAAATGGAGGTATGCATGTAGATGTGGATGTATGGATGTGAATGTGGATGTGGATGTGGATGTGGATGTATGGATGTGGATATGGATGTGTATGTATGAATGAGGATATGGGATGTGGATGTATAAATGAGGATGTGAAAATGGATGTATGCATGTAAATGTGGATGTATGGATGTGAATGTGAATGTGTATGTGAATTAATGTGTCGTCGATATGAGGAAATGGATGAGAATGAGTACACATTGAATGGAATGTGGAATAAGTAATATGGACTAAGGAAAGATAATGTGGAAAGACGAGAGTTCGATTTAGAAACGGTATTTTGTGACTGTTTGTAAATGACTGTTTTATGTCAAGAATGCTGGGGAAGCATTTTGATCGTCTTGTGGATTAAGGTCATGAAGACCTAACTGTTAAAGTTGCAACTGCTGACGGAGAGTCAATGGAGGACGTCTCGCGTAGCAAGGTCGACCGAGGTCTTGACCAGCCTCGGTTCGATTTAAATGGTGAGCTTCCGGTACGGTGGATGAGGGACCAAGGAAGTGGCCTATGAGTGAAGCGCTAGGTCACCTGCGAAGGATCCTAGAGGGTGCTGACCATACGGTGCTCGGGCTCTGGGTCGCCTAGGATACCCACGCGTGCGTCGAGGAAGATATTGGAACAAGGAGTAAGAGTTGTTTTGTGAAACCGGGCATGGATCTGGTTGATTGACCTTCCTGGTCTTCAATGGATGAGTCCATGGCTCTTTATATGGATCTGTTGGTTGATCTTGCTGATCTTCAATGAGAGTCCATCTTGATTTTTATAAGTGATTATATTGTCGAGTATTATGGGCTAGGAACTATTGAAAAGGCCCCTGTGTGGACAGGCGGTGAGCGTTCTAGTTGCCAATGATGCCATAGATACTCTGATGAAGGAATGATGGGAGATTATGAATCAACCGGATAAATTGGAAGATTGTGATCAGTGGTACTATGGTTTCATTAAAGGATTGTTTTAAAGTTAGCTGATGCTAAGGAAAAGGCAATTTCATATTGGGTGTGTAAGTGGTGTGACTAGTTTTATGTTTGCATGAACTTCTGGCTAGGGGGCCTTGGAACTCTTTTCCTTGGTACCCGGGACAAACCTAACCAAATTCCAAATGGATCCCATCACTACAGTGGTTGGGCGGTTGGCTAACCCATGGGATCGGCGGATGGGGTTAGGCTGGACTGATGGATCCGTAAATTGAGACTCAATTTCTGTTATTACGATAGATAAAGTAAATCCCGGATAGTAATTGTTCTATGGATAGGAATCAACGGCTGTGCCTCTTGATGGGGAAAAAAGCGTTGATCCCAATGATCCAAGTGCAAGTTTCTTCCTTGATCCGACCGAGTATCTTTATAGGTGCAGTCGGATCAGCGTGATCAGTAATGATCTTGACTACATTAGAGTACAAAGTTATCTTGGTGGAATCGCCCGTGCTTTCCGGGTAACGGAAGTTTTTCCGGGTTCGGTTTTGGAAAAACGGACGGATTAGTCTCTTGTCCGGATATCCGTGGATGAGGCCCCGAGTGTGGGTCCCTGCCCCGCGCATGAAGTGCTACTTCCGCTGCTAGTACCCCGAATCCGTCGCATGGTGGGGACAGGGATCTCACAGTTGGTATCAGAGCATTTGGCTAATAAAGATCAACTGAGAAACCAAATATGTCAAAAATTTATCAAGAAGCACAAAAAGGTTATAATTGTGTGATATAATTCATATAATTTGATATTCAAACTGTAATTCGTAATTTGGTAATTGGGTCTTCAGATGGCAATACCGTAATTATATAGAATCCCTGACTTGCTTGAGGCCTAAATATGATGGTATTTACCTTATAATTCCAAGGGCCGTGACTACCCGTATATACCGAGAGTATACTGCAGCTCTTTACTGATAGTATATACGAGTAAATCTAAGACTTGAAATTATAAGCGTTAATGCTATCCAGAGGATGATTTCGAATGTGGTTGATATGATTTTTAATTCTGTTTGAGAATTGATGAATTGATTTGGATTCTGATTGAAAAATGATGATCCTTGAAATTTGGTTGAAATGTAATAAGCTGAGCGAAACCTCAATGAGGATGAATGGGACGAGTCCCTGTGATGATATTCATAACTGGAATGATGATAATGATTTCAGCAAATCACTATGAGATTAGTGGATTGTGCTGTCAGATTGCTACTATTAATACTTGACCGTTAGATCAAGTTAAGGGATGACAAATTGAGAACTTACTTGACTAAAATTCCCGTGGAGGAATGTTCAGAAGGAAATTTTTCTGTCTAATGGACCATTATCATGTTAAAGATATGAATGATATGATCTGAATGAATTGTTGATGAGTTCTAAGGGATATTTATCCCAGTATTCTGTTGGGTTGACCAGAATATAAGGAACCCCAGAATAAAATTGGATCTTAAGAAAAAGAGTTATCCTCTACCTTGCGAGATGAGGACATCTCGCACTTTTTTAAGTGGGATAGAATGTAAGATTCCTCCCCGGCCTTCGAGGTATACAGGAGTAAGAATCTCCCTTTTGATCTTATAATTATTTCCTCTCTAAAATAAAAGAAAGATTCTGTTTTTTTTTAAAAGGAAGATCCTTTTCCCTAGAATACTTCTCAGGAGTCCCACATGTTTTAAGGATTCAGAACAATGAGTTCAGAAGTAAAAATCGGTGTTTTGGATACCAAGGTTTTGGTCTTCATTCGAGTATGGCCCAAAAGAAGTTCTTTATCTATTGGGGAGTTTAAGAAGTTATCCCCCAGATATTGTGAGCCTTATCTGAATTCAAAGAAAGTAAGCGACTTAGCTTACGAGCTTCTTTTATCTCCTCATCTCAAAGTTCTTAATGTATTTCATAGAAATATGTGCCAAACCCAAATCATGGAAAGACGGTAAAACTTCAGTGGCAAGTTACCGTTGGCTTCTAGGTTACGCTAGCTCCTTCCTTTATATAAGTCGTAACTTTTACTTGTCACTCACAGTAATCTTACTTCCATCGATCTCCCTTCTTCTTAATCTCCTTCATGGCTTGGCAACAGGAATTAGTTTTATCCATGATGATTTCTCACCTTCAAGACGCAAGCGAGTCTGTGAAGAAAGATTTTATAGAACAGTATGAGCGCTCACTTTTCCCTCACTTGGGAACTTCTGTAGCTCAGACCAAATGGCAGACCTATCAAAACATAACTAGGGTAACACCCTGGGGTCAGCAGCACTTTCGTAACAATGTCCGCTTGGCCATGAATATTGAAGCTTTGGGTTTGGGTCCCCGATACTACTGCGTCACGAGATCAAGACATCTTGGGTTTTCTGAGCGGGTCTTCTTACTGGCGTGTTTTCTTCCTCATGAGAAGATATGCCTTTACCCCGTTTTTGGCTTACCTCTCAGAGGTCCTTTTGTTAGATCACCTCATACCACTGAGATAGGTGCGACAATAACCAGCAGAATCATTCCCATAGATGAGTTACCCTATACTTGCGCAGCTTGTGAGTGCTGCTTTTGTGATCAGATGATGGACGGGCTTATGGAAGTGTAAAGAGTTCTTCTATCCTTACTGTATAAGTTCCGAGAATGAATAAAGTTTAAATCTTGTTCTTATTTTGAATCTTGCTCTCTTTAAGACTTTTCTTGGTGGTTAACCTTGATTAAAATTTTTCTCTAAGTCTCATATTCGTGCATCTTGCAAAATTATCCCAGTTTGCGAGATGAGGACATCTCGCATTTTTTAAGTGGGGTAGAATGTAAGATTCCTCCCCCAACCCCCTTTTGATGTCTAGTATCTTTCCCTGTAATCAATCCCTCTTCAGAAATATAAAGACCTTGTTTCTAACTGTTTTAACCTAGAGAGAGAAAATATTCTAGAGAGAGAATATTCAGATTATGAATATTTTTGGATAGAAAAATAACTCATCTTATTAAAATAAGTTCCCCTGAAACAAAAATTCAAAAGGAACTTTCCAATGTGCAATTGGAATTAATTGGAACTGGGTATAAAGGACCTTAGCCTAAGGGTCTAGATTTTCAAAAAATTTTGGATTATGGTCCAATTAAGGTTCCTATGGGCCAATAGCATCAATCCATGTGTAGGGAGGAGATAAATCCAATTTGTAAAAGAAGATACCCAAAAATGAGTAAATGCTCACATAAGATGAAGAGTCGAAAATGTACAAGGTTTATTAGTAAAAAACTATGAGCAATATTAAAAATATGAGATATTTTGGGTATCCAAAAATGAGTAAATGCTCACATAAGATGAAGAGTTGAAAATGTACAAGGTTTATTAGTAAAAAACTATGAGCAATATTAAAATGATTCCATTATGACACATATGTAAGGAAGGGGAGTTCTTTAAAGGAGATGCATATTTCACATAAGATGAAGAGTTGAAAATGTACAAGGTTTATTAGTAAAAAACTATGAGCAATATTAAAATGATTCCATTATGACACATATGTAAGGAAGGGGAGTTCTTTAAAGGAAGTGCATATTTCACATAAGATGAAGAGTTGAAAATGTACAACGTTTATTAGTAAAAAACTATGAGCAATATTAAAATGATTCCATTATGACACATATGTAAGGAAGGGGAGTTCTTTAAAGGAGGTGCATATTTCACATAAGATGAAGAGTTGAAAATGTACAAGGTTTATTAGTAAAAAACTATGAGCAATATTAAAATGATTCCATTATGACACATATGTAAGGAAGGGGAGTTCTTTAAAGGAGGTGCATATTTCACATGCTTGAATGAGTTTTAAACTCATAAAAATTGAGATATTTCATCTCTCATCTCTCCTCATTCAAGTCTAGTTCCAAAAAGTTAGCTTAACCGACCTAAACATGGTCAAATATTGACCAAACTGATTTAGAAAATTCTAGAATCAGTTTGTTTGGTTAGGAGCTCAATTTTTCCTATAAATAGAAGCCTCCCCCTTGTTGAAAAATAGATAGTGTTTATGCATCGTTACTCTACTCCACCTAAGCCAAGAACTGTGAATTCATTTAATAATTCACTAGTTTTTGGAGCTTCCCTCTTTCTTCAATCCCCATTAGTGGCACCATCAACATACTTAACCAATTGATTGGTTGGGGGCCTCTACCGTGAACAAAGAATCAAGCAATTTGTAAGGTAATTAGTGAATATTGATCTTTTCTATAATTTCTCAATGTTTCTCTCTTCTCAACCCCTCTCAAGCTTGAGAAGCTTAATTGGTATGGTTTTTAAAATGCTATTGAAGTTAATTGGTGAATAGTAGCGAAGAGTTAGATAATTTAATAAATGCTATTGAAGTTAATTTCCATTTATGTTTAAATTCTAATGGTTTTCATGTAATTTCTCTCTCTCACTCAAGAAATGGTCATACTCATGACCCATTCTCAATCCAAATCAAGCTTTTCATAAAGCTTTTCCTTAACCCAAGATTAAGCTATGCTTGAGGCCAAATTAATGGCTTTTTTCTATGCTTTTAGTTTATGTATATTAATGATTCAATCCATTATGGATTGATAATCCAATTAGAGATCATTTTAATTATTTTCTTAATGATAAGCTTTATCCCTTAGAAAAATTGAGATTTATCAGTCATAGCAGCGGAGCAATGGCAAAATTTTTATAAAATTTATGCATAAAATAATTTCATTCAAAGCATAAAAAGAGGACTTCCTACCATATTCTAGGAATTATCATCCTAGATTAATTGAAAGAATTTCATTATGATCATGGAGAAATTAAATTTTAATATCATGCATAAAGGATAAGTTTTTATATCAAAAGTGTTATTTTTACCATTTTTATTTTCATGCATAGAAGTATGCATAATGGATAAATTTTTATATCAAAAGTGTTACTTTTACCAATTTTATTTTCATGCATAGAAGTATGCATAATGGATAAATTTTTATATCAAAAGTGTTATTTTTATCAACTTTTATTTCATGCATAGAAGTATGCATAATGGATAAATTTTTATATCAAAAGTATTATTTTTATCATTTTTAGTTCATGCATAGAAGTATGCATAATGGTTAAATTTTTATATCAAAAGTGTTACTTTTATCATTTTTAATTCATGCATAGAAGTATACATAATGGATAAATTTTTATATCAAAAGTGTTACTTTTATCATATTTGAATTTCATGCATAAAGGTATGCATAAAAGTTGATTATCTTATTATAAAAGTGTGTCTTTTATTATATTGAATTTCATGCATAGAGGTATGCATAAAGGTTGATTATTTTATTATAAAAGTGTGACTTTTATCATAATTGAATTTCATGCATAGAGGTATGCATAAAAGTTGATTATTTTATTGTAAGAGTGTTACTTTTATCATATTGGATTTCATGCATAGAGGTATGCATAAAAGATATTCTTTTTATACTAAAAGTGTGATTTTCCTCATAAATGGATTTTATGCATAACTTAGATGCATAAGAGAAATTCTTTTATTCTAAAAGTGTAATTCCTACCAAATTGAATGTATGCATAAGAAGATGCATAAAGATTGATTTTAATTTCGAAAGTGTTAGTCTCCTTAAATGGAATTTATGCATAAATAAATGTGTAGAGAAATCTTATATCAAATATAAGAATTCTCTTAAAAAAGATATGAAATGTGATAAGATGTGATAAGAGGTGTATGAGATGTGATAAGATTTGATAAGATGCGTATGGAAAGTGATAGGATGTGATAAGAGGTGTATGAGATGTAAAAAGATGTGATAAGATGTGTATGAGATGTGATAGAATGTGTTAAGATGAGTTAGGATGTGTTAAGATGTATATGGGATGTGTTAGGGCAAGAATGGATGTGATGTAAAAGATTAGATGTGAAGGCATATGGGGTTATATGAATGGGAATGTGGAAATGGATGTATGTGAATGTGGATGTAGATGTGGATGTATAGATGTGAATGGGAATGTGGATGTGGATGTATGTATGTGGATGTGTGGATGTGGAGATGGGAGTATGGATGTATGAATGTGAAAATGGATGTATGCATGAAGATGTATATGTATAGATGTGAATGTGGATGTAGATGTGGATGTATAGATGTGAATGGGAATGTGGATGTGAATGTGGATGTAGATGTCGATGTGTAGATGTGAATGAGAATGTGGATGTGGATGTATGTATGTATGTGGATGTAGATGTGGATGTATAGATGTGAATGGGAATGTGGATGTGGATGTATGTGAATGTGGATGTATAGATGTGAATGGGAATGTGGATGTGGATGTATGTGAATGTGGATGTAGATGTGGATGTATAGATGTGAATGGGAATGTGGATGTGGATGTATGTGGATATGAATGTATGAATGAGGACGTGATAATGGATGTATGCATGTAGATGTGGATATATGGATGTGAATATGAATGTGGATGTGGATGTGGATGTATGGATGTGGATATGGATGTGTATGTATGAATGTAGATATGGGATGTGGATGTATAAATGAGGATGTGAAAATGGAGGTATGCATGTAGATGTGGATGTATGGATGTGAATGTGGATGTGGATGTGGATGTGGATGTATGGATGTGGATATGGATGTGTATGTATGAATGAGGATATGGGATGTGGATGTATAAATGAGGATGTGAAAATGGATGTATGCATGTAAATGTGGATGTATGGATGTGAATGTGAATGTGTATGTGAATTAATGTGTCGTCGATATGAGGAAATGGATGAGAATGAGTACACATTGAATGGAATGTGGAATAAGTAATATGGACTAAGGAAAGATAATGTGGAAAGACGAGAGTTCGATTTAGAAACGGTATTTTGTGACTGTTTGTAAATGACTGTTTTATGTCAAGAATGCTGGGGAAGCATTTTGATCGTCTTGTGGATTAAGGTCATGAAGACCTAACTGTTAAAGTTGCAACTGCTGACGGAGAGTCAATGGAGGACGTCTCGCGTAGCAAGGTCGACCGAGGTCTTGACCAGCCTCGGTTCGATTTAAATGGTGAGCTTCCGGTACGGTGGATGAGGGACCAAGGAAGTGGCCTATGAGTGAAGCGCTAGGTCACCTGCGAAGGATCCTAGAGGGTGCTGACCATACGGTGCTCGGGCTCTGGGTCGCCTAGGATACCCACGCGTGCGTCGAGGAAGATATTGGAACAAGGAGTAAGAGTTGTTTTGTGAAACCGGGCATGGATCTGGTTGATTGACCTTCCTGGTCTTCAATGGATGAGTCCATGGCTCTTTATATGGATCTGTTGGTTGATCTTGCTGATCTTCAATGAGAGTCCATCTTGATTTTTATAAGTGATTATATTGTCGAGTATTATGGGCTAGGAACTATTGAAAAGGCCCCTGTGTGGACAGGCGGTGAGCGTTCTAGTTGCCAATGATGCCATAGATACTCTGATGAAGGAATGATGGGAGATTATGAATCAACCGGATAAATTGGAAGATTGTGATCAGTGGTACTATGGTTTCATTAAAGGATTGTTTTAAAGTTAGCTGATGCTAAGGAAAAGGCAATTTCATATTGGGTGTGTAAGTGGTGTGACTAGTTTTATGTTTGCATGAACTTCTGGCTAGGGGGCCTTGGAACTCTTTTCCTTGGTACCCGGGACAAACCTAACCAAATTCCAAATGGATCCCATCACTACAGTGGTTGGGCGGTTGGCTAACCCATGGGATCGGCGGATGGGGTTAGGCTGGACTGATGGATCCGTAAATTGAGACTCAATTTCTGTTATTACGATAGATAAAGTAAATCCCGGATAGTAATTGTTCTATGGATAGGAATCAACGGCTGTGCCTCTTGATGGGGAAAAAAGCGTTGATCCCAATGATCCAAGTGCAAGTTTCTTCCTTGATCCGACCGAGTATCTTTATAGGTGCAGTCGGATCAGCGTGATCAGTAATGATCTTGACTACATTAGAGTACAAAGTTATCTTGGTGGAATCGCCCGTGCTTTCCGGGTAACGGAAGTTTTTCCGGGTTCGGTTTTGGAAAAACGGACGGATTAGTCTCTTGTCCGGATATCCGTGGATGAGGCCCCGAGTGTGGGTCCCTGCCCCGCGCATGAAGTGCTACTTCCGCTGCTAGTACCCCGAATCCGTCGCATGGTGGGGACAGGGATCTCACAGTTGGTATCAGAGCATTTGGCTAATAAAGATCAACTGAGAAACCAAATATGTCAAAAATTTATCAAGAAGCACAAAAAGGTTATAATTGTGTGATATAATTCATATAATTTGATATTCAAACTGTAATTCGTAATTTGGTAATTGGGTCTTCAGATGGCAATACCGTAATTATATAGAATCCCTGACTTGCTTGAGGCCTAAATATGATGGTATTTACCTTATAATTCCAAGGGCCGTGACTACCCGTATATACCGAGAGTATACTGCAGCTCTTTACTGATAGTATATACGAGTAAATCTAAGACTTGAAATTATAAGCGTTAATGCTATCCAGAGGATGATTTCGAATGTGGTTGATATGATTTTTAATTCTGTTTGAGAATTGATGAATTGATTTGGATTCTGATTGAAAAATGATGATCCTTGAAATTTGGTTGAAATGTAATAAGCTGAGCGAAACCTCAATGAGGATGAATGGGACGAGTCCCTGTGATGATATTCATAACTGGAATGATGATAATGATTTCAGCAAATCACTATGAGATTAGTGGATTGTGCTGTCAGATTGCTACTATTAATACTTGACCGTTAGATCAAGTTAAGGGATGACAAATTGAGAACTTACTTGACTAAAATTCCCGTGGAGGAATGTTCAGAAGGAAATTTTTCTGTCTAATGGACCATTATCATGTTAAAGATATGAATGATATGATCTGAATGAATTGTTGATGAGTTCTAAGGGATATTTATCCCAGTATTCTGTTGGGTTGACCAGAATATAAGGAACCCCAGAATAAAATTGGATCTTAAGAAAAAGAGTTATCCTCTACCTTGCGAGATGAGGACATCTCGCACTTTTTTAAGTGGGATAGAATGTAAGATTCCTCCCCGGCCTTCGAGGTATACAGGAGTAAGAATCTCCCTTTTGATCTTATAATTATTTCCTCTCTAAAATAAAAGAAAGATTCTGTTTTTTTTTAAAAGGAAGATCCTTTTCCCTAGAATACTTCTCAGGAGTCCCACATGTTTTAAGGATTCAGAACAATGAGTTCAGAAGTAAAAATCGGTGTTTTGGATACCAAGGTTTTGGTCTTCATTCGAGTATGGCCCAAAAGAAGTTCTTTATCTATTGGGGAGTTTAAGAAGTTATCCCCCAGATATTGTGAGCCTTATCTGAATTCAAAGAAAGTAAGCGACTTAGCTTACGAGCTTCTTTTATCTCCTCATCTCAAAGTTCTTAATGTATTTCATAGAAATATGTGCCAAACCCAAATCATGGAAAGACGGTAAAACTTCAGTGGCAAGTTACCGTTGGCTTCTAGGTTACGCTAGCTCCTTCCTTTATATAAGTCGTAACTTTTACTTGTCACTCACAGTAATCTTACTTCCATCGATCTCCCTTCTTCTTAATCTCCTTCATGGCTTGGCAACAGGAATTAGTTTTATCCATGATGATTTCTCACCTTCAAGACGCAAGCGAGTCTGTGAAGAAAGATTTTATAGAACAGTATGAGCGCTCACTTTTCCCTCACTTGGGAACTTCTGTAGCTCAGACCAAATGGCAGACCTATCAAAACATAACTAGGGTAACACCCTGGGGTCAGCAGCACTTTCGTAACAATGTCCGCTTGGCCATGAATATTGAAGCTTTGGGTTTGGGTCCCCGATACTACTGCGTCACGAGATCAAGACATCTTGGGTTTTCTGAGCGGGTCTTCTTACTGGCGTGTTTTCTTCCTCATGAGAAGATATGCCTTTACCCCGTTTTTGGCTTACCTCTCAGAGGTCCTTTTGTTAGATCACCTCATACCACTGAGATAGGTGCGACAATAACCAGCAGAATCATTCCCATAGATGAGTTACCCTATACTTGCGCAGCTTGTGAGTGCTGCTTTTGTGATCAGATGATGGACGGGCTTATGGAAGTGTAAAGAGTTCTTCTATCCTTACTGTATAAGTTCCGAGAATGAATAAAGTTTAAATCTTGTTCTTATTTTGAATCTTGCTCTCTTTAAGACTTTTCTTGGTGGTTAACCTTGATTAAAATTTTTCTCTAAGTCTCATATTCGTGCATCTTGCAAAATTATCCCAGTTTGCGAGATGAGGACATCTCGCATTTTTTAAGTGGGGTAGAATGTAAGATTCCTCCCCCAACCCCCTTTTGATGTCTAGTATCTTTCCCTGTAATCAATCCCTCTTCAGAAATATAAAGACCTTGTTTCTAACTGTTTTAACCTAGAGAGAGAAAATATTCTAGAGAGAGAATATTCAGATTATGAATATTTTTGGATAGAAAAATAACTCATCTTATTAAAATAAGTTCCCCTGAAACAAAAATTCAAAAGGAACTTTCCAATGTGCAATTGGAATTAATTGGAACTGGGTATAAAGGACCTTAGCCTAAGGGTCTAGATTTTCAAAAAAATTTGGATTATGGTCCAATTAAGGTTCCTATGGGCCAATAGCATCAATCCATGTGTAGGGAGGAGATAAATCCAATTTGTAAAAGAAGATACCCAAAAATGAGTAAATGCTCACATAAGATGAAGAGTCGAAAATGTACAAGGTTTATTAGTAAAAAACTATGAGCAATATTAAAAATATGAGATATTTTGGGTATCCAAAAATGAGTAAATGCTCACATAAGATGAAGAGTTGAAAATGTACAAGGTTTATTAGTAAAAAACTATGAGCAATATTAAAATGATTCCATTATGACACATATGTAAGGAAGGGGAGTTCTTTAAAGGAGATGCATATTTCACATAAGATGAAGAGTTGAAAATGTACAAGGTTTATTAGTAAAAAACTATGAGCAATATTAAAATGATTCCATTATGACACATATGTAAGGAAGGGGAGTTCTTTAAAGGAGGTGCATATTTCACATAAGATGAAGAGTTGAAAATGTACAACGTTTATTAGTAAAAAACTATGAGCAATATTAAAATGATTCCATTATGACACATATGTAAGGAAGGGGAGTTCTTTAAAGGAGGTGCATATTTCACATAAGATGAAGAGTTGAAAATGTACAAGGTTTATTAGTAAAAAACTATGAGCAATATTAAAATGATTCCATTATGACACATATGTAAGGAAGGGGAGTTCTTTAAAGGAGGTGCATATTTCACATGCTTGAATGAGTTTTAAACTCATAAAAATTGAGATATTTCATCTCTCATCTCTCCTCATTCAAGTCTAGTTCCAAAAAGTTAGCTTAACCGACCTAAACATGGTCAAATATTGACCAAACTGATTTAGAAAATTCTAGAATCAGTTTGTTTGGTTAGGAGCTCAATTTTTCCTATAAATAGAAGCCTCCCCCTTGTTGAAAAATAGATAGTGTTTATGCATCGTTACTCTACTCCACCTAAGCCAAGAACTGTGAATTCATTTAATAATTCACTAGTTTTTGGAGCTTCCCTCTTTCTTCAATCCCCATTAGTGGCACCATCAACATACTTAACCAATTGATTGGTTGGGGGCCTCTACCGTGAACAAAGAATCAAGCAATTTGTAAGGTAATTAGTGAATATTGATCTTTTCTATAATTTCTCAATGTTTCTCTCTTCTCAACCCCTCTCAAGCTTGAGAAGCTTAATTGGTATGGTTTTTAAAATGCTATTGAAGTTAATTGGTGAATAGTAGCGAAGAGTTAGATAATTTAATAAATGCTATTGAAGTTAATTTCCATTTATGTTTAAATTCTAATGGTTTTCATGTAATTTCTCTCTCTCACTCAAGAAATGGTCATACTCATGACCCATTCTCAATCCAAATCAAGCTTTTCATAAAGCTTTTCCTTAACCCAAGATTAAGCTATGCTTGAGGCCAAATTAATGGCTTTTTTCTATGCTTTTAGTTTATGTATATTAATGATTCAATCCATTATGGATTGATAATCCAATTAGAGATTATTTTAATTATTTTCTTAATGATAAGCTTTATCCCTTAGAAAAATTGAGATTTATCAGTCATAGCAGCGGAGCAATGGCAAAATTTTTATAAAATTTATGCATAAAATAATTTCATTCAAAGCATAAAAAGAGGACTTCCTACCATATTCTAGGAATTATCATCCTAGATTAATTGAAAGAATTTCATTATGATCATGGAGAAATTAAATTTTAATATCATGCATAAAGGATAAGTTTTTATATCAAAAGTGTTATTTTTACCATTTTTATTTTCATGCATAGAAGTATGCATAATGGATAAATTTTTATATCAAAAGTGTTACTTTTACCAATTTTATTTTCATGCATAGAAGTATGCATAATGGATAAATTTTTATATCAAAAGTGTTATTTTTATCAACTTTTATTTCATGCATAGAAGTATGCATAATGGATAAATTTTTATATCAAAAGTATTATTTTTATCATTTTTAGTTCATGCATAGAAGTATGCATAATGGTTAAATTTTTATATCAAAAGTGTTACTTTTATCATTTTTATTTCATGCATAGAAGTATACATAATGGATAAATTTTTATATCAAAAGTGTTACTTTTATCATATTTGAATTTCATGCATAAAGGTATGCATAAAAGTTGATTATCTTATTATAAAAGTGTGTCTTTTATTATATTGAATTTCATGCATAGAGGTATGCATAAAGGTTGATTATTTTATTATAAAAGTGTGACTTTTATCATAATTGAATTTCATGCATAGAGGTATGCATAAAAGTTGATTATTTTATTGTAAGAGTGTTACTTTTATCATATTGGATTTCATGCATAGAGGTATGCATAAAAGATATTCTTTTTATACTAAAAGTGTGATTTTCCTCATAAATGGATTTTATGCATAACTTAGATGCATAAGAGAAATTCTTTTATTCTAAAAGTGTAATTCCTACCAAATTGAATGTATGCATAAGAAGATGCATAAAGATTGATTTTAATTTCGAAAGTGTTAGTCTCCTTAAATGGAATTTATGCATAAATAAATGTGTAGAGAAATCTTATATCAAATATAAGAATTCTCTTAAAAAAGATATGAAATGTGATAAGATGTGATAAGAGGTGTATGAGATGTGATAAGATTTGATAAGATGCGTATGGAAAGTGATAGGATGTGATAAGAGGTGTATGAGATGTAAAAAGATGTGATAAGATGTGTATGAGATGTGATAGAATGTGTTAAGATGAGTTAGGATGTGTTAAGATGTATATGGGATGTGTTAGGGCAAGAATGGATGTGATGTAAAAGATTAGATGTGAAGGCATATGGGGTTATATGAATGGGAATGTGGAAATGGATGTATGTGAATGTGGATGTAGATGTGGATGTATAGATGTGAATGGGAATGTGGATGTGGATGTATGTATGTGGATGTGTGGATGTGGAGATGGGAGTATGGATGTATGAATGTGAAAATGGATGTATGCATGAAGATGTATATGTATAGATGTGAATGTGGATGTAGATGTGGATGTATAGATGTGAATGGGAATGTGGATGTGAATGTGGATGTAGATGTCGATGTGTAGATGTGAATGAGAATGTGGATGTGGATGTATGTATGTATGTGGATGTAGATGTGGATGTATAGATGTGAATGGGAATGTGGATGTGGATGTATGTGAATGTGGATGTATAGATGTGAATGGGAATGTGGATGTGGATGTATGTGAATGTGGATGTAGATGTGGATGTATAGATGTGAATGGGAATGTGGATGTGGATGTATGTGGATATGGATGTATGAATGAGGATGTGATAATGGATGTATGCATGTAGATGTGGATATATGGATGTGAATATGAATGTGGATGTGGATGTGGATGTATGGATGTGGATATGGATGTGTATGTATGAATGTAGATATGGGATGTGGATGTATAAATGAGGATGTGAAAATGGAGGTATGCATGTAGATGTGGATGTATGGATGTGAATGTGGATGTGGATGTGGATGTATGGATGTGGATATGGATGTGTATGTATGAATGAGGATATGGGATGTGGATGTATAAATGAGGATGTGAAAATGGATGTATGCATGTAAATGTGGATGTATGGATGTGAATGTGAATGTGAATGTGTATGTGAATTAATGTGTCGTCGATATGAGGAAATGGATGAGAATGAGTACACATTGAATGGAATGTGGAATAAGTAATATGGACTAAGGAAAGATAATGTGGAAAGACGAGAGTTCGATTTAGAAACTGTATTTTGTGACTGTTTGTAAATGACTGTTTTATGTCAAGAATGCTGGGGAAGCATTTTGATCGTCTTGTGGATTAAGGTCATGAAGACCTAACTATTAAAGTTGCAACTGCTGACGGAGAGTCAATGGAGGACGTCTCGCGTAGCAAGGTCGACCGAGGTCTTGACCAGCCTCGGTTCGATTTAAATGGTGAGCTTCCGGTACGGTGGATGAGGGACCAAGGAAGCGGCCTATGAGTGAAGCGCTGGGTCACCTGCGAAGGATCCTAGAGGGTGCTGACCATACGGTGCTCGGGCTCTGGGTCGCCTAGGATACCCACGCGTGCGTCGAGGAAGATATTGGAACAAGGAGTAAGAGTTGTTTTGTGAAACCGGGCATGGATCTGGTTGATTGACCTTCCTGGTCTTCAATGGATGAGTCCATGGCTCTTGATATGGATCTGTTGGTTGATCTTGCTGATCTTCAATGAGAGTCCATCTTGATTTTTATAAGTGATTATATTGTCGAGTATTATGGGCTAGGAACTATTGAAAAGGCCCCTGTGTGGACAGGCGGTGAGCGTTCTAGTTGCCAATGATGCCATAGATACTCTGATGAAGGAATGATGGGAAATTATGAATCAACCGGATAAATTGGAAGATTGTGATCAGTGGTACTATGGTTTCATTAAAGGATTGTTTTAAAGTTAGCTGATGCTAAGAAAAAGGCAATTTCATATTGGGTGTGTAAGTGGTGTGACTAGTTTTATGTTTGCATGAACTTCTGGCTAGGGGGCCTTGGAACTCTTTTCCTTGGTACCCGGGACAAACCTAACCAAATTCTAAATTGGATCCCATCACTACAGTGGTTGGGCGGTTGGCTAACCCATGGGATCGGCGGATGGGGTTAGGCTGGACTGATGGATCCGTAAATCGAGACTCAATTTCTGTTATTACAATAGATAAAGTAAATCCCGGATAGTAATTGTTCTATGGATAGGAATCAACGGCTGTGCCTCTTGATGGGGAAAAAAGCGTTGATCCCAATGATCCAAGTGCAAGTTTCTTCCTTGATCCGACCGAGTATCTTTATAGGTGCAGTCGGATCAGCGTGATCAGTAATGATCTTGACTACGTTAGAGTACAAAGTTATCTTGGTGGAATCGCCCGTGCTTTCCGGGTAAGGGAAGTTTTTCCGGGTTCGGTTTTGGAAAAACCGACGGATTAGTCTCTTGTCCGGATATCCGTGGATGAGGCCCCGAGTGTGGGTCCCTGCCCCGCGCATGAAGTGCTACTTCCGCTGCTAGTACCCCGAATCCGTCGCATGGTGGGGACAGGGATCTCACATGTAGAGGTTGTGTCGGAGTCTAACGCCTCCCATTCTCCATTTGTAAGCTTCCATTGCCTGTAAGGAAACGCAATGGACAACTGTTGCTTGGCAATATAGTAGCACATCACAACCTTCTCAACTATTACTCCGCATCTGATGGTGTCTCCATTGTGTTGAACAACTTTTTTATCCCATGCAGGTGATAAGAAACAAGTCAGTGCTCTCTCCCCCTTTGCAATCCATAAAGTTGGGGTACGATGTGTGTCACTTGTACGGAACAGGTACACAAAGAGGTGTAGAGGTATGAAGCAGGTTATGGTTGCTTTGTGAGATCCATATGTGCACTTCATAGCATTTTGCACCTTGCTTTCGATCTGCAAACAAGCCATGGCCTCTAAAGCATTGTCTGGAATTGGCCATTCAATAGATGTGAGAGTTGGCGTAGGTTCTGGAGCTAATTTTCTAGTACCATTTGCTATCGTGGGAACCAAATATGTATCCTTATAGAAGAAGATGTTTCGTGCAAGAAGTTGTGCAGCTGGGGACACCCTCCAAAGATTAAACTACCAAGCTCCACATGGTATGCTTCAAAGGTTCCTGAAATTGCCTCCATAGGCTCCCACTCACTATAGTTTGAGGGAAAAATATCTACGCAGAGGAACCCAAGAACAATCAAAGCAGTGCTCAGTATACCATTATTAGCACACAATTGATTTAAAAACAAGAATATAAAGTGGTGAAATGACTTACAATTTGCAGAATTTGCAGGAAATCGTTGACGTTGGTCATGGTCTACTAGTTTCAGCTCTGTTGCCTTGTAAACATGTTGGACCTTGGCTAGCTTTTTTCCATCACGATCTTGTTTGAGCTCCAATATCCGCCCTTTCCAATGGTGACTTTGTATATCAACGTAACGCTTTGACACCTTGTGGGTTCCTCTTATACTAGGCTGCATCGTAATCCAATTCCACTTCTCGTACTGTTTGATGTTCCAGTGCCCATCCTCATCTTGACCACTGCTATAAGAGAGAGATTGAATACTGATCAAAGGCCTTCGAGCTCTAGAAGAAGACATCAGATGTATATATTAGGGAGATTATAAACCTTGATGGCAAAGGAAAATAGAATGGTGAGAAAAAAACTTAGACTAGGGAGATGTACAAAAGAGAAGGAGTTGTAGAGCAAGTTCCAAGGGCTTGGCTGTGCTATTACTGCACTTTGAAAGAGGATATTAGAGGGGGTGAGAGGAGACAATGAGTAAGATTATGAGAGCTAAAGCATTTGCAACTCAAGCTTCCATAGCTTGGCTCTGCTGTTACACTCTGTAAAAGGAGGTTGGACAAGGTAGAAGGATGAAGTAAGGAAATGTAAGTGAGGATCAAACTTCCATAGCTTCTGAGAGGAGGTTGCAGATCAAGCTTCCATAGCTAAGCTCCGTTGTTACACTCTGTAAAAGGAGGTTGGACAAGGAAGAAGGATGAAGTAAGGAAATGTAAGTGAGGATCAAACTTCCATAGCTTCTGAGAGGAGGTTGCATATCAAGCTTCCATAGCTAAGCTCTGCTGTTACACTCTGTAAAAGGAGGTTGGACAAGGAAGAAGGATGAAGGAAGGAAATGTAAGTGAGGATCAAACTTCCATAGCTTCTGAGAGGAGGTTGCAGATCAAGCTTCCATAGCTATAGATCTAGGTTTCTGAGTGAAGAGAGAGGTAGATCAAGAGGTAAATAGCTAAAAGAAGTAGTCTAGAGAGTGAAAAATTCCCTGCTATGAGAAAGGGGGAAGAGAGAGCGTTTTGGAGGGAACGTGGGAGAGAGGGATAGTGGAAAGTGAAGGGGAATGTGCATTGAATGCATAGGAACTCATTTTTGGGCCTCTATCACTTTAGAGACCTTACTTGTAGCTATCCTTTTCTATAAAAAATAGGGAAAAAATTCATATACTTAAAAAAATTTTGAGTTTTAGTTGATTTTAAAAATTAAAAAAGAGCCTATTTAGCCTATTATTCTAAGTTTGACCACTACCTTCTAGGCTCTTACAAACCATTGGTTTCAGTCCACATGGAATCTCCCTATTTGTCTATTTCTTAATCACCTCCATTAGGCAATGGCAAATTAAAGGGCCCAAAAAGACTCCATTGAGTTCCTAATGGCTATCCCGGACAATGCTAGTTAGTAGTGCTTGTTGTTAGCATACATTCAAGAGCCAAGAATATGTCCATTTTGAAATAAACTTTCCATAATTAATGTTAAATTTACTCGACGCCAAATTCAAATGTAGCATCTTTTCAGTTACTGAAGTCATGTTGTAGTGGACGAGCGCTCTCTCTCTCTCTCTCTCTCTCTCTCTCTCTCTCTCTCTATCTATCTATCTTTCTGTCTCTGTGTCTCTCTCTCTCTCTCTCGCTCTCTCGAGGTTCTCCATGATCTATGTAAGCCAAGCTCTCTCTCTCTCTCTCTCTCTCTCTCTCTCTCTCTCTCTCTCTCTCTCTGTGTGTGTGTGATGCTGCGCAAACAGTCTCACCCTCTCCCTTTGCCTCGCATTCTCTCCGTGTAGCCCACTTCCTCCCCATCTCATAGAGTTATGGCGAACCATACCTTGCAATCTGATCTGGTAGGTTTACTTGCGCGTTCAAGGGCAGCAGATGAAGGTAGCAGAAGGGATCCTTTACAGACAATGAATCCAAACTTGGAGGACCCAACTTGTACTGCCATTAGGGATTATGAGAGAAAAAGAAAGAGGAAACAACAAGAGAAGGAAAAACTTAAGCAGGTTTAGGTTCGAGAGCTTGCCTTTGACGAGGAAAAGAAGAAGAAAATCTCGTCTGAGATTGTGGCACTGTTCAAGAGGAGGACTGAAGGAATTAGTACAGAAGACAAGCAAGAAATTTAGAATCTAGTATCTCATCATCCTGTCATGCAAGCAGTGTGTCCAGAGAGGAGTCTACTATTCAAAGTGCAATCATGTGCAATGTTCGTAACACCTTGGTGCTTGTAAAGCAGCCAAGCTGTAATGAGGAGTTGTATTTGAAGCATACAGCATTATCCATGATATTGAATTCAAAGGAGAACATGCAAATGTCAAAAGTCTCGAGACTCCTTAAAGTTCCGCGTCGATCCTTGTATAAGGCTAAATTGCGGGTGACATCGAATGTTGACGGTGGAATGTTTTCATTGGCTGCATGTCAAAAACATGCCCGTCGTAGCACAATCACAGATGAAATGAAAGAGCTGGTTTACACATTTTGGAGGGATGAGATACGTGTATCCCCTAATAAAAAAGATGTTTGTCGAAAGAGGATGGGGAGAAAAAATTACATAAAGCACCCTGTACACCTCCTTGATGAACCTTAGGTAATTGATCTAACCAAAGCACCATTATTCGAGTACACTAAAAAGCATGTGAAACTTTACAGTTAGCATACTGGTTGTTATTTACACTGTGGTTGTTTATGGTTTATTCTAGCTAGAACATGCTATACTGTATATGCTAGTTCAAATCTTCAATATGTTGATCACCTTACAGAGTGTGTTATTTATCATATTAGTAATGCTAATTAGTATACAAGCCATACCTGGAGGCACACTGTAAATGCTAGTTAGCAGACTGTGTATGCTAGTTAGCATACTCTATGTGCTAATTAGCATACTCTACATGCTAGAACATGCTATACTGTATATGCTATTTCAAATCTTCAATATGTTGATCACCTTACAGAGTGCGTTATTTATCATATTAGTAATGCTAATTAGTATACAAGCCATACCTGGAGGCACACTATAAATGCTAGTTAGTAGACTGTGTATGCTAGTTAGCATACTCTATGTGCTAATTAGCACACTCTACATGCTAGTTAGTATACAAGCTATACTTGGAGGCACACTGTAAATGCTAGTTAGCAGACTGTGTATGCTAGTTAGCATACTCTATGTGCTGATTAGCACACTCTACATGCTAGTTAGCATGTAAATGCTAGTTTAAAGCATGCTGTGAGTGCTAGTTCGCATATGGTAGGTGCTGATTAACATACTGTAAGTGCTAGTTAGCATACTCTAAGTGCTAGTTAACATATTCTAAGTGCTAGTTATAGCATAGTCAAGGTGCTAGTTAGCATAATGTAGATGCATCTTAGCATATTGTAAGTGCTATTTAGCATATGATTAGTGATAGTTAGCACTCTGTATGTGCTTATTAGCATACTGTGAGTGCTAATTAGCATACTTTAAGTGCTGGTTAGCATACTGTAAGTCCTACTTAGCATACTGAATGTGCTAGTTAGCATAATGAATGTGCTTGTTAACATACTGTTTGTGCTAGTTAGCATACTGTTTGTGCTAGTTTAGCACTGTTTGTGCTAGTTAGCAAACTGAATGTACCAATTAGCTAACTGAATGTGCTACTTAGCATACTGAATGTACCAATTAGCCTATTGAATGTTTTAGTTAGCATACTGTTAGTGCTAGTTAGCATTCAGTAAGTGCTAGTTAGCATACTGTGAGTGCTAGTTAACATACTGCACATGAATGGAAGCACACTGTAAGTGCTGGTTAGCATATTGTAAGTGCTGGTCACATACAGTATGCTTCCGTGCATGGCCTGTATACTAATTAGCATAACTAGCATAATAACCGCCTTCTAAATCTCATAATTGCAAGTTGAGCTCTTCTACAGATTCAAAGAAAAGCATCCAGATTGCAAAATAGGTATGAGAATGTTTGAGATGATGAAGCCATTTTTTGTACGGTGGCTGAAAGATAGATACACATGCTGCTACTGTGAATATCATGTGCAGATGTCCTTTTTAGAGGGCATACTTAACCATATGCGGTCTCAATCATTCGGGCTACATGGAGCCCAATGCAGATGTACATGCAGCGTTTGCGTCAGAGGTGATGAAACTAGCAGGGGTTGCATGGCTTTATGTCAAACTTTCAAAGGTGTCACACATCTATGGGAGTCAGTTCTCTGCCCGAAGAAGCAGATAGATGCTGGTTACCAGAATAGTGAGTGTTTGATGGGCGAATGTAAGAAATGTGGTGTGAAAAAGCTAGAAACATGCTACTTAGAGACACAAAGCCCAGGTAAGAATATCTTTGTAAATTGTTTGCATATGGGGAGGCAACAGATAAGCACGGAGACAAAAAAAGAGAAAAGATCTTGTGACTAAAGAAATGCAGTGCTGGGAGTTTCTTCAACTCTTACAGACCATGCTGAAGGTTTTTATCAAACATAACTATATCGCTCGATGGCAAGCACAACAGTTCAAGGATTGTATTCTTAGATTTCCTGACGATGTGGTTGTGTCGGTTGTAGTCTTGTAGACTTTGCAAAAAACTATGCATTCAAGGAGCAAAATGAGATTCAATCCATGCATTGGCACTCAAGTCAAGTAACTATTTTTGTGCACATAACATACTACCGCAGGGAAGGGGAAGTAGTCAAGAAAATCCACTTCTTCATATCAGATGACAACGTGCATGACACATTGTTTGTCCAACATTGTTTTATGCTGCATTGTGGCTGGTTACAAAGAGAAGGTGTCACTCCAAAACGTCACTAGGTCTAGTCAGATGGTGTTGCCTCCACAGTTTAAGGCTGCTAGGCCTTTCTATTTTGTTGCAAGGTATGCTGGACTGACAGGAATGGAGATGAGCTAGTTCTTCTTTGGATCAAGACATGGCAAGGGAGAGCATGACGGTGCAGGCGGCACAGTTGTTAAAAGATCGGGACACATGAACAGCTGAAGCCTGATGGGGCCACTTTAAAGTGTGCTGCAGATGTGGTTGCCTATTGCCAAGCCAACCTATCAAAGGGAGTAGCTGCATCATATCCTCTAAAAGAAAGAGAATGTGCCCGTGTGTTTTGGGAGATCAAAGTAGGTGATGTAAACAGGGAGGTTAAATGAAATTGTGCCACGGTTGAGAAGTCTCGCACCTTGCATGCTTTTCGCGGTCACAACCGGGGCAGGATGCAACTGCCATTGCCACAAGACCATTGGCATGCTTTTGTGATGCATGCATGAACCATAGTTGGAATCGCTACACTAACAAATCTCATGTGCAGCCTTGGGATTATCACATTCTAATGCCATTGTCTGATGAAGTTGAGGATGAAGAAGACACTCCAACTGATGATGCCCTTGAAGGACATATCATTGGATATGAAAAATTCGTGTATGAAGGCCACCATGATGCATTAAGTAGTGCTTTGTGTGTTGGTGACACTTTTGCAATGAATCTGGATGCTACAACCAATGATGAGAATGTAGACTTTTACTTGGTAAAGTGCATTGCAGTAAAAGAAAAGGCAAAATAGGGTTACATTGATGAGTGGAACAATGTAATTGACAAAGGCTCGTATGTCGTGCAAGGACTGTATTACAAGCAAGTGGATGCATACACCTTCAAACTAGACTACAATCAACCTGTTGTTCACATACTTTCAAATCTTGTACGTTGTATCAAGATACCCATGAAACACATGCAAAAGAGAAGGCAAATGTACACAATCACCCCCGGGAAAATAAAAAAAATTACATGACAGCCACAAGAGGCATTAGGTTTTCAAAATGGCATAGCCATAAGAGTGAAGGGCATAGGTATGGGAACACAAAGTAAAGGCTAAACAACTGAACAGTGACAGTTGCCTGCTTACAGTACAGAATCTGGGCAAAAAAGGAAAGGTCTTAACACAGTTTTTTTGCAAGCTCTTGAGCGGGTGGCTTTCTTTTCACCTTTGGTGCTTTCTCAGCTTTGTCCTCCATCTTCTTTGGGGAACCATAGCCGTTGCTTGCAGTTTGAGAGGCCTGTAACAAAAAAATCTTTGATTACACCCTTTATAAGCATGTCATGTATGCTACATAGTATGTTTCATATGCTAACTATGTGTGCAGCTAGGCTAGTATGCTAATTAGCATTCCCGTGTATGCTAGCTAGCATAATCATATATGCTAACTAGAATATCAAGTATGCTAACAAGCATACTAGGTATGCTAACTAGTAAACCTTATAATCTCTAAGCAATTCAAGTGTACCCAAAAGCTTCTATGTGCTTACTAGAGCACAGTATATGCTAATTAGCATATCCAACATGCTTAATAGCATATCAAGTATGCTAATTAGCATATCCAGTATGCTAGTAAGCATACAAGATATGCTAATTAGCATATCCAGTATACTAACCAGCATACTGGATATGCTAATTAGTATATCCTGTATGCTAACTATCATTCTAGCTAGCATATCTGGTATGCTAATAAGCATATCCAATATGCTAACTAGCATACCTAGTATGCTAACTAGTAGACCTTATAACCTCTAAGCTAATCCAATATGCTCCAAAATGCTTACTAGAATATAAAAATTGGTAATTAGCATATCCAACATGCTTAATAGCATATCAAGTATGCTAACTAGCATATTCAGTATGCTAATTAGCATAACCAGTATGCTAGTTAGCATACAGGATATGCTAATTAACATATCCTGTATGCTAATTAGCATTTCAAATAGCAATCCAATATGCTAACTAGCATACTGGATATGCTAATTAGCATTCAATATGCTAACTCCGGTATGCTAATAAGCATACCCAATATGCTTACTAGCATATTGGATATGCTAATTAGCATCCACTCATCCAACTAGCATATCCAGTGTGCTAGTTAGCATACTGGTTACGCTAATTAGCATATCTTGTATGCTAGTTAGCATATCCAGTATCCTAACTAGCATATCCGTTGTGTTTATTAGCATTCTGGATACGCTTTTTAGTATATCCGGTATGCTAGTTAGCATGCTAGTTAACATATCCTGTATGCTAGTTAGCATACTGAATATGCTAGTAGGCCTACTTGATATGCTAATTAGCATATCCAGTATGCTTGTTAGCGTATTGGGTATGCTAACTAGCATATATGCTATGCTAGTTAGTATACAGGGTATGCTTACTAGGATGCTTACTAGGATGCTAGTTAGCATACAGAGTATGCTAACGAGGATGCTAGTTAGCATGCAGGGTATGCTAACTAGCATATACGGTATATGCTAGTTAGCATCCTACTAGCATATCTAGTATGCTAACTAGTATACTGGATATGTTAATTAGCATATGCAATATGC
Source organism: Cibotium barometz (assembly GCF_041138505.1). Lineage (NCBI taxonomy): Eukaryota > Viridiplantae > Streptophyta > Polypodiopsida > Cyatheales > Cibotiaceae > Cibotium > Cibotium barometz. Next base: position 15,785,460 of record NC_141075.1, read on the forward strand.
TAACTATCATACTGTATATGCTAACTAGCATATCTAGTATGATAACTAGCTACCTGGCATGCTAATTAGCATATTCATTATGCTAACTAGCACAACTTTTATTCCCAATATGATCAAGCTTGCAGACTGTATGTCCTGTATGCTAGCTAGCAAGCATACATTCAAGTATGGTTTCTTACCAATCTCTGGTGTGGTTGGATGTCGTTGTGTTGCAAGGTTGCACAACCATGTGGTAGGTATGCTTTTTTTGCAGAAGGGAGCCCTACATATGGTCCCAAGGAAGCATGTAGCAGCAATTTAAGCACAGAAGGTGATAATTATGCTCACAAGGGAGCTTGACCATTGCAAGGAATGGTTGGACCTCAAGGGGCAGACCACAGCCAGTACACAGGTTTGTTTCGATGCTGTCTTGCACCTCTCTATCCTTCATAAAACTAGCAAGGGCTAGATTAGTTAGGGCAGTTTGGAGAAACGAGCCCTGCAGCTTGGACTGCATGTGCATCAGAAGTTCAAGTTGGCTTTCAGAGTTCTGCACCTTGGATTTTGCAATTTCCATCTCAACCTACAAAACCTGCTCGATGGGTCAGTGCACATAGTCCATTGCACAGTGTTGCTTTCTTGCTTGATCCAGAGTATTGGAACATGGATTATGATGAATTAGATGAAGAGGCGATTGAAGACTTTTATGATGTGATCAGCAATTTCTATAGCAATGCAGATGATCAAGCGCAAGGCGTCACTGACTTAACAAAGTATAGATTAAAGGAGGGCCTTTTTAGTTCTGAGTTTGTTCAAAACCTTACATCAGGACAACCAACTTGGAGGTGGTGGCTCATGAACGGTGTTTCAGTCCCTACATTACAAAAATTGGCTGTTAGAGTCCTTGCACAGTGTGCTGCCAACTCTAGCTCTGAGCGAAATTGGAGTACCTACAGCTACGTGCACTCGCCTTCTAAGCAATCGTGCTGAGAAGTTGGTATACTTGTATTACAATCACAGGCTACTCAGCAAGATTCAATCAGAAGAGTATGAAGAGGAGAGACCACGGTGGGCTATGGATAGCATTGAAGAGGACAATGAGCTAGGGCAAGACGTTTCATTTGAAGAACTAGACTTTCGTGAGTTGGGTGGCTGTAGTTTGTTTGAATTGGATGCAAATCTTGAGGTGGATGATTGTCCTGCCGCCGCCAGCACGCGACAAAGAAGATTATTGCGGAGAAGTGATCTAGACATATGATATATCATCTTATGAAGTGCAGAACAAGTGTTAGACTGTTTTTGCCATTATTTTTATCAAGTGCAGAACAAGTATAAGACTGTTTAGAATACTTGTTGAAGGCATACTTATTAAGGTTCAATGTATTAATCCTAGAAGCCTATAACTCATGGATATATTGTACTCATTTTGGGAATGAAGATGATTGTGTTTTACCCTAAACTGCTTTATACAATCAAGCATGACTGTGTAGTCTGTGCTTGAATCTCTGAATTGTAAGAAGTCTTATGTTTAGCATTTGAATTCATGATATAATTGATGTAGAATTGTACTAGGTGTTTAGCCCTAGTACATCACTATATGAAGTTGTAGTTGAATTTGAGCTTCTTTTTCATTGCACTTCCTTATCATAAATTTGACATATTTAGACTACAAGTGTTAATACATGTTGGAACTAAAGACGACATCATCACTGCATTTGTAGCATGCAAAATACATCAAGATTCAAAATACATCAAATACTATGACAACTATATCAAAAGTATGGTACATCCGTTTTTAATCAAAAGTCAAGAATTACAAAGTGTGCTTCAATGATAAGTATTCGTTCATGTAGCTTCTACAAAGATAAATTCAAGTCTCTAGCAGTGGCAGCCACCAGACGTTGATAGTCTTTCTCCATTTTGAACATTGAGTATACCAACTCGTCAATGGCGCCGCACATATATGACACGCAGCCTTGTTGACCATGTTCTACATGAGACATGGCAGATGATACATGTGGCCACATGCTATGCTATAGTGACCACTCCAGCTGTGGAAGAAGTGGGCACAAATTGGGCAGGGCCCCTCGGCATGCGGTGTGTGAGGTGGAGGTGGTTGCAGCGCATTGGGATGCTCAATCATGGTCATCACCAACTGCTGCTAAAGCTACTCCTCCATGTCATGAAGCTCACGTCGTAGTAGCTTTATATCCCTCTGCAACTCTCTGGTCTCGCTTGTATCTGCCCTTGTGGTCTGGGTGGAGGTACGTAGCTATGTCTGAAACTCCTCCATGCCATCATGGGTCTGCATACTAGCTCTCGTTAGAGCATGCCTTAGCTCTTCATGTGACACAGTTACCGCCTCAGTGCGGATGTCCACTATAGCTTTGTTGGGTGTCTTGCTGCTGATGTCCACTATAGCTTTGTTGGGTGTCTTGCTGCTGAAGTCCACTGGCTATCGTAAAACATACTGCATATAAAGCATCTTTGCAAACCACACTGGGCAATCTGTGTGGTTCAAGGTGCTGCCTGTGCATGCAAGGTATATGGCCTCTGCATGTGTGCAAATCTTTGGCACAATGCACTTGTCTAGCTTCAATCTGCCCTTGTGGATTTGCTCATCAGACACACTGGGCCATATTTGCTTGACCATATCTATGGACACTTCTTTATTTATGTCCTTCCATTGCTTGCCGTTAGCCGGTGCCCACTCAGAGATCCGCGCAGCAAGCCTTGCCTGGTCATTTGGACCAGTCGCATCTGCTGCAACAAGTAGCCTAGGCGCTCAAATGCCTTTCTAGCTTTTTCGCATTCGTCCATACCTGGCTAATTGAACAATAATAAAATTGAACATTGCTTTCATAATTCAGCATGACACAATATAAAGTTTGGCATGACATAAGAGAAAATCTACCACCACTACAAGACCGTATTAGGTATTATGGGAAAAATCCGGCATTATGGGAATTTTGAAATTGATAGGTTCCATGTAATTTCCCACTTAATGTGGGAAAAGTTATTGTGGAATTTCTTAATATAGAACAGAGGAAGGTAGCGTTGATAATCACCATTCAAACCAAAAAAGTGGTATTAGTATTTGTGCATAAACATATTTGAAAGGAGTAACTGTTTGATAATCATGTAGGAAGGTGGTGTTGATAAACACCATTAATAAGAAAGTGGTATTTGTTTCTTTGCTACGACGACCTGGCAGCACCAAGTGAGTTGTACACTGCACAAAATTTATGAAACAATTGAACAAATAAGATAATTATATCAAAAAAATGTAGGAGGCACAAAGAAAAATTTCATTCAATAAGTGAAAATAAAAAATAAAGAAGATACCAAAGTACATCTCTTTTGGGTATTAGAGTTATAACCTAAAAATCCACATTGTCAATATTGAATCTACAAATGCTACTCCTCATTGAAGGAACCATCAATATGAGCTTTATCCTCACAAGCCAAGCCTAAGCATGCTTTTACTTTACGGGCTTCCTTTTCTGGTATCTTGATTCTTTTGTATGGTGGTGGATTCCTTGGTCTCCACGACCAAAGAATTGCATCAGCATTTTCCCATACTTGTTCTGCCTCATTAATTTGCCAATATCCCTTCCAACAATCAGCATAAGCTTGAGTATCTGTCAAACCTTTCTTCCTTGCACAAGGTCCCCAATATTGAATCAAGAGTTTATTGTAATTTGGTGATGTAGGCTCATCATCAATATCTGATTTAGCCATAGCAAGCCAAACTGAATACATGTTTGTGTCATCTGGGTGCAGCATGACAAAGCGTCCTTGCTGAACATGTAGCATAGGGTTAAATGCCTCCCTTGGTTTATCCCGTGCAGGCCCACAATAATGATCATTATGTTCTTCAATACCTAAGAATCTTTGTGCCTACAATTGTTCAACATTCGTATCATCTAATTGATGGGACCCTTTAGATTTTGGCCAAAAATTTGTGTACTTTCTTGCCTCTGATTGTATTGGTTCTCCAAGCTCTTCGATTACATTACTCCAATAATCTATCATGGGCCTATAATATCTTGGCACAAATGAACCATTACTTAGATTCTGCCAAAATTTTATGTAACTCTTCAATCCTGATATTACTTCTGCATGCATCTTTATACGCTCGGCCATTGGTAGTAGAGGTGGATCTCCTTTTGGTAACCTTGGTTTACCTTCACTGTCTGTCTTCCAAAGACGGATACTTCCACTCCAATTATGAATAGCTACATGTGCTTTAAATTGCATTACCGGTGTGTCTCCTTCCATGAAGAACCTGAATAGAAGTGGTTTGGAGTGACCTATAAGTGCTTCTTTCCCATCACAAATGTAGCCATCACAATATGCCTTGAAGTCAGGGACCTCTGTAAGCAAGAAGGGAGCTAGAGAAGAAGTTGAGCTGGTTCTTAAAGTATCCATCAAATGTGGTAAAGTAAAGGTTTGCCCCACTCTTAATTTCTCTGAAAACTTGCTAAACATGGCATCTATATCCTCATGTGTATGTTCGACCATTAGAAATCCCAACTGTACAGTTTTGAAAGCACCCCGTGCAACAAGCAATGACCAATAGGCAAATAAGTACCGATTTTTATTTTCTCCAGCACAATTTTCTAGTTGTAGCAACAAGTTTTTTGGCAACTTGAGAAACGAGGAAACCCAATTCATCGTGTCTCCCTGATTTATACATGGTTCAACAATGGGATCTTTACCATCACTCATATTGTGGTTGTCTAAAGCTGTCCTTGAATTTAAAGCATGTAGAAGTGAAACATTGCTCCTTGGAATCCCATTTGTTACTAGATCACCAAGAGGATGCTTATCCATCCTCTCTAAGTTATGTAAACAACTTGCGATTGAGCCAATTGTAAGATTGGGATCAGATGGCCATAAACCATTCAAAATAAAGTGTCCATAATGACCTTCTACATGTCCATGAGTGATCATACCAATCAATGCAATTGGTAAATTATATCTTGAATCCACACCCTTGGGAAGGACCCATAGTCTGGGAATGGCTGTTTTCTTTTGATCCATCTTGTCATGGATGATGCATACATACTTTTGTGGTTGGGTTTCTGAAAATATTTGCCATGCATAGTATAAGCTCCTGCAACTTTGTTGTTGTTGCATGTGAATATCTCTTTTACTGAGGAGCCTTGCTCTTTCTTCTAGACTAGGTTTGGCTTCTAGTTTTGCCTTGAGACCACTACACAAGGTGCACTTGGAGAACTCACTTGCCTTTGTTAGGGACACTTGTGGATACTCTTTATTCCAAATTCTACTAAACGATGACTTTGATAGCCTCTTCTCATGTCCCAACTGCTCAAGTGTTGTGTTGATTTCATTTAAAATGTCAACTTGCTTGAATATTGATGGAATCGACAACCTGGTTTCCCTTGAGCCATCTAGCATTGTTCTACTTTTGTGTGGCGCAGGCTCAGAGTTCATGTTCACAAATTCATCAAGTAGTGCTCTTGCCTCACTAGCATGTTGTAGGCCTCTCCTCAATACCCCTGTGTTTCCATGTAGATATTGACACACACTGGACTCAAACTTGTCCCTGTAACGGTAAAAGGATGTCTTTGGTATACCATGCATCTCATACCATGCTCTGCAACAAACAATCACCCCATTTAACCTAAATTCATATTTAATTTTTTGACCTGAATCACGATGCCAAGCTGTAGAAAGCACATCATATACATAATTTGTATGAGACTCCTGAGATTGTCCCCACCAAAAGTCTTGTCGTATCCTCATTAGTACATCACGATCGATTAGCTGACAACATTTTTTTGCACAACAATCATTGGATGAAATATTTTGAACTGATTCACGTGACATATATAAGGCAGAAGCTGGTTGTGGTCTCTGCTTTGGAATGAAAGTGTAGCGTCTTTTTGCAGAGGTTTGGGCAACAATAACCTCATTAGTTACATCTCCATCATTATCCTCATTACATACATCAGCATGTTCAACATGCATGCCATTAAGTGGAACATAGCGTTGCAATGGCTCCCATCCAGCATTGTCAATAGGCCATTTAACTAGGGTGATACTATCCACTTGCGGCATAGTTTGAAATTCATTTGAACTTTCAATAGCCACACCCACACAATCATCACCAAGTTGTTGAAAGTTGACACATTCAAATGGAAACACATATAAGATAGTCCCTTGATTGATAGTTTGCATCATGCTCTCATCCTTTAGAAGAACCATCTCATTCTTCCAAGATTGTCGGATTTTTGGCCAACGAACATTACTTCATAATGCATTTTTTAGATAAATGGTATCCATTGTAGGGAATGGTACCTAGTTCCACATCCTTCAAGCATTCCTCCACAAGTAATGACACAATTCCTTGACCAACCTTTGTTCCACTACAAGTGGAATTTGGATCAATTCTACACACGCAGCCAATACCAACAGAATCATTGTTCAACATCATGTAGACACTCCCTCCAGATTGGAAATCCATCCTGCACATAATCATGTTGGACTTGTTAAACTAGTAATCAAATCTAGCAAGCAATTTTTTTTAGATTGGAACCTACATCAAACTCTACAATGAAGTATAGCTCTACCATGTGGCCGAGCTAGAACTAGCTCTATCATATGGTAGAGATAGAACCCATTGAAGACTATCTCTACTATGTGGTGGAGTTAGACTTCAAAGCATTCTAGCGATACCATGGTGTCTAGATAGATTATTTTGATATAGCTCTACCACATGGTAGAGCTAGATCAATGAATTCTAGCTCTGTTACATGATATAGTTACATTGATGCATTCTAGCTCCACCACATGATATAGTTACCAGATATTCTAGCTCCACCACATGGTAGAGCTAGACCTCTAGGCATTCTAGGTCTACAACGTGGTTTATGGTACAGCTAGATTGATGCATATTCTAACTCCCATGCATCTATCTAACTGTGTACCATGCAGATCAACAGAAACAATTACTCCAAGAAGAGACCTACTTCACATGACAAGAACCAAGGAGCTAGAATTGCATTTGATCTTGCTCTACCACGTGGTAGAGCTATATTCTACCTAGACCACATCGTAGAGCTAGAATTATTTGAGGTCTAGCTCTACCATGTGGTGGAGCTAATGCAGATCAATAAAACTAATTACTCCAAGAAGAGACCTACTTCACATGATGAGAACCAAGGATCTAGAAAAAAGGTCAAACTCCATTAGTCCTAAAAATCTATATAAACTTGTAGTCTCTCATTCAATGCAATAGAAGTGTTTATGTAATCATGGTTTGTGTGTGAATTGATCTTCCCTAGTCCCTGATACCTAACAATCTATGGTAGGAATCAATGTTTCAAATTCAGGGCTTGTTATAGGAATTGCATCTGTAACTAGAGGATCAGAATGATCCCCTTCTTCATCACCGCTATAGCTTTCATTTGATCAAATTAAGTTGCCATTCATGATAGTACATTGCAAAATAATCTTTGGTCATTGAGCGGCACTCCATAATGAGTCTTGGAGAGATGAAGTATCCTTTGTAGGAAAAGGTAGGACCACGTCTTTCAAACATTCCTCCACTAGTATGGATACATTTCCTTGCCCTATCTTTGTACCAAAATCCCCTTGAATTTATACATATACTTTAACTTATAATAAAGCTATAATCAAACTTATAAGCTTACAATTATATTTATTAAATAAGCTATAATATAGTAGCATTAAAATAAGCTTTTATTAACTATAAGTTAATATAATAAGCTATATAGTTATAAATATTAATATAATTTAAGTTACTATAAGTTATATAGTTATAGTTGTAGGTTAATATATAATAGGTTAATGTATATAATTTAAGTCACTATAGGTTATTTATAAACTTTAAATTATATAGGTTTATATTTAAATAGGTTTGATTTATATAGCTATAGAAAGTTTATAAAGAAGATATATAAAGTATAATTATAAACTATAAATAGACTTTAAGTTACTATAGTGAACCTATTAAACCTTTAAGCCAATTTATATATATCTTTAAGTCTATATAATCAAACCTATAGTTACTATAGTGAACCTATTAAACCTTTAAGCCAATTTATATATATCTTTAAGTCTATATAATCAAACCTATAGTTACTATAGTTAATCTATTAAACCAATAAGCCTATTTATATATCTTTAAGTCTATATAATCAAACCTATAGTTACTATAGTTATAGTTAATCTATTAAACCAATAAGCGTATTTATATATCTTTAAGTTACTATAGTTAACCTATTAAACCTATAAGCCTATTTATATAAACAAACCTATAAGCCTATTAATTATAAACTTTAAGCCTATATATATAACTATAAAAGCTATATTTTTATAATCAAACCTTTAAGCCTATCGATTATAACTTTATATTACCTATTTATAAAGGTTTATTTATAAACTATAGGTTATTTATAAACTTAAACTATATGGGTTTATATATAAATAGGTTTGATTTATATAGCTATATAAAGTCTATAAATAAGTAAAGTATAGTTGTAAACTATAAACATGCTTTAAGTTACTATAGTTAACTTAAAGTATAGTTGTAAACTATAAACATGATTTAAGTTACTATAGTTAACTTACATATTTAACTATAGCTTTAATCCTATTTAAATAATCTCTTCACGGCCCGATTACACTGAAGGTATGCTTCAAATATTAAACCCGTAGAAAGGGGTTGGCATGTAGGTAGTCCACACAATTAGAAACCCGCATGCAAAACTAACACATATTGCCGCATTGATGAACAAATTTGATGGAACAAGAAACAAATTTCAACATTTAGAGTTGTTTGATAACTTTTAGAAACCCTATAACCCCATAAAGGTTAGGGCCTTTACATTCACACTTAAGGCAAGGTGATCCAATGGTTTGGATCACCTTTTAGAAACTCTAATTACCCCATATAACAAATTTAAAGTTTCAATTTTAAACTTCCACGCAACCTTATCCGCGTCGCTCTCTCTCTGCAGGCTCTGTGACGCAGGTTCGTTGGGCGGCTGCTTGCGATGCGACTGCCTGGCTTCAGCTGCTCTCTTCTTGCAGGAGGCAAAGAGCCATGTCGACACCCTCTCCCAAGCATCTGAATGCGGGATGTTAAGCCATTTTCCACGTACACATCACCAGCGGCGACCATTCCTCACGAGCGTAGATTCAGTCGGCAACCATTCCTCAGGACCATACTTCTTGGCGAACTGGTAGACACCCTTACCCTTAGCTTTCCTATGAGATGCATCAAGGCCACCCTTAGCTTTCCTTACCCTTAGCTTTCCTACGAGATGCATCAAGGCCACCCTTGAACTTGGTGTCTCCAGAGGGACTGAGGGGGGTCTTGGTCTAGATCTTCTTGGCACTGTTAGCCTCTACTCTATAAGAGTGAGATGGGCACTTGACGACCAGCACTGTAGCTCCATGCACCTGACAGAGGTCATCCCTGTGCACCCCTCTGCTCTGGAGATATTGGCTCAGCTTCAAGTAGATTTCTACTGATTCTGCTCTCTAATGTCTCCTGCTTCTGCTCTCTACTAAAGGGCGAGATAATTTGAATTAAAATTGGGCAGGATAATTTGAATGCTCTACCACATGCTAGAGCTGGAGAAATGCATTCTAGCTCTACCACATGGTAGAGCTGGAGTTGAAATCACAAACCATCCATCTAGTATCGTACCTCTATCTTGACTTGAAGAGTCAAAAATCACCTACTCTTACCTACTAGGCCTTTCAAGGGCGGGATAATTTGAATGCTCTACCACATGCTAGAGCTGGAGAAATGCATTCTAGATCTACCACATGGTAGAGCTGGAGTTGAAATGACAAACCATCCATCTAGTATCGTACCTCTATCTTGACTTGAAGAGTCAAAAATCACCTACTCTTACCTACTAGGCCTTTCAAGGTTCTATCCTAGAGCATGCGCAAAAGACCCCTCTGCACCTTCTTCATAGCATAGCTTCTCCCCTCTCTCCTTGCTTGAAATTGTACTTTCTTTCTCTTACACTCTAAGCATGAGATCTATGCAAGAGAGCTCTCATAATAATGCAAGATGTAGCTCCTAATGCAAGACCTAGCTCTATGCATGAGAGCTCTTTCACTTTTTACATGAGATCTATCCATGGGAGCTCTTATAATAATGCAAGATATAGCTCTATGTATGAGAGCTCTTATAATAAATAATGCAAGATCTAACTCTATGCATGCGATCTCTATGTATGAGAGCTCTTAATGCAAGACTTAGCTCTATGCATGAGATCTCTTTCACTCTATACATGAGATCTATCCATGGGAGCTCTTCTAATAATGCAAGATCTATCCATGCAAGACTTAGCTCTATACATGAGATCTATCCATGGGAGCTCTTCTAATAATGCAAGATATAGCTCTATGCATGAGATGTATGTAAGAGAGCTCTCATAATAATGCAAGATCTAACTCTATGCATGTGAGATCTATGTATGAGAGCTTTGAATGCAAGACCTAGCCTTATGCATGAGAGCTCTTTCACTCTATACATGAGATCTATCCATGGGAACTCTTATAATAATGCAAGATATAGCTCTATGCATGCGAGCTCTATGTATGAGAGATCTTAATGTAAGACCTAGCTCTATGCATGCGAGCTCTATGTATGAGAGATCTTAATGTAAGACCTAGCTCTATGAATGAGCGCTCTAATGCAAGACCAAGCTCTATGCATGGGAGCTCTATGTATGAGAGCTCTTAATGTAAGACCTAGCTCTTTGCATGAGAGCTCTAGTGCAAGACCAAGATCTCTATAGCTCTCATGCATGATATGAGAGATCTATGCATATGAGAGCTATTAACGCATGAGAGCTCTTACAATGCAAGAGGGATCTCATGCATGAGACCTCTTAAAATACAAGAGAGATCAAGGCATAAGATCTCATGTATGATAACTCTATATGCATGAGAGCTCATTGATATGCATAAGAGCTCTCATGCATGAGATATATATGCATGACAGCCCTCTATGCATAGGAGCTCTATATGCATGACAGCCCTCTATGCATAGGAGCTGTATATGCATAAGAGCTCATTGATATGCATAAGAGCTCTCATGCATGAGATATATATGCATGACAGCCCTCTATGCATAGGAGCTCTCACAATGACTCGCACTTGATAATAGCTGATCTATATGCATGAGAGCTCTCTATGCATGAGATTTGTGATCTATATACATGGGAGCTCTCACAATGAATCACACATAATGATAGCTCTATATTTATGAGATCTATATGCATGGATCTCTCATGGCTGAGATCCACGCTTGAGAGCTTTATGTAATATCTCTCACAATGCATGAAAACTCTCTATGCATGAGAGCTCTCACACCTTGTGTAGATATATCCTAGATCTATATGCATGAGAGCCCTCTATGCATAATCGATAACACATGCATCAGAGTGAATAAAAGTATGTAAATAATTCTCTATTGTGTTATTCTCTTGACCTCACGTCCTGACCATGCTTTGGTGTTAGGTCCTCACCACACCTACCGAGTTGTGGTAAGCTCTAAACCCAATGCTCTCTTTTTTATGTTGCGACCCACAAGGGTGCTATGGGAATTTTTTATAAGAGCATTAGAGATCTCATGGCTGCAAGAGATCTCTATGCATAAGATCTCTTATTTTCATTTATTTGCATTGAGTGTACGAGCTCTCGTACACTCAAGAGATCTCTATGCATAAGATCTCTTATTTTCATTTATTTGCATTGAGTGTACGAGCTCTCGTGCGCTGCATGATATCTCTATATGCATGTGAGTTCTCTATCCATGAGAGCTCTCATTTATTAAGAGCTCTTTTGCATGAGAGCTCTCATTTTCATGAGTGTAAGCGCTCTCATGCATGAGAGCTACATAGAGTTCACATGCATTGAGCTCATGCATGTGAGAGATTGTTATGCCTAGAGTGATCACATGCATGAGCTCAATACATAAGATCTCTCACATGTAAGAGCTTAATGCATGGATCTCTCACATACACACTGCTCTCAATGCATAGAGCTCTCAAATGCATAGAACTCTCAGCATGCACATATCTCTCAATGCATAGAGCCCAATGTATGATAAGATACTGAAACATAGTTCATAATATGGTTTTAATTGAAATTTTGCTGTATAGAAAATGTGGATATGGGAACGAGAAGGTGATACTAGTGGTCGGAAGGCAACACACCATGATGAAGTAACATTGATAATAACCCAAACAAATCCATTCTCCAAGCCCTCATCTCAAGAAATATGGATCTAGCAGATGGATTTAGTACATGATGTAGAGGATTGTCCCCTTTTAAGCCTCCATCTATGCCCCTATCTATGCCCATGTCACTACTTTTTCTTGTCATTTATCGTAATCATCTTCGACGATCCTCTCGTAACCCTTCCCATGTTTTCTTCACCAATCTTAGCTCCATGCACCTGGCGGAGTTCACCAGTATTGCCTGGGAAGTTCAAAACTTTAAATCTAATCATAGATAATGATTTAATATGAGACAAAAATATGTGTACCTTGTTGTATCGTTGAATTTGATAATGGATGCGGTGATGTCCAAGTGCTAGTTGTCAATGACAAGATGGGAAAGTAGGTTTGTATTACATAAGCGACATGGATGTCAAGGAAAATTTGAAAAAGAGAAAGACCATTTTAAATTCTTAAAGGACAGGATAATTTGAATTTAAAATTGGGCAGGATAATTTGAATGCTCTACCACATGCTAGAGCTGGAGAAATGCCTTTTAGCTCTACCACATGGTAGAGCTGGAGTTGAAATGACTTAAACTAGTGCAAGATGACTTGAAATGACAAACCATCCATCTAGTATCGTACTGCTATCTTGACTTGAAGAGTCAAAAATCACTTACTCTTACCTACTAGGCCTTTCAAGGTTCTATGCTATGGCTTACCTTATTAGTCACACCCATTGAAGTCTAGCTCTACCACATGGTTCCACCCCAGCTAGACTTTGGAGTGTTCTAGCTCTACCATGTGGTACAGCTACATTTATGCAACAAAAGATTTGTGAGACAATCTAGGTATGCATAGTGAAATGATTCTTCTTTTTGTATGGGTGACCCCATCAGAGAACAGACCACACAGACTTGTGGTAGGGAAGTTGCTCTATGTCCACATCACTCCGTGCATGGATTTGGGCTTCGCAATCACTTCTTCCAGCGTGTCAAAGTTGAGTCCCGGACGAAGATAGTGCAAAATCGCCATAACAGAGTTTCGGATCCAAAATGAGTCCGAATCGCATCTGAACACAAGAAAGATCCGGGTTGCTTCCACACATTTGTCCATGCATGATTCGAATTTCATGCCTCTTTAGCACCGTTTGGGCCACGGTTGGAAATTTCCACCATTTGGCATGCTCATGCATCTTTTTCGAGAACTCGGATTCAGACAGTTTAGAAGTTGAGGATCCGGGACCCCATCAGAGAACTGACCACACAGACTTGTGCTAGAGAAGTTGCTCTATGTCCACATCACTCCGTGCATGGATTTGGGCATCGCAATCACTTCTCCGCGGCAAACATAGTGTAAAATCGCCATAACAGGGTTTTGGATCCGAAATGAGTCCAAATCGCATTCACACATTTGTCCATGCATGATTCGAATTTCATGCCTCTTCGGCACCGTTTGGGCCACGGTTGGAAATTCCGCCCCAGTTGGCACGATCGTGCATCTTATTTGAGAACCCGGATTCAGACAGTTAGATGTTGAGGATCCGGGACCCCATCAGAGAACAGACCACACAGACATGCTAGGGAAGTTTCTCTATGTCCACATCACTCCGTGCATGGATTTGGGCATCTCAATCACTTCTCCCTACGCGTCAAAGTTGGGTCCCGGCGAAGATAGTGCAAAATCGCCATAACAGAGTTTCGGATCCGAAATGAGTCCGAATCATATCTGAACACAACAAGAAAGATCGAGGTTGCTTGCCACACATTTGTCCATGCATGATTCGATTTTCATGCCTCTTCAACGCCGTTTGGGTCACGGTTGGAAATTTTCGCAATTTACCACGCTCGTGCATCTTTTTCGAGAACCCGAATTTGGACAGTTAGAAGTTGAGGATCCGGGACACCATCAGAGATGGGACCACACCGACTTGTGCTAGGGAAGTTGCTCTATGTCCACATCACTCCGTGCATGGATTTGGGCATCGCAATCACTTCTCCCAGTGCGTCAAAGTTGGGTCCCGGTGAAGATAGTGCAAAATCACCATAACATAGTTTTGGATCCGAAATGAGTCCGAATCGCATCTGAACACAACAAGAAAGATCCAGATTGCTTGCCACACATTTGTGTATGCATGATTTGAATTTCATGCCTCTTCAGCACCGTTTGGGCCACGGTTAAAAATTTCTGCCATTTGACACGCTCGTGCATCTTTTTCGAGAACTCGGATTCGAACAGTTAGAAGTTGAGGATCCGGGACCCCATCAAAACCGACCACACGGACTTGTGCTAGGGAAGTTGCTCTATGTCCACATCACTCCGTGCATGGATTTGGGCATCGCAATCACTTCTCTCAACGTGTCAAAGTTGGGTCCTGGTAGTGAAGATAGTGCAAAATCACCATAACAGAGTTTCGGATCCGAAATGCGTTTGAATCACATCTGAACACAACAAGAAAGATCTGGGTGTCTTGCCACACATTTGTCCATGCATGATTCGAGTTTCATGCCTCTTCGGCACCGTTTGGGCCACTGTTGGAAATTTCTCCCATTTACCACGCTTGTGCATCTTTTTCGAGAACCCAGATTCGGACAGTTAGAAGTTAAGGATCCGGGACCCCATCAGACAACGGACCACACGGACTTGTGCTAGGGAAGATTCTCTATGTCCACATCACTCCGTGCATGGATTTGGGTATCGTAATCACTTCTCCCAGCGCGTCAAATTTGGGTCCCGGTGTTGATAGTGCAAAATTGCCATAACAGAGTTTCGGATCCGAAATGAGTCCGAATCGCATTTGAACACAACAAGAAAGATCCGAGTTGCTTGCCACACATTTGTCCCTACATGATTCGAATTTCATGCCTCTTCGGTGCCGTTTGGGCCACTGTTGGAAATTTCTGCCATTTACCATGCTCATGCATCTTTTTCGAGAACCCGGATTCGGACAGTTAGAAGTTGAGGATTCGGGACCCCATCAGAGAACGGACCACACGGACTTGTGTTAGGGAAGTTGCTCTATGTCCACATAACTACATGCATGGATTTGGGCATCGCAATCACTTCTACCAGCGCGTCAAAATCGGGTCCCGGCGAAGATAGTGCAAAATTGCCATAACAGAGTTTCGGATCCGAAATAAGTCCGAATCGCATCTGAACACAACAAGAAAGATCCGGGTTGCTTGCCACACATTTTTCCATGCATGATTCGATTTTCATGCCTCTTCGGCACCGTTTAAGCCACAGTTGGAGATTTCTACCATTTGGCACGCTCGTGCATCTTTTTCGAGAACCCGGATTTGGACAGTTAGAAGCTGAGGATCTGGGACCCCATCAGAGAACGGACCACACGGACTTGTGCTAGGGAAGTTTCTCTATGTCCACATCACTCCGTGCATGGATCTGGGCATCACAATCAGTTCTCCCAACGCGTCAAACTTGGGTCCCGACGAAGATAGTGCAAAATTGCCATTATAGAGTTTCGCTTCTGAAATGAGTCCAAAACGCGTCTCAACACAACAAAAAAGATCGGGGTTGCTTGCCACACATTTGTCCTTGCATGACTCAAAGAGAACGGACCACACGAACTTGTGTTAGGGAAGTTGCTCTATGTCCACATAACTACGTGCATGGATTTGGGCATCGCAATCACTTCTACCAGCGCGTCAAAGTTGGGTCCCAACGAAGATAGTGCAAAATCGCCATAACAGAGTTTCGGATCCGAAATAAGTCCGAATCGCATCTAAACACAAGAAAGATCTGGGTTGCTTGCCACACATTTTTCCATGCATGATTCGATTTTCATGCCTCTTCGGCGCCGTTTAAGCCACGGTTGAAAATTTCTGCCATTTGACACGGTCGTGCATCTTTTTCCCGGATTCGAACAGTTAGAAGTTGAGCATCCGGGACCCCATCAGAGAACGGACAAAACGGACTTGTGCTAGGAAAGTTGCTCTATGTCCACATCACTCCGTGCATGGATTTGGGCATCGCAATCACTTCTCCCAGCGCGTCAAAGTTGGGTCCCGACGAAGATAGTGCAAAATCGCCATAACAGAGTTTCGGGTCCAAAATGAGTCCGAATCGCATCTGAACACAACAAGAAAGATCCGGGTTGCTTGTTGCCACACATTTGTCCATGTATGATTCGAGTTTCATGCCTCTTCGGCGCCGTTTGGGCCACAATTGGAAATTTTCGCCATTTACCATGCTTGTGCATCTTTTTCGAAAACCCGGATTCCGACAGTTAGAAGTTGAGGATCCGGGACCCCATCAGAGAACGGACCACACGGACTTGTGTTAGGGAAGTAGCTCTATTTCCACATCACTATGTGCATGGATTTGGGCATCGCAATCACTTCTACCAGCGCGTCAAAGTTGGGTCCCGACGAAGATAGTGCAAAATCGCCATAACAGAGTTTCGGATCCGAAATGAGTCCGAATCGCATCTCAACACAAGAAGAAAGATTCGGGTTGCTTGCCACACCTTTGTCCATGCATGATTCGATTTTCATGCCTCTTCGGCGCCGTTTGGGCCACGGTTGGAAATTTTTGCCATTTGGCACGCTCGTGCATCTTTTTCGAGAACCCGGATTCGGACAGTTAGAAGTTGAGGATCTGGGACCCCATAAGAGAACCGACCACACGGATTTGTGCTAGGGAAGTTGCTCTATGTCCACATCACTCCGTGCATGGATTTGGGCATTGCAGTCACTTCTCCCAGTGCGGTCCCGGCAAAGATAGTGCAAAATCGCCATAACAGAGTTTCAGGTCGTCCGAAATGAGTCCAAATCACATCTGAACACAACAACAAAGATCCGGGTTTCTTGCCACACATTTGTCCTTGCATGATTCTAATTTCATGCCTCTTCAATGCCGTTTGGATCACGGTTGGAAATTTTCACCATTTACCACGCTCGTGGATCTTTTTCCAGAACCCCAATTCGGATAGTTAGAAGTTGAGGATCCGGGAACCCATCGGAGAACGGACCACACAGACTTTTGTTAGGGAAGTTGCTCTATGTCCACATCACTACGTGCATGGATTTAGGCATCGCAATCACTTCTACCAGCGCGTCAAAGTTGGGTCCCGGCGAAGATAGTGCAAAATCACCATAACAAAGTTTCAAATCGGAAATGAGTACGAATCGCATCTCAACACAACAAGAAAGATTTGGGTTACTTGCCACACATTTGTCCATGCATGATTTGATTTTCATGCCTCTTCGGCACCGTTTGGGCCACAGTTGAAAATTTTCGCCATTTGGCACGCTCGTGCATCTTTTTCGAGAACCCAGATTCGGACAGTTAGAAGTTGAGGCTCTGGGACCCCATCAGAGGATGGACCACACGGACTTGTGCTAGGGAAGTTGCTCTATGTCCACATCACTCTGTGCATGGATTTGGGAATCGCAATCAGTTCTCTCAACGCGTCAAACTTGGTTCCCAGCGAAGATAGTGCAAAATCGCCATAACAGAGTTTCAGGTCTTAAATGAGTCCGAATCGCATCTGAACACAACAAGAAAGACCCGGGTTGTTTTCCCCACATTTGTCCATGCATGATTCGTATTTCATGCCTCTTCAGCGCTGTTTGAGCCACTGTTTGAAATTTCCGCCATTTACCACGCTCGTGCATCTTTTTCGAGAACCCGGTTTTGGACAGTTAGAAGTTGAGGATCCGCGACACCATCAGAGAAGGGACCACACGGACTTGTACTAGGAAAGTTTCTCTATGTCCACATCACTCCGTGCATGATTTGGGCATCGCAATCAGTTCTCCCAGCGAGTCAAAGTTGGGTCCCAGTGAAGATAGTGCAAAATCGCCATAACAGAGTTTCGGATCCGAAATGAGTCCGAATCGCATCTGAACACAACAAGAAAGATCTGGGTTTCTTGCCACACATTTGTCCATGCATGATTCGATTTTTATGGCTTTTCGGCGCTGTTTGGACCATGGTTGGAAATTTCTGCCATTTGACACGCTCATGCATCTTTTTCGAGAACCCGAATTTGGACAGTTAGAAGTGGAGGATCCGGGACCCCATCAGAGAACGGCCCACACGGACTTGTGCTAGGGAAGTTGCTCTTTGTCCACATCACTCCGTGTATGGATTTGGGCATCGCAATCACTTCTCCCAGCGCGTCAAAGTTGGGTCCCAACGAAGATAGTGCAAAATCGCCATAACAGAGTTTCGGGCCCAAAATGAGTCCGAATCGCATCTGAACACAACAAGAGAGATCCGCGTTGCTTGCCACACATTTATCCATGCATAATTCAAATTTCATGCCTCTTCGGCACCGTTTGGGCCACAATTGGAAATTTTTGCCATTTGGCATGCTGGTGCATCTTTTTCGAGAACCCGGCTTCAGACAGTTAGAAGTTGAGGATCCGAGGACCCCATAAGAGAACAGACCATACGGACTTGTGCTAGGGGAGTTGCTCTATGTCCACATCACTCGGTGCATGGATTTGGGCATCGCAATCACTTCTCCTAGCGCGTCAAAGTTGGGTCCCAACGCCATTCAACACACTTGTTTATCTCCTTGGATTTCGTCATGGTCTCTTCTTGGAGTAATTGGTTTTGTTGATTTGCATGGTACACAGCTAGATCAATGCATTCTAGCTCTACCTTATGGTAGAGCTAGACCTCAAATGCAATTCTAGCTCCACCACATGGTAGAGCTAGACCTCAAAGCATTCTAGCTCTATGATGTGGTCTAGGTTGGATACAGCTCTACCACGTGGTAGAGCTAGATCAAATGCAATTCTGGCTTCTTGGTTCTTGTCATGTGAAGTAGATCTCTTCTTGGAGTAAATTATTTTGTTGATCTGCATTGTACACAGTAACGTCGATGCATTCTAGCTCCACCACATGGTAGAGCTAGATCGAATGCAATTGTAGCTCCTTGGTTCTCGTCATGTGAAGTAGGTCTCTTCTTAGAGTAATTGATTTTATTGATCTGCATAGTACACAGCTAGATCCAGGTTGCTTGCCACACATTTGTCCATGCATGATTCGAATTTCATGCCTCTTTGGCCCCGTTTGGGCCACGGTTGGAACTTTCTGCCATTTGGCATGCTCGTGCATCTTTTTCAAGAACCCAGATTTGAACAGTTAGAAGTTGAGAATCCGGGACCCCATCAGAGAACGGACCACACGGACTTGTGCTAGGGAAGTTGCTCTATGTCCACATCACTCCGTGCAGGGATTTCGGCATCACAATCACTTCTCGGCAAAGATAGTGCAAAATCGCCATAACAGGGTTTCGGATCCGAAATGAGTCGGAATCGCATCTCAACACAACAAGAAAGATACGGGTTGCTTGCCACACATTTGTCCATGCATGATTCAAATTTCATGCCTCTTCCGCACCGTTTGGGACACAATTGGAAATTCTGTCATTTGGCATGCTCGTCCATCTTTTTCGAGAACCCAGATTCAAACAATTAAAAGTTGAGGATCCGAGACCCCATCAAAGAACGGACCACACGGACTTATGCTAGGGAAGTTGCTCTATGTCCACATCACTCCGTGCATGGATTTGGGCATCACAATCAATTCTCCCACAGCGCGTCAAAGTTGGGTCCCGACGAAGATCGTGCAAAATCGCCATAACAGAGTTTCGGATCCGAAATGAGTCCGAATTGCATCTGAACACAACAAGAAAGATCCGGGTTGCTTGCAACACATTTGTCCATGCATGATTTGAATTTCATGCCTCTTCGGCGCCGTTTGGGCCACTGTTGGAAATTTTCGCCATTTACCACGCTCGTGCATCTTTTTTGAGAACCCGGATTCGGACAGTTAGAAGTTGAGGATCGAGGACCCCATCAGAGAACGGACCACACGGACTTGTGCTAGGGAAGTTGCTCTATGTCCACATCACTTCGTGCATGGATTTGGGCATCGCAATCACTTCTACCAGCGCATCAAAGTTGGGTCCCGGCGGCGAAGATAGTACAAAATTGCCATAACAGAGTTTCGGATCGGAAATGAGTCCAAATCGCATCTGAGCACAACAAGAAAGATCCGGGTTGCTAACCACACATTTGCCATTGCATGATTTGATTTTCATGCCTCTTCGGCACCGCTTCGACCACGGTTGGAAATTTCTGCCATTTGGCACGCTCGTGCATCTTTTTTGAGAACCTGGATTCGAACAGTTAGAAGTTGAGGATCCGGGACTCCATCAGAGAACGGACAACACGGACTTGTGCTAGGGAAGTTGCTCTATGTCCACATCACTCTATGCATGGATTTGGGCATCGCAATCACTTCTCCCAGCGCGTCAAAGTTGGGTCCCGGCGAAGATAGTGCAAAATCGCCATAACAAAGTTTCGGGTCTGAAATGAGTTCGAATCGCATCTGAACACAACAAGAAAGATCCGGGTTGCTTGCCACACATGTGTCCATGTATGATTCGAATTTCATGCCTCTTCGGCGCCGTTTGGGCCACTGTTGGAAATTTTTACCATTTACCATGCTCGTGCATCTTTTTCGAGAACCCAGATTCGGACAGTTAGAAGTTGAGGATCCGGGACCCTTATCAGAGAACGGACCACATGGACTTGTGCTGCTAGGGAATTTGATCTATGTCCACATCACTTCGTGCATGGATTTGGGCATCGCAATCAGTTCTCCCAGCGTGTCAAGGTTGGGTCCCGACGGCGAAGATAGTGCAAAATTGCCATAACAGAGTTTCGGGTCTGAAATGAGTCCGAATCGCATCTGAACACAACAAGAAAGATCCGGGTTGCTTGCCACACATTTTTCCTTGCATGATTCGAATTTCATGCCTCTTTGGCGTCGTCTGGGCCACTGTTGAAAATTTATGCCATTTACCATGCTCGTGCATCTTTTTTGAGAACTCGGATTCGGACAGTTAGAAGTTGAGGATCCGGGACCCCATCAGAGAACAGACCACACGAACTTGTGCTAGGGAAGTTTCTCTATGTCCACATCACTCCGTGCAAGGATTTGGGCATCGCAATCAATTCTCCCAGCGCGTCAAAGTTGGATCCCGGCGGCGAAGATAGTGCAAAATCGCCATAACAGAGTTTCGGGTCCGAAATGAGTCCGAATCACATCTAAACACTACAAGAAAGATTCGGGTTGCTTGTTGCCACACATTTTTCCATGCATGATTCGAATTTCATGCCTCTTCGGTGCCGTTTGGGCCACGGTTGGAAATTCTGCCATTTGGCACGCTCGTCCATCTTTTTCGAGAACCCGGATTCGAACAGTTATAAGTTGAGGATCGGAGACCCCATCATGAAACGGACCACACTGACTTATGCTAGGGAAGTTTCTCTATGTCCACATCACTCCGTGCATGGATTTGGGCATCGCAATCAATTCTCCCACAACACGTCAAAGTTGGGTCCCGAGACGAAGATAGTGCAAAATCGCCAAAACAGAGTTTTGGATCCGAAACGAGTCCGAATCGCATCTCAACACAACAAGAAAGATCTGGGTTGCTTGCCACACATTTGTCCATGCATGATTCGATTTTCATGCCTCTTCGGCGCCGTTTAAGCCACGGTTGCAAGTTTCTACCATTTGGCACCCTCGTGCATCTTTTTCGAGAACCCCGATATACGGACAGTTAGAAGTTGAGGATCCGGGACCCCATCAGAGAACGAACCACACGGACTTGTGCTAGGGAAGTTGCTCTATGTCCACATCACTCCGTGCATGGATTTGCGCATCGCAATCACTTCTCTCAGCGCGTCAAAATGGGTCCTAGCGAAGATATTGTAAAATCCCCATAACAGAGTTTTGGATCCGAAATGAGTCCGAATCGCATCTGAACACAACAAGAAAGATCCGGGTTTCTTGCCACACATTTGTCCATGCATGATTCTAATTTCATGCCTCTTCGGCGCCGTTTGGACCACTGTTGGAAATTTTTGCCATTTACCACGCTCGTGCATCTTTTTCGAGAACCAGGATTCGGACAGTTAGAAGTTGAGGATCCGGGACCCCATCAGACAACGGACCACACGAACTTGTGCTAGGGAATTTGCTCCATGTCCACATCACTCCGTGCATGGATTTGGGCATCGCAATCACTTCTCACAGCGCATCAAATTGGGTCTCGGCGTTGATAGTGCAAAATTGCCATAACAAAGTTTCGGATCCGAAATGAGTCCGAATCGCATCTGAACACAACAAGAAAGATCCGGGTTGCTTGCCACATATTTATCCATGCATGATTCGATTTTTATGCCTCTTCGGCGCTGTTTGGGCCACGGTTGGAAATTTTCGCCATTTGGCACGCTCGTGCATCTTCTTCGAGAACCCGGATTCGGATAGTTAGAAGTTGAGGATCCAGGACCCCATCAAAGAACGGACCACTCGGAGTTGTGCTAGGGAAGTTTCTCTGTGTCCACATCACTCCGTGCATGGATTTGGGCATCGCAATCAGTTCTCCCAGTGCGTCAAAGTTGGGTCCCGGGCGGGCGAAGATAGTGCAAAATCGCCATAACAGAGTTTCGGGTCCGAAATGAGTCCGAATCACATCTGAACACTACAAGAAAGATCCGGGTTACTTGCCACACATTTTTCTATGCATGATTCGAATTTCATGCCTCTTCGGTGCCGTTTGGGCCACGATTGGAAATTCTGCCATTTGGCACGCTCGTCCATCTTTTTCGAGAACCCGGATTCGAACAGTTATAAGTTGAGGATCGGAGACCCCATCATAAAACGGACCACACTGACTTATGCTAGGGAAGTTTCTCTATGTCCACATCACTCCGTACATGGATTTGGGCATCGCAATCAATTCTCCCACAGCGCGTCAAAGTTGGGTCCCGACGAAGATAGTGCAAAATCGCCAAAACAGAGTTTTGGATCCGAAATGAGTCCGAATCGCATCTGAACACAACAAGAAAGATCTGGGTTGCTTGCCACACATTTGTCCATGCATGATTCGATTTTCATGCCTTTTCGGCACCGTTTAAGCCACGGTTGGAAGTTTCTACCATTTGGCACCCTCGTGCATCTTTTCGAGAGCCCCGATATACGGACACTTAGAAGTTGAGGATCTGGGACCCCATCAGAGAACGAACCACACGAACTTGTGCTAGGGAAGTTGCTCTATGTCCACATCACTCCTTGCATGGATTTGCGCATCGCAATCACTTCTCCCAGCGCGTCAAAGTTGGGTCCTAGCGAAGATATTGTAAAATCCCCATAACAGAGTTTCGGGTCCGAAATGAGTCCGAATCGTATCTGAACATAACAAGAAAGATCCGGGTTTCTTGCCACACATTTGTCCATGCATGATTTGAATTTCATGCCTCTTCGGCGCCGTTTGGACCACTGTTGGAAATTTTCGCCATTTACCATGCTCGTGCATCTTTTTCGAGAACCCGGATTCGGACAGTTAGATGTTGAGGATCCGGGACCCCATCAGAGAACGGACCACACGAACTTGTGCTAGGGAAGTTGCTCTATGTCCACATCACTCCGTACATGGATTTGGGCATCGTAATCACTTCTCCCAGCGCATCAAATTGGGTCTCGACGTTGATAGTGCAAAATCGCCATAACAAAGTTTCGGATCTGAAATGAGTCCGAATCGCATCTGAACACAACAAGAAAGATCCGGGTTGCTTGCCACATATTTATCCATGCATGATTCGATTTTTATGCCTCTTCGGCGCCGTTTGGGCCACAGTTGGAAATTTCCGCCATTTGGCACGCTCGTGCATCTTCTTCGAGAACCCGGATTCGGATAGTTAGAAGTTGAGGATCCGGGACCCCATCAGAGAACGGACCACTCGGACTTGTGCTAGGGAAGTTTCTCTGTGTCCACATCACTCCGTGCATGGATTTGGGCATCGCAATCAGTTCTCCGAGCGCGTCAAAGTAGGGTCCCGGTCAAGATAGTGCAAAATCGCCATAATAGAGTTTCGGGTCCAAAATGAGTCCGAATCGCATCTGAACACTACAAGAAAGATCCGCGTTGCTTGCCACATATTTATCCATGCATGATTCGAATTTCATGCCTCTTCGGTGCCGTTTGGGCCACGGTTAGAAATTCCGCCATTTGGCACGCTCGTCCATCTTTCTCGAGAACCCGGATTCGAACAGTTAGAAGTTGAGGATCCGAGACCCCATCAGAGAACGGACCACACGAACTTATGCTAGGGAAGTTTCTCTATGTCCACATCACTCCGTGCATGGATTTGGGCATCGCAATCAGTTCTCCCAGTGCGTCAAAGTTGGGTCCCGCCGGCGAAGATAGTGCAAAATCGCCATAACAGAGTTTCGGGTCCGAAATGAGTCCGAATCACATCTGAACACTACAAGAAAGATCGGGGTTACTTGCCACACATTTTTCTATGCATGATTCGAATTTCATGCCTCTTCGGTGCCGTTTGGGCCATGGTTGAAAATTTTCACCATTTACCATGATCGTGCATCTTTTTCGAGAACCCGGATTCGAACAGTTATAAGTTGAGGATCGGAGACCCCATCATAAAACGGACCACACTGACTTATGCTAGGGAAGTTTCTCTATGTCCACATCGCTCGTACATGGATTTGGGCATCGCAATCAATTCTCCCACAGCGCGTCAAAGTTGGGTCCCGACGAAGATAGTGCAAAATCGCCAAAATAGAGTTTTGGATCCGAAATGAGTCCGAATCACATCTGAACACAACAAGAAAGATCTGGGTTGCTTGCCACACATTTGTCCATGCATGATTCGATTTCATGCCTTTTCGGTGCTGTTTAAGCCACGGTTGGAAGTTTCTACCATTTGGCACCCTCGTGCATCTTTTTCGAGAACCCCGATATACGGACAGTTAGAAGTTGAGGATATGGGACCCCATCAGAGAACGAACCACACGAACTTGTGCTAGGGAAGTTTCTCTATGTCCACATCACTCCTTGCATGGATTTGCGCATCGCAATCACTTCTCCCAGCGCGTCAAAGTTGGGTCCTAGCAAAGATATTGTAAAATCCCCATAACAGAGTTTCGGGTCCGAAATGAGTCCGAATCGCATCTGAACACACCAAGAAAGATCCGGGTTTCTTGCCACACATTTGTCCATGCATGATTCGAATTTCATGCCTCTTCGGCGCCGTTTGGACCACTGTTGGAAATTTTCGCCATTTACCACGCTCGTGCATCTTTTTCGAGAACCCAGATTCGGACAGTTAGATGTTGAGGATCCGGGACCCCATCAGAGAACGGACCACACGAACTTGTGCTAGGGAAGTTGCTCTATGTCCACATCACTCCGTGCATGGATTTGGGCATCGTAATCACTTCTCCCAGCGCGTCAAATTGGGTCTCGACGTTGATAGTGCAAAATCGCCATAACAAAGTTTCGGATCCGAAATGAGTCCGAATCGCATCTGAACACAACAAGAAAGATCCGGGTTGCTTGCCACATATTTATCCATGCATGATTCGATTTTTATGCCTCTTCGGCGCCGTTTGGGCCACAGTTGGAAATTTCCGCCATTTGGCACGCTCGTGCATCTTCTTCGAGAACCCGGATTCGGATAGTTAGAAGTTGAGGATCCGGGACCCCATCAGAGAACGGACCACTCGGACTTGTGCTAGGGAAGTTTCTCTGTGTCCACATCACTCCGTGCATGGATTTGGGCATTGCAATCAGTTCTCCCAGCGCGTCAAAGTAGGGTCCCGGCGAAGATAGTGCAAAATCGCCATAATAGAGTTTCGGGTCCAAAATGAGTCCGAATCGCATCTGAACACTACAAGAAAGATCCGTGTTGCTTGCCACATATTTATCCATGCATGATTCGAATTTCATGCCTCTTCGGTGCCGTTTGGGCCACGGTTAGAAATTCCGCCATTTGGCACGCTCGTCCATCTTTCTCGAGAACCCGGATTCGGACAGTTAGAAGTTGAGGATCCGTGACCCCATCAGAGAACGGACCACACGGACTTATGCTAGGGAAGTTTCTCTATGTCCACATCACTCCGTGCATGGATTTGGGCATCACAATCAATTCTCCCAGCACGTCAAAGTTGGGTCCCGGCGAAGATAGTGCAAAATCGCCATAACAGAGTTTCGGGTTTGAAATGAGTCCGATCACATCTGAAAACAATAACAAAGATCCGGGTTGCTTGCCACACATTTGTCCATGCATGATTCGAATTTCATGCCTCTTCGGTGCCGTTTGGGCCACTGTTGGAAATTTTCGCCATTTACCATGCTCGTGCATCTTTTTCGAGAACCCGGATTCGGACAGTTAGAAGTTGAGGATCCGGGACCCCATCAGAGAACGGACCACAAGGACTTGTGCTAGGGAAGTTGCTCTATGTCCACATCACTCCGTGCATGGATTTGGGCATCGCAATCACTTCTCCCAGTGCGTCAAAGTTGGGCCCCGATGAAGATAGTGCAAAATCGCCATAACAGAGTTTCGGATCCGAAATGAGTCCGAATCGCATCTGAACACAACAAGAAAGATCCGGGCTGCTTGCCACACATTTGTCCATGCATGATTCCATTTTCATGCCTCTTTGGCGCCGTTTGGGCCACGGTTGGAGATTTTTGCCATTTGGCACGCTCGTGCATCTTTTCTGAGAACCCGGATTCGGACAGTTAGAAGTTGAGGATCCGGGACCCCATCAGAGAACAAACCACACGGACTTGTGCTAGGGAAGTTGATCTATGTCCACATCACTCCGTGCATGGATTTGGGCATCGCACTCAGTTCTCCCAGCGCGTCAAAGTTGGGTCCCAGCGAAGATAGTGCAAAATTACCATAACAGAGTTTCGGGTCCGAAATGAGTCCGAATCGCATCTGAACAAAACAAGAAAGATCCGGGTCGCTTGCCACATATTTTTCCTTGCATGATTCGAATTTCATGCCTCTTCGGCGTCGTTTTGGCCACTGTTGGATATTTCTGCCATTTACCATGCTCGTGCATCTTTTTCGAGAATCCGGATTCGGACAGTTAGAAGTTGAGGACCCGGGACCCCATCAGAGAACGGACCACACGGACTTGTGTTAGGGAAGTTGCTATATGTCCACATCACTACATGCATGGATTTGGGCATCGCAATCACTTCTACCAGCACGTCAAAGTTGGGTCCCGGTGAAGATAGTGCAAAATCACCATAACAAAGTTTTGGATCTGAAATGAGTCCGAATCGCATCTGAACACAACAAGAAAGATCCGGGTTGCTTGCCACACATTTGTCCATGCATGATTCAATTTTCATGCCTCTTCAGCACCGTTTGGGCCACGGTTGGAAATTTTCGTCATTTGGCACGCTCGTGCATCTATTTTGAGAACTCGGATTCAGATAGTTAGAAGTTGAGGATCCGGGATCCCATCAGAGAACGGACCACACAGACTTGTGCGAGGAAAGTTACTCTATGTCCACATCACTCCGTGCATGGATTTGGGCATTGCAATCATTTCTCCCAGCGCGTCAAAGTTGGGTCCCGGCGAAGATAGTGCAAAATCGCCATAACAGAGTTTCGGGTTTGAAATGAGTCCGATCACATCTGAAAACAACAACAAAGATCCGGGTTGCTTGCCACACATTTGTCCATGCATGATTCGAATTTCATGCCTCTTCGGCACCGTTTGGGCCACTGTTGGAAATTTTCGCCATTTACCATGCTCGTGCATCTTTTTCGAGAACCCGGATTCGGACAGTTAGAAGTTGAGGATCCGGGACCCCATCAGAGAACGGACCACAAGGACTTGTGCTAGGGAAGTTGCTCTATGTCCACATCACTCCGTGCATGGATTTGGGCATCGCAATCACTTCTCCCAGCGCGTCAGAGTTGGGTCCTGGCGTTGATAGTGCAAAATGGCCATAACAGAGTTTCGGATCCGAAATGAGTCCGAGCTCTATCATGTGGCGGAGCTAGAATGCATTGATCTTACTTTGTACCATGCAGATCAACAAAATCAATTACTCCAAGAAGAGATCTACTTCACATGACAAGAACCAAGAAGCTAAAATTGCATCTGATCTAGCTCTACCACGTGGTAGAGCTGTATCCAACCTAGACCAAGTCGTAGAGCATGTGGTAGACCTAGAATGCATTGATCTAGCTGTGTACCATACAAATCAACAAAACCAATTACTCCAAGAAGAGACCATGACGAGAACCAAGGAGATAAACAAGTGTGTTGAATGGCGCTAGGACCCAACTTTGACGGGCTGGGAGAAGTGATTGCGATGCCCAAATCCATGCATGGAGTGATGTGGACATAGAGCAACTTCCCTAGCACAAGTCCGTGTGGTCCGTTCTCTGATGGGGTCTCGGATCCTCAACTTCTAATTGTCCGAAACCAAATTCTCGAAGAAGATGCACGAGGGTACCAAATGGCGAAAATTTCCAACCGTGGTCCAAACGGCGCCGAAGAGGCATGAAAATCGAATCATGCATGGAGAAATGTGTCAAGTAACCAGGATCTTTCTTGTTGTGTTCAGATGCGATTTGGACTCATTTCGGACCCGAAACTCTGTTATGGCGATTTTGCACTATCTTTGTCGGGACCCAACTTTGACGCGCTGTGGGAGAATTGATTGTGATGCCCAAATCCATGCACGGAGTGATGTGGACATAGAGCAACTTCCCTTGCATAAGTAAGTGTGGTCGGTTCTCTGATGGGGTCTTGGATCCTCAACTTCTAACTATCTGAATTCGGGTTCTCGAAAAAGATAGAAGAGCATTCCAAATGGCATAATTTCCAACCGTGGTCCAAACGGCACCGAAGAGGCATGAAATTCGAATCATGGATGGACAAAGGTGTGGCAAGCAACCCGGATCTCTCTTGTAGTGTTCAGATGCGATTTGGACTCATTTCGGACCCGAAACTCTGTTATGGCGATTTTGTATCTCCGTCGAGACCCAACTTTGACACGTTGGGAGAACTGATTACGATGCCCAAATCCATGCACGGAGTGATGTGGACATAGAGCAACTTCCCTAGCACAAGTCCGTGTGGTCCATTCTCTAATGGGGTCCCGGATCCTCAACTTCTAATAACTGTCCGAATCCGGGTTCTCAAAGAAGATGCACGAGCGTGCCAAATGGCTAAAATTTCCAACAATGGCCCAAACGGCGTCAAAGAGGCATGAAAATCAAATCATGCATGGACAAATGTGTGGCAAGCAACCCGGATCTTTCTTGTTGTGTTCAGATGCAATTCGGACTCATTTCGGATCCGAAACTCTGTTATGGCGATTTTGCACTATCTTCGCCGGGACCCAACTTTGATGCACTGGGAGAAGTGATTGCGATGCCCAAATCCATGCACGGAGTGATGTGGACCTAGAGCAACTTTCCTAGCACAAGTTCGTGTGGTCCGTTCTCTGATGGGGTCCTGGATCTTCAACTTCTAACAGTTCGAATCTGGGTTCTCGAAAAAGATGCACGAGCGAGGTAAATGACAGAAATTTCCAACAGTGGCCCAAACGGTGCCGAAGAGGCATGAAATTTGAATCATGCATGGACAAATGTGTGGCAAGCAACCCGGATCTTTCTTGTTGTTTTCAGATGCGATTCGGACTCATTTCGGATCCGAAACTCTGTTATGATGATTTTGCACTATCTTTGCAAGGACCAAACTTTGACGCGCTGTGGGAGACTTGATTGTGATGCCCAAATCCATGCACGGAGTGATCTGGACATAGAGCAACTTTCCTAGTATAAGTCCGTGTGGTCCGTTCTCTGATGGGGTATCGGATCCTCAACTTCTAACTGTTCGAATCCGGGTTCTCGAAAAAGATGGACGAGCTTGCCAAATGGCAGAATTTCCAACCATGGCCCAAACGGCACCGAAGAGGCATGAAATTCACATCATGAATGCGTGGACAAATGCGTGGCAAGCAACTCGGATCTTTCTTGTTGTGTTTAGATGCGATTCGGACTCATTTCGGACCCGAAACTCTGTTATGGCAATTTTGCACTATTTTCGCCGAGACCAAACCTTAACGCGCTGGGAGAACTAATTGCGATGCCCAAATCCATGCACAGAGTGATGTGAACATAGAGCAACTTCCCTAGCACAACTCTCAGTTGTCCGTTCTTTGATGGGGTCCCGGATCCTCAACTTCTAACTGTCCGAATCCGAGTTCTCGAAAAAGATGCACGAGCATGGTAAATGGCAAAAATTTCCAACCGTGGCCCAAACGGTGCCAAAGAGGCATGAAAATCGAATCACGCATGGACAAATGTGTGGCAAGCAACCCGGATCTTTCTTGTTGTGTTCAGATGCGATTCGGACTCATTTCGGATCCGAAACTCTGTTATGGCGATTTTGCACTTTCAACGCCAGGACCCAACTTTGATTCGCTGGGAGAAGTGATTGCAATGCCCAAATCCATAAACGGAGTGATATGGACATACAGCAACTTCCCTAGCACAAGTCCGTGTGGTCCATTCTCTGATGGGATCCCGGATCCCCAACTTCTAACTGTCCCAATCCGGATTCTCGAAAAAGATGCACGAGCGTGGTAAATGGCAGAAATTTCCAACAGTGGCCCAAACGGCACCGAAGAGGAATGAAATTCGAATCATGCATGGACAAATGTGTTGCAAGCAACCTGGATCTTTCTTGTTGTGTTCAGACGCGATTCGGACTCATTTCGGACCCGAAACTCTATTATGGCGATTTTGTACTATCTTTGCCGGGACCCAACTTGGACGCGCTAGTAGAAGTGATTACGATGCCCAAATCTATGCACGAAGTGATGTGGACATAGATCAACTTCCCTAGCACAAGTCCGTGTGGTCCGTTCTCTGATGGAGTCCCGGATCCTCAACTTCTAACTGTCCGAATCCGGGTTCTCGAAAAAGATGCACGAGCGTGCCAAATGGCAGAAATTTTCAACCGTCACCCAAACGGCGCCGAAGAGGCATGAAAATCGAATCATGCATGGACAAATGTGTGGCAAGAAACCCGGATCTTTCTTGTTGTGTTCAAATGCGATTCAGACTCATTTCGGATCCGAAACTCTGTTATGGCGATTTTGCACTATCTTTGCCGGGACCCAACTTGGACGCACTGGGGGTAGAAGTGATTACGATGCCCAAATCCAGGCACGTAGTGATGTGGACATAGAGCAACTTCCCTAACACGAGTCCGTGTGGTCCGTTCTCTTATGGGGTCCCATATCCTCAACTTCGAAGTGTCTGAATCCGGGTTCTCGAAAAGATGCACAAGCATGGTAAATGGCGGAAATTTCCAACAGTGGTACAAACGGCGCCGAAGAGGCATGAAATTCAAATCATGCAAGGACAAATGTGTGGCAAGCAACCCGGATCTTTCTTGTTGTGTTCAGACGTGATTCGGACTCATTTCGGACCCGAAACTCTGTTATGGCGATTTTGCACTATCTTCGTCGGGACCCAACTTTGACGTGCTGGGAGAACTGATTGTGATGCCCAAATCCATGCACACAGTGATGTGGACATAGAGCAACTTCCCTAGAACAAGTCCGTGTGGTCCGTTCTCTGATGGGGTCCCGGGTCTCAACTTCTAACTGTCCGAATCGAGGTTCTCAAAAAAGATGCACGAGCGTGCCAAATGGCGAAAATTTCTAACCGTGGCCCAAATGGCGCCGAAGAGGCATGAAAATCAAATCATGCAAGGACAAATGTGTGGCAAGCAATGCTGATCTTTCTTGTTGTGTTCAGATGCGATTCGGACTCATTTCCGAGACCCGAAAATCTATTATGGCGATTTTGTACTATCTTCGTCAGGACCCAACTTTGACGCACTGGGAGAACTGATTGCGATGCCCAAATCCATGCACGGAGTGATGTGGACAAAGATCAACTTCCCAAGCACAAGTTCGTGTGGTCCATTCTCTGATGGGATCCCGGATCCTCAACTTCTAACTGTCCGAATCCGGGTTCTCGAAAAAGATGCACGAGCATGCCAAATGGCAGAAATTTTCAACCGTCGCCCAAACGGCGCCGAAGAGGCATGAAAATTGAATCATGCATGGACAAATGTGTGGCAAGAAACCCGGATCTTTCTTGTTGTGTTCAAATGCGATTCGGACTCATTTCGGATCCGAAACTCTGTTATGGCGATTTTGCACTATCTTTGCCGGGACCCAACTTGGACGCGCTGGTAGAAGTGATTACGATGCCCAAATCCACACACATAGTGATGTGGACATAGAGCAACTTTCCTAACACGAGTCCGTGTGGTCCGTTCTTTGATGGGGTCCCATATTCTCAACTTCGAAGTGTCCGAATCCGGGTTCTCGAAAAAGATGCACGAGCGTGGTAAATGGCGGAAATTTCCAACAGTGGTCCAAACGGTGCCGAAGAGGCATGAAATTCGAATAATTCAAGGACAAATGTGTGGCAAGCAACCCGGATCTTTCTTGTTGTGTTCAGACACGGTTCGAACTCATTTCAGACCCAAAACTCTGTTATGGCGATTTTGCACTATCTTTGTCCGGGACCCAACTTTGTCGCATTGGGAGAAGTGATTTTGCGATGCCCAAATCCATGCATGGAGTGATGTGGACATACAGCAACTTCCCTAGCACAAGTCCGTGTGGTCCGTTCTCTGATGGGGTCCTGGATCCTCAATTTCTAACTATCCAAATTCGGGTTCTCGAAAAAGATGCACGAGCATGGTAAATGGTGAAAATTTCCAACAGTGGCCTAAACGGCGCCGAAGAGGCATGAAATTCGAATCATGCATGGACAAATGTGTGGCAAGCAACCCGGATTTTTCTTGTTGTGTTTAGATGCGATTCGGATTCATTTCAGATCCGAAACTCTGTTATGGTGATTTTGCACTATCTTCATCGGGACCCAACTTTGACGTGCTGTGGGAGAATTGATTGTGATGCCCAAAGCCATGCACGGAGTGATGTGGACATAGAGCAACTTCCCTAGCATATGTCTGTGTGGTCCGTTCTCTGATGGGGTCTCGTATCCTCAACTTCTAACTATCCGAATCCGGGTTCTCGAAAAAGATGGACGAGCGTGCCAAATGGCGGAATTTCCAACCATGTCCCAAACGGCACCAAAGCGGCATGGAATTTGAATCATGCATGGAAAAATGTGTGCCAAGTAACCGAGATCTTTCTTGTTGTGCTCAGATGCAATTCGGACTCATTTCGGACCCGAAACTCTGTTATGGCGATTTTGCACTATCTTCGCCGGGACCCAACTTTGACCCACTGGGAGACCTGATTGCGATGCCCAAATCCATGCACGGAGTGATGTGGACATAGAGCAACCTCCCTAGCACAAGTCTGAGTGGTCCTTTCTCTGATGGGGTCCCAGATCCTCAACTTCTACCTGTCCGAATGTGGGTTCTCAAAAAAGATGCACGAGCGTGCTAAATGGCAAAAATTTTCAACCGTGGCCCAAACGGCGCCGAAGAGGCATGAAAATCGAATCATGCATGGACAAATCTGTGGCAAGCAACCCGGATCTTTCTTGTTGTGTTCAGATGCGATAGATCGAATGCAATTGTAGCTCCTTAGTTCTCGTCATGTGAAGTAGGTCTCTTCTTAGAGTAATTGGTTTTGTTGATCTGCATGGTACACAGCTAGATCCGGGTTGCTTGCCACACATTTGTCCATGCATGATTCGAATTTCATGCCTCTTCGGCGCCGTTTGGGCCACGGTTGAAAATTTCTGCCATTTGGCATGCTCGTGCATCTTTTTCGAGAACCCAGATTCGAACAGTTAGAAGTTGAGAATCCGGGACCCCATCAGAGAACGGACCACACGACTTGTGCTAGGAAAGTTACTCTATGTCCACTTCACTCCGTGCATGGATTTGGGCATCGCAATCACTTCTCTGCAAAGATAGTGCAAAATCGCCATAACAGGGTTTCGGATCCGAAATGAGTCCGAATCGCATTTGAACACAACAAGAAATATCCGGGTTGCTTGCCACACATTTGTCTATGCATGATTCAACTTTCATTTTGGTGCCGTTTGGGCCACGGTTGGAAATTCTACCATTTGGCATGCTCGTCCATCCTTTTCGAGAACCCGGATTTGAACAATTAAAAGTTGACGATCCGAGACCCCATCAGAGAACGGACCACACGGACTTATGCTAGGGAATTTGCTCTATGTCCACATCACTCCGTGCATGGATTTGGGCATCACAATCAATTCTCCCACAGCGCGTCAAAGTTGGGTCCCGGCGAAGATATTGCAAAATTGCCATAACAGATTTTTGGATCCGAAATGAGTCCGAATCGCATTTGAACACAACAAGAAAGATTTGGGTTGCTTGCCACACATTTTTCCATGCATGATTCGAATTTCATGCCTCTTCGTCGCCGTTTGGGCCACTATTGGAAATTTTTGCCATTTACCACGCTCATGCATCTTTTTCAAGAACTCGGATGCGGACACTTAGAAGTTCAGGATCCACGACCCCATCAGAAAACGGACCACACAGACTTGTGCTAAGGAAGTTGCTCTATGTTCACATCACCCTGTGCATGGATTTGGGCATCGCAATCACTTCTACCAGCGCGTCAAAGTTGGGTCCCGGCAAAGATAGTGCAAAATCGCCATAACAAAGTTTCAGATCGGAAATGAGTCCGAATCGCATCTGAAAACAACAAGAAAGATCTGGGTTGCTTGCCACACATTTGTCCATGCATGATTCGATTTTCATGCCTCTTCGGCGTCGTTTGGGCCACGGTTGGATATTTCTGCCATTTAGCACGCTCGTGCATCTTTTTCAAGAACCCGGATTCGGACAGTTAGAAGTTGAGGATCCGAGACCCCATCAGAGAACGGACCACACGGACTTATGCTAGGGAAGTTTCTCTATGTCCACATCACTCCGTGCATGGATTTGGGCATCACAATCAATTCTAACAAAGTTGGGTCCCGGCGAAGATAGTGCAAAATCGCCATAACAGAGTTTCTGATCCGAAATGGGCTTGAATCGCATCTGAACACTACAAGAAAGATTTGTCCATGCATGATTTTAATTTTATGCCTCTTCGGCGCCGTTTGGGCCACGGTTGGAAATTTTCACCATTTACCATGCTCGTGCATCTTTTTCAAGAACCCGGATTCGTATAGTGTGAAGTTGAGGATCCGGGACCCCATCAGAGAACGGACCACACAGACTTGTGCTAGAAAGGTTGCTCTATGTCCACATCACTCCGTGCATGGATTTGGAGATCGCAGTCACTTCTCCCAGCGCATCAAAGTTAGGTCCCGGCGAAGATAGTGCAAAACCGCCATAACAGAGTTTCGGATCAGAAATGAGTCCGAATCGCATCTGAACACAACAAGAAAGATCCGGGTTGCTTGCCACACATTTTTCCATGCATGATTCGATTCTCATGCCTCTTCGGCACCGTTTGGGCCACGGTTGGAAATTTCCGCCATCTGGCACGCTCGTGCATCTTTTTCGAGAACCCGGATTCGGACAGTTAGAAGTTCGGGATCCGGGACCCCATCAGAGAACGGACCACACGGACTTATGCTAGGGAAGTTGCTCTATGTCCACATCACTCCGTACATGGATTTGGGCATCGCAATCACCTCCCAGTGCGTCAAAGTTGAGTCCAGACAAAGATAGTGCAAAATCCCCATAATAAAGTTTGGGATCCGAAATGAGTCCGAATCAAATCTGAACACAACAAGAAAGATCTGGGTTTCTTGCCACACATTTGTCCTTGCATGATTCGAATTTCATGCCTCTTTGGCGCCGTTTGGGCCACTGTTGGAAATTTTCGCCATTTACCACGCTCGTGCATCTTTTTCGAGAACTCGGATTCAGACAATTAAAAGTTGAGGATCCGGGACCCCATCAAAGAATGGACCACACGGACTTGTGTTACGGAAGTTTCTCTATGTCCACATCACTACGTGCATGGATTTGGGCATCGCAATCACTTCTACCAGCACGTCAATGTTGGGTCCCGGCGAAGATATCGTGAAATCGCCATAACAGAGTTTCGGGTCCGAAATGAGTCCGAATCACATCTGAACACAACAAGAAAGATTCCGGTTGCTTGTCAAACATTTTTTCATGCATGATTCGATTTTCATGCCTCTTCGGTGCCGTTTGGGCCACGGTTGGAAATTTCCGCCATTTGGCACGCTCGTGCATCTTTTTCGAGAACCCCGATTCGGACAGTTAGAAGTTGAGGATCTGGGACCACCCGATCAGAGAACGGACCACACGAACTTGTGCTAGGGAAGTTGCTCTATATCCACATCACTCTGTGCATGGATTTGGGCATCTCAATCACTTCCCCTATAGTGCGTTAAAGTTGGGTCCCGACGAAGATAGTGCAAAATCGCTGTTACAGAGTTTCAGATTCAAAATGAGTCAGAATCGCATCTAAACACAAGAAAGATCCGGGTTGCTTGCCACACATTTGTCCATGCATGATTCGATTTTCATGCCTCTTCGGCGTCATTTGGGCCACGGTTGGAAATTTCCGCCATTTGGCACGCTCTTCCATCTTTTTCGAGAACCCGGATTCGGACAGTTAGAAGTTAAGGATCCGGGACCCCATCACAGAACGGACCACACGGACTTGTGCTAGGGAAGTTGCTCTATGTCCACATCACTCCGTGCATGGATTTGGGCATCGCAATCACTTCTTCCAGTGCGTCAAAGTTGGGTCCCGGTGAAGATAGTGCAAAATCGCCATAACAGAGTTTCGGATCCGAAATGAGTCCGAATCGCATCTAAACACAACAAGAAAGATCCGGGTTTCTTGCCACACATTTGTCCTTGCATGATTCAAATTTTGCCTCTTCGGCGCCGTTTGGGCCACTGTTGGAAATTTTTGCCATTTACCACGCTCGTGCATCTTTTTCGAGAACCCGGATTCGGACAATTAAAAGTTGAGAATCCGGGACCCCATCAAAGAATGGACCACACGGACTTGTGTTAGGAAAGTTTCTCTATGTCCACATCACTACGTGCATGGATTTGGGCATCGCAATCACTTCTACCAGCGCGTCAATGTTGGGTCCCGGCGAAGATAGTGCAAAATCGCCATAACAGAGTTTTGGATCCGAAATGAATCCGAATCGCATCTGAACACAACAAGAAAGATCCGGATTGCTTGCCACACATTTGTCCATGCATGATTTGAATTTCATGCCTCTTCGGCGCCGTTTGGGTCACTGTTGGAAATTTTCACCATTTGCCACGCTAGACCTCAAATTACTTCTAGCTCTACCACATAGTAGAGCTAGACCTCAAAGCATTCTTGCTCTACAATGTGGTCTAGGTAGAATACAGCTCTACCATGTGGTGGAGCCAGATCAAATGGTACACGGCTAGATCAATGCATTCTAGCTCTACCACATGGTAGAGCTAGACCTCAAATGCAATTCTAGCTCCACCACATGGTAGAGCTAGACCTTAAAGCATTCTAGTTCTACGATGTGGTCTAGGTCGATGCATTCTAGCTCTACCACATGGTAGAGCTAGATCGAATGCAATTGTAGCTCCTTGGTTCTCGTCATGTGAAGTAGCATGTCTCTTCTTAGAGTAATTGGTTTTGTTGATCTGCATGGTACACAGCTAGATCGATGAATTCTAGCTCCACCACATGGTAGAGCTAGACCTGAAATGCAATTCTAGCTCCACCACATAGTAGAGCTAGATCTCAAAGCATTCTAACTCTACGATGTGGTATAGGTACTATACAGCTCTACCACATGCATTAGGAACTCAATGGAGTCTTCTTGGGCCCTTTTATTTGGCAGTTTAAGGGAGTCAAATCTTTTCTCTTAAGAAGAAACGTTTTCTAATTAGAAGCTTCAAAACGGCTACTTTATTCGAATTTGAATTTTGGGGGGAAAATGGAATTTAAAATCTAGCGGATAAAACCATATCATGTAACATATCTATGGAAAGCTCTTGATGCGTAGATCACAGATCTGTAATCTCCGCTCAAATCGGAGCTTGTATGTAGAAGTTATGGAGGTCCGAAAATTGTAAAATTACCCCCTTCCCTTTTTGGGGGAAAAAGTGCACCCTTTGACCACTCTTACACCTCTCTTACAAACCATTGGTTTTTGCTTACATGGCGGGCTCCTATTTGTCAAAAAGTTAAACGTTTCCATAACCTCATGGCAAATTAAAGGGCCCAAAAAGACTCCATTGAGTTCCTAATGGGTATAGTTAGATCAAATGCAAATCTAATAATTGGTTTTGTTGATCTGCATGGTACACAGCTAGATCGATGCATTCTAGCTCTACCACATGGTAGAGCTAGACTTCAAATGCAATTCTAGCTCCACCACATGAGAGAGCTAGACCTCAAAGCATTCTAGCTCTACGATATAGTGTAGGTTG
This sequence comes from Cibotium barometz, assembly GCF_041138505.1. Lineage (NCBI taxonomy): Eukaryota > Viridiplantae > Streptophyta > Polypodiopsida > Cyatheales > Cibotiaceae > Cibotium > Cibotium barometz. The sequence continues at coordinate 15,823,984 of NC_141075.1, forward strand.
GATCTAGCTCTGCCACGTGGTAGAGCTAGATCAAATGCAATTCTAGCTCCAAGCATGGAAGTTATTCTTGTCTAACTTCTCACTGATAATCTGATTGAGTTCGTTATACATGTTTAACTACAACAACTAGAAACCTACAAATAGATAATTTATGTATGCAACCTTCAACATAGCAGTATCCTTCTGTGACTCCTGCAGTAGTACTTTAGCAGCACAACTTGTATATCACCAGATGTGACTAGAGTACGTGTACATACACCCAAGATCAGCAATACATGCAAACACTTTCTGCACTCCCATTGCACTACAAAAATCTGATTTTGACCAGAGATAGTTCTCAACCAAAACTTCCCGAAAACTACCAAAAACACCTTGCAGTGACCAATCATAGACCGAAACACACTTGAAACGCAATTCTTGCCACCACAAAACTATAATAAAAAGTACTTTGCATGTTACAGAGACCTCCAAGCATGCAAAGAAAGCTCCTCAATTGGAGATGTGTAGCTCTTGGAGCTATGTAGGGGGCATCATACCTAAATAACAAGGGGAAGAGATGATGATGCTCTTACCTGTGTATCACTTCCTTTCTTGCTTTGTTCTTGCCTCTTTCTTCCCTCCTTAGCTATCACATGAATTGGAGCTCTGATACCATAAAGGGAATGCAGGGGAGAAGGGGAGCTTGAGTTCCTTGCAAGCAAAACACAGACACACAGACACACACACACACACACACACACAAAAGAGAGAGCAAGACACAAGAGAGATGGATGACTGAATTTTCTTCTATCTTCTTCTCTTCTCTACAACCATATATCTAAAAAGATAAGAGTAAATACTATAAAGGAAAGTACTATCCTACAATAACATAGTGTGAACTTGACTACATGAGTTGGTGCTATAACTATGTCATAATTGTAGTACTCCAAAGTGGTTTTCACATAGCCTATCATCCATTGCAGCATATCAACCCCACAATCTCAGCACAGTAAGGTGGGCAAATTTGCGGAGTTTGGAGCATAATACCATGAAGGAGATAGCACAGGCGGAAGCCTAAACAGTAAACATATGAGAGAGTGAAAAGGAGAATGAGAGAGTTGGACAAGATGACCTTTTATAATAGTACTAAAGCTTTATAATGGCAATGGCTAGCAATTGAACGTTGAACTATGTGCAAGGGAAGTGGATAAAAGAGTGAATAATGGGGAACTCCTTATATAGTGTAGGAGAAAACTGACCGACTATCTCTGGGGCTACCCAACTTCTCGTGGACAAATAAATAGGAGAAAAATCCAGTAAGGTTCGCTTTCTTGCAGGCACTTGGAAGCTCTGTGTGGAGGAGAGTTGCACCTGCACCTCCCCCCCTCGAACATTATGATGGTTTAATTCACCCCCCACACCTTCCTTCTTCCCTCTCTGGGTTTCTACAATCTAGTATTTTCCTCTTTTCTACACTCATGTACAAATTGTTGAATGTAGGTCTAACCTAAATTTTTGGGGTTTTTTGTAGGTCTTATATCACAACCATATACTTTGATTCTTGCAAAGTCTACCTCTCCCTAATTCCTGTTTGTTTTATTGATTTTGTTATGGAGGTACTCTATAGCTTTTCCCATCCGCTTCTAGAGGTAAGCCCTCTTATCTTATGCTTTTTTACCCTTATTTCTCTATGGACACATGGCCTTGGGTGTATCTTATGCTTTTTTATCCTTATTTCTCTATGGCCACATGGCCTTGGGTGTTATCTTACAGTACATATTCAAACCCTAAATACATGCATGTATGCATTCAAGCATGGCACCTATGCCTTGCTTGAGCGAATTGAGCACAACACGATGAGAATGTGAATTGGGCAGCTGTGGTTTCAATACGTACTTTGTACCTTTTGAATATATGTTATTAGCTTGTAGATCACTTTAGTTTATAGGGGCTGATTTGTGGGTATTGCATTGTTTTTGCAGAGAGCCTGAGCCCTCTAGAGGAGCCTAGCTCGCGGGTGGATACCACTTAGTAGCTCGCATCTATGAGCTTCTTTTTGCTTAAATATGTAGATAGGGTTGTATAGATCCATTTTGCACCCTTTTTGGGGTTGTATAATTTGCTTACTTGTACGACAACATTTATGTATACAACAATTTTCGTATAATGTTTGATATCCGGTCTCAGCAATTACTCATATATTTATATCAATGAATATTTTTCTTAAATGTTTAATTGTGTCAAATTCTTCATTTGAGACCAGTTGAAGCAAGGTTTCTATACATTTGGCATAATGGTGCATCCAAGTACACATCTGCACTTGGATGCACCATTATGCCAAAAAAATTTCAAACCTATATCCATCTTTAATAACGTTGAAAAAAACATCGAAACAACGTCTAAAAAACAATCGATTTATGCATTGAAAAAAGTATCTAAAAAAGCATCGAAATATTTGTAATAATTGAACTATTCTTTTGACTAGTTTTCATACATATGTAAAGATGTTTATTTAAACATTTATTTTGATAGATATATAGATAATATTTTTGATGGTTTTTTAGACGAGTATACTAATGATTCGATATCGACAAAAGCACCGACATACATATGGATGTATATTTTCATTTCAATTCATTTTCTACGGATTGAATGTCAAACTTTAGCTGGCCTGTAGTGGTGTTGTGGCTAACTCGAGCATCATCGATTTAAAAAATGTTAGCTATTGTCATCACCATAGCATTGGATTCAGAAGAACATACAATAGGCATGGATAGAACATATAATAGATGCGAATAGAACACCAAAGAGAAGAAAAGGAATGCCCTCTACTTCTTCATATTCAAAAAAAGGAACGGGTGCCCTCTACTTCTTCATATTCAAAAAAGGAACGGGTTAATCTCTTTGGAAAATCCCCAAACAAGACCTAAGGAAATAGTCATAGCAATAGTTTTTCATTATTTAAAATATCTTATTATAAAAGAGTTCTGAATGACACCTAATCAAGATCATATATTATTCTATTGATGTTGTTTGAGAAAGATGCTTTTATTTCTGGTGAGAGTATGTTATTGTAGAGAACTTCATGCAAGTATTCACTCATATCAACTACATCAATCCCTAATCTTTAAGATATGGGGAATAATACACTGTGTGTAGGTGAAGGAGTTCTCAAATTTTCTCCTCAACTTCTTACCATCTAGCTTAAAATTAAAATTAATAGGAGGGTCACTCCAACATCCAGAAAATCTCTCATCTAAGGAAGGCAAATAGCGAGTGGTCCCCCATCTACACTATTGTATGAGCAATGCTCTTCTATTCAATGCAATGAGATGATGTTTTTCTCTCTTCTCATCTCTATTCTCTAGTGTGCATGCTCCTTGTTGATGCTTGTGGATTCTCTATTAAGCTTTGTGTGGTAGTGGATTCAAGCTTAAGCTTCTCCATAGCTTGTAGCTTATCCATGGGCAAGGCATTGCTTGAGTAGTGAATGAGAATGCATGTTTATTTCAAGTTCCATTAAGCTTCAAGGTTTGTGTGCATGCTAGGGAAGTAAGTGCTTGAGAATGAAGTAAGCTTTGAGCTTGTGTATGCATTAGCTTAGCTTTCTTCTTGTATTGGATGCATGAATGAGTGGGATGATGAGTGAATGAGCTATGGCAAGATTGAGCTTGTGTGTAAAGTCTATGTCACAGGTAGCATTTTCTCCATTCGTGGATAAGCTTTTGTGCACCGGTACGGGTTGAATCCCTAGCTCCGAAAGGGATGCAAATCCCATTGGATTGAGCTACACACGGATCATACTACTCATGCTACAAGTGAGAGAGTCTTCCGTCTCTCCATTGGCACCGCTGTCGGGGAGAAGACTCAAAACCGGTTGAGAAGCTTGCATTACTACCACTATTTCTTTTTGTTTTTAGGTTTAGGGTTAGCACGAGCGTGGAATCTCGGAGCTAGTGATTAGAAGAGAAAAAAGGTAGATTACAAAGACAAAGAAGGGGCCGGATAAGGTCGCAAATTTTATTTTTTATTTTTTGTTATATTTTTTTTTCACCCAAAAAAACTCATTGTATGCCATAGTTTAGATATACAAGCTCGAGAAAAGCATGATAAGCACTACAAACCATCCTTACTACACTTGCGTAATCTCCTCCAGCCCATAATTGTTTGTAGAGACGTTGGCATAGTTCACCTTCTCAAACCGAACAACTACTGGATATCGGACACCAGGGGCCTGATCAATAGCAACCACAGTGCCTACTCCATTAAACTAGTATGACTCTGGCCTTAAGATCTTCACCTTAGAGCTACGAGGAGGGCCGATGGGCTTGGGCTTCTCAACGGCTGCGTCTGCACAGCAGGGGCTGCCACCTCGGCCGCACGGACGCAGAGGCGAAAGCGAGCTGCAGAAGGCGACGGAGAGGAGATGGTGAAGCTGACTGGCTACAAGCTTGCGAAGGAGTAGGCGCAGCAAGAAAGAGAAAGAAGGTTGAGGCGGCGAAGTGGCCTGTGTCCTCGCCTGTGGGGGTAGACTGACCGCGAGGAGGTGAGAAGGCCGGCAGAGAAAGAAGGCGAGGCTGGCCAGGAGGAGAAGCTAAGGCGGCTACCCATCTCTGCGTCACCCAAGCAGTGAGGTGGACGATAGCGAAGAACACGTCAGGCGAAGGCGAGGGTGACTGCAGCTGAGGCGGCTGCAACCACAGAGGCGGGCTTGAGAGCAGCAGGCAGCTGTGGAGGTGAGCTGGCCATTGAAGGCGGTGGTGAGCTAGCCATTGAAGGCGGTGAGTTTCAGCTGCAGGCAGGCGAAGGCTGCAGAGGCAGCTGTGGAGGTGAGCTGGCCGTTGAAGGCGATAGTGAGCTGGCCGAAAAAGAAGGCGAAGTGGCCAGCAAAGGAGAGCAGCAGATGACGTGGAAGCGAAAGGCCAAGAGGAGGCGACTGCAAAAATCTCGGAGGCGATAATGCTGATAAGGTCAGTATTTTTTTTAATTTTTAATTTTTTGTTAATTTACATGTTCTTTGTATTTTTTTTGAAAAAAAATAAAAAATAAAAAAAACAATAAAACAATAAAAATAATTAAAAAGAAAAGAAAAGAAAAGAAAAGAAAAGAAAAGAAAAGAAAAGAAAATCTGTAAATTATGTGTTTTATTTTGAGTCCATATTTTTTGCATATTCTGTATTTTTTTAAGTTTTTGTAAATTTTTTTGTATAATTAGTGTAATTTGCATAATTAGTATTTTTTAGCGTAATTCGTATTTTTGTGTAATTAGTAAAAAAGTAAAAAATAATTAAAAAAATAGATAGTTACACACATATTCATGTTAGTTGCATTTAGTGGTTAGGTAGGGTTTAAAAATATAAATATATATATACATATATATATATATATATATAAATCGAAAAAAAATCAAAACTGGACAGTGCAACGTGCTAAAAATAGCATATGAACCTACGCTCGGGAACCATACTAGGGGGACATAACACTAGTGCACCATCTAGGGTAACCACTCAAGGGAGCGGCACTCAATTGGTTGTTGGCAACTTGGAGAGCATTCTCGAGACATCTTCGGAGTCTCAAACAGAGAGCCTCTCAAGAACCGAGAGTGATATTTCAATGGACATAAACGAGTCATTTGGCATGAATAGACCATCCACACCCATTGGTATGGCAGATTCTGCTAATCCATTTGAAATCCCAGATGGGGAGCTGATTGACAACATGAGACTCCATTTCTTGTATACAAACGCGCATGGTGGTGAGATCTACAAAGATCCAATGAGCCGGTTTGTTGTTAAAATTGCAGACATTCATTCTGCATTTGAACCAACACCATGGGTAAACTACCAAGACAATATGTACATGGGTAGAAATGGAGTACGCTATGAGGTCACCAAAAATCCTGAACAAGTGGATGCTTTGGGTGTACTTCAACCTAGTGCACAAGCAAAGCAGAAAAAGGAGCTTCCATCGAACCCAAATGTGCCAGGAACATCGTGCAGACCTGGGACACCCAATTCTTTACTTGAAGAATTGTTTTCCGACAGGAATTGGGAGGATAGAAAAACGGGAAAAGAAAAAGAGACCAAGAAAAACCCATGGAACATAGTAAAAGAAATTCCAATAGTCAAAATCTATCAAGACGACCCAATTAAAGAGGTGTATAGGGATGTGGTAGAAACCTACTATGCAACCACTAAGCACCCGAGCTTACAGCTTCCAGTCACGCATACAATAACTGTAGAGCATCTAGATGGTTTCACTAAGCGTGTTCATGATAGATGGGGGAACGACTTTAAAACCCTTGAATGGCCAGAGGTTAGGGAAATGACATGGAAAGGAAGGACCCTTTTCACTGAGGTGTCTACCTTAGACACGGCACGTCAAGATGAATCTAACTTTCGAGGAGAAACACTAGCACCACCATGGGCTAGAACCCCAAATGTGGCTCGACCAGCACCTTCCATGTGAACAACTGCTAAAGGACTAGTCTTTCCAACGATTGATCCTACGAGGAGACCCGGGGCTATTAGAGAATCTAGGGGAGAAGAAAGACCACGAGCAAATGGATATGTACCTCCAAGAGAACCCCATAGACCAAGTGAACTGACATTTGAAGAGCTTAGATTTAGAGGCCGAGACTCATATAGGAGACATGACGATGAATATTCTAGAAAAGTGAGACCATCTGCGCTGCAAAAGCTTGTCAAGAAGTATGACGGATCCGGTGACCCATATGACCACATAGCAACTTTTAAGCAAGCTATACATGCGGAGCAAGTCACGGATACGCATACGCAAATCGAAGGATTTGGCTTGACGCTAGAGAGTAAGTCTTTATCATGGTTTCAGACTTTAGAGCCTGAGGCAAAGCGATCTTTTAATGGGCTGGAAAAGAGCTTTATAGCTGCATTTTCAAAAATGGGAATTAAGCACAATGCGGTAGCTCAAATTTACGCTTTTAAGCAAAAAGATCAAGAATCTGTGTGAGATTGCGTAAATAGGCTAAAGCAATACATCAATCGATGCCGGGAAGTGAAGTTGTATCTCTACATTTCCCAGAAATGCCTGAAAAAGATGATTTACCTCATACCAATGCAGACGAGTCAAAACCATTGACTACTGCAGATTTTGGAGATGAAATTCCTGAAATAGAGGAAGCAGTAGCAAGGGAGATGTGGGAAGCGGTGCAAAAACAAGTTGAGGATCTAGCATCTTCTGAAAAGTCACCACCACCACCGTTATCTAGAGTAGAATTCTCGAATCAAAGGGTTCAAGAATTCGATGCTTTATCTCTACCAGATGATGCTCAGACTGTTGTCTCAGCTCGGAGCAACAAGCTCACATGCAAGACACTGCCCTCATATTTAGGACTGTACGAAGCACATAGCCAAATCATGCGAGTACCATCAATGACACGACAACCTCATCAGGAATGAGACATAGGGAGTTTACAAGTTTTAATGTCGGCACCAGTTACGTGTACCATTCCACTTGCAGAGTTCTTAAAGCTTCGGCCAAGATTGTGGGGAGAAGTGGCTACACAATTAAGTGAGCAAGGATTGTGGAACCAGAACATCCAGGTTAAGGAGTTGTTGAAGGCAAGGGCTTCTGGGCTAATGCTTGAGCAAACAATTCGGGTTCCTGTGAACAAAGTTGGCAAGCATTGTGAGGACGATGAAGGAAATACTACGCTTCTTGTGGAGATCAACAAGATTGAATCTATAGCTATTCTAGATAGCGGAGTAGGGGTGAGTATAGCAACAAAAACTGTATAGGAAATGTGGGAAAAACCTGCAATTAGAAGTACAAGGATGAGTTTGCAATTGGCAGACGGAAATCTAGAGAGTCCCATAGGATTGCTTGAGAACGTTATGGTCAAGTTATGTGGCATTGAGTACGGACATACCTTTGCTATTGTAGACTTTGGCAAGAACACAAATTACGAAGTGATCCTAGGAAGGTCATTCATACGCCAATTTAAAATGATTCAAGATTGGGGTTACAATTACTTGTACCTCAGACATGAGAATGTAACCACCATGAGGGTGAATCTGAAAAACCACGCTTATCGAGATGTGACGCACTCTCTTGTGGATGAGTTTGATTCCGCTTCTTCAGAAGCATTGGGAGCAACTATGTCTGAAGGAAGAGCTGATCTATGGATCTGTGGAGCATCTTGTCGAGACTTGCAACCTAGGAATGTTACCATAGACAGAAGTGTGACGGATGAGGCATATATCCCTATACCTTTTCCTAAGAACTTGATAGATTCCTTAGAATGGAACCATGTTTTAGCTACCATAGACACTTGTGCATTGCCAAGGCAAACACAGTTCTGTGATCTAGATAGGTATGACATTATTCCCGTAAGAATGCTAAGACCGATCTATGCAGAGGAACCTCAAGAAGCCCCTAGGTATGAAGCAAACAAATCATTATTGTTGCTAGGAGATATGGTATCTGTAGAGGAAGTATCCCCTACTGTGATAGAGACATCCTCAAAAGATCCAATGATTTGGGTGAATAATGACAATGACAATACACAAGGACGGCATGTGCCAACATCTCTCTTGCATGCACAAGGCTATGGAAGGGGGGAAGCACTTAGAATTCAAATTTGGTTACCTAAAGCAGCTCGCAAGGCAAGACCTAATGCTGCCAAGGAACATCCAAGGAATACAAAGCTAAAGAGGAGGTTCACCAAAACCAACAGTTTCACCTCCAACAAGACCACTCAACAACGGTGGATCCCAAAGAAGGTTTTGCAAGCACAAGGCTACTACGAGGGTGCTACTACCTTGTGGCTACCAAAAAAGAATGCAAGGACTACTGCAGCAAAACATAATTATGTTCCTAAATCTACTCAAGAACAAAAGCAGTCAATACCACCTCACTTACAGAAACCAAATCAATACTGGAAACCATGCCTTACCAAGCCTGAAAGAGTCCAGGTGGAAACACAAGCTGACGCGTCAATCGGACATCATCAGAGGGTCTCGAACAGGAAGGGATACTCCAAACTGACATGGGAAGAAAAAGGCAAGTGGGTACCTTTACCCACTTCTATCTCAGAGGCAACACATCAGAAGGAGGACATTGCAACCGAATCAAGTACAGAATCTATTCCTCAAAACACAAGCAATGTCAAAGTTTGTCTTACAAAGCCGATAACTTTCAATTAGGGTCCTACACAAGTAGACTCCCTAACTATCAAGGAAAGAGCGTTCTTCCTACAACTCCAACTATTTGGAATTTCATCGGTATTCTACTCTTTCCCTAATCAAATTACATTACCAGCCATAAGTCTAGGGCATAGGTGTTAGAGTTGGACACTCTGAAGACCCAAGAAAATTTTGAAGGCCCAATGGGATGGCAAGAACACAGCTGCCATATGGTTGCCAAAGCTCAGAAGTGTTCAAAAATCTCCATTCACACCTCCTCTTATTTGTCCCAATGCATTTCCTATGCCTATCGCTAAAATCTGAGAATGCAGACATACATCCATCCCCAGTGCAAGACTAGCACTTGTACTCTCTTAATAAGAACTAGAAGCCAGTGCACTTTTTCCCATTGGGTTTTTCCCCTCAGACAAATCCGGTGTTTAGCATCAATGTTTTTTATTTTTTGTCTTTTTAATTTTCTTTTTGTTTAGTTTGTTTTGTCGGAATAAAATAGATACAAGCACCAAACTACATCTTCCGCTTTAGTACCGCAACTGACAGTCATATAATCAAGTGCAAACAATTCTTCAACAACCAGCGCTTTAACAGAACAGATGAACTCATGCCAATCTCTAGTGTTTTCTGTATTTTTCTTGTTGCTTGATTGTTTATAAATTTCACTTTACTAAGCATGGCAATATGCATCTCCTTTGGTCTAGAGTAGGGATAGCATTCTAGTGGCTTTAGACTTGATAGTGTAAGTTTGACCGTAATTGTTTCTACCTATTTAGCAGTACAAAGTAATTAGTGTTTTGTGCTAAAGGTAGAGTTCCAGACCTAGGACAAAGAGACTAAATTAATCATAGGACCATCAGTGGATATCTTGCCCTTACTAGGACATTGCTTAGGGACAATCTAATAAACCTTCCATAACAAAAATTGGCATGACAAAAATAAAAGAAAAGTGTATATGTTTGTGGCCTATTGCCTTGTTATTCATGGTAGGCGAGGGAGGTCTATACCTTTCCCAGACCAATGCCTTGTGTAGCAAGGAATAGCCATATCGCGAGTGCATAAACATACTCTTGAAGAAAGCCCTGTCCAAAAAGAAAGAAAGAAAAAAAAAAGAAAAGAAAAGAAAAGAAAAGAAAAGAAAAAAAAGGACAGAAAGGCACCAAGAGAAATGCTTGTCTAATCCAGGATGGTCGCCATTGTGCTTAAAATAATAAGCCTTAACACTAAGCAATATCAAGAGTTTGCCAATACATAATTATGTTAGATTTATTAGTGTTGAACTGACATCTTTGAATTAGCATAGGCTAGGTATACTACTTGATAGTCCCTCGATTAACTGTTGTCTTTTGCCTTCTAGGAAAAGAACAATACATTTGGCATAAAACATTCTTTACTTTAGTAAGCTGCAGGTAGTAATTATTAAGGCTTGAACAAACCTATTCAATCTCTAGACTGCTTCAATGTTTCCTTCCTCTAGCTAATTGGACGTTTATTGCCATGTCTTATTTAGAAAAATTGCTTGTTTCGTTATTGTCTGTCAGTACTTTTGCTTTCAAAAAAAAAAGAAAAAAAAGAACACACAAACCACCTATGCTTGCAGGTACACACTGAAGATTCTACTCTTCCTTGGCATCTACGCGCTCGAGGACGTGCGCAAAATAGGAAGGGAGGAGTGTTGCATGACGAGTGGTGATCAATGCAAGGATGCAACACAAAGATGCAAGCAGGAAAACAAGAGACTTGACATTCTTATTTAGGGCTCTTGTAAAAAGTTCCAAGTTGTAGGTGAGTGTGGGAGTGGGCTTGAGAATAATCCCACATGGGAAGTTTTGGGAGTTTTAGGAGTTTTAGTATAAAAAGTGGCTCATTTGAGAGCTTATGGACACATTGGGCTAAACTCATGTTTGAGCTCTCTTGAGACAAGCTCTCCCTCTTGTTCATAGAGGTGCAAGCTCTTCTCTCTCCCCATCTACACTATTGTATGAGCAATGCTCTTCTATTCAATGCAATGAGATGATGTTTTTCTCTCTTCTCATCTCTATTCTCTAGTGTGCATGCTCCTTGTTGATGCTTGTGGATTCTCTATTAGGCTTTGTGTGGTAGTGGATTCAAGCTTAAGCTTCTCCATAGCTTGTAGCTTATCCATGGGCAAGGCATTGCTTGAGTAGTGAATGAGAATGCATGTTTATTTCAAGTTCCATTAAGCTTCAAGGTTTGTGTGCATGCTAGGGAAGTAAGTGCTTGAGAATGAAGTAGGCTTTGAGCTTGTGTATGCATTAGCTTAGCTTTCTTCTTGTATTGGATGCATGAATGAGTGGGATGATGAGTGAATGAGCTATGGTAAGATTGAGCTTGTGTGTAAAGTCTATGTCAAGGTAGTGGTGTTCATAGCATTTTCTCCATTCGTGGATAAGCTTTTGTGCACTGGTACGGGTTGAATCCCTAGCTCCGAAAGGGATGCAAATCCCATTGGATTGAGCTACACAACACGGATCATACTACTCATGCTACAAGTGAGAGAGTCTTCCGTCTCTCCAATTTCCATTCTTCAATTGTTGATGAATATAATGCTGAAAGAGACATACGAGATATAGCATATCTTTATCTCAAAAAATCAAATATAAAAAGAATGTGCTAATTAAGTATAAATTCATAGTCTTACCATTATGCTTGTGCTTTACAATTCAATTATTTGGATATAGGGAGATTTCTTTGTACATGTTGTATTAATACCTCCATTGTTGTACTCTCACCAATATTTTAGCTTCTAAAGTCTATTATTCTACATTTTCAATGCTTTTTTAGTCTCTTTTATCCTTTGTCTTGAATTTGAAAAAAATACCTAGCTCTGCTGGAGTATATTAATACCCATTCAAACTTGTTATATGTGTCATTAATCCATCTTTCCTCACCATTTCTTCTATTTTAGACCTCAATACCATATATAGAACTTATAACCTTCCGTCTTTCTGGCATTTGCATTTACAAAAGGAAAACAATTTAAAGCTTGTTTTCTATCTTTAAAAAATATGCATATAATGGACATTACACAAAAAAAAAAGAATCGAAGAATATGTAGAATGTAAAATGTGTTACCTTATAGCTCTTTAAAGAAGATGTTGATAGATAAAGCAAATCCTTAAACATGTAGAAACAACCATGAAAAGATGAACATCATGGAAGATTACCGAAGAAGTAAAACCCATAGACCCAAAAAAAAAACGTAAAGACTACTTATTTACCTACTCTTACAAAAATTCTACAAGTAGCATAGAGGAATAACCTACAAATCTAAAGTCTAAGCTAAACTAAAAACCTAAAGAGTGGTTATTACCTACTCTTTTTTTTTTGCAAATATCATAAAAGATTAAACTCTAAATCTAAAGTCTAAACTTAATTAAAAACCTAAAGAGTAATTATTACCTACTTTGAAAAACTTTTGAGCACCAAAACTTCAAAATAGAAAGCTTAAATCTATAACATAACACACATTATCAATAACTTAGAATCTAAAATACTAATCAAGTAATGACATAAACATCAACAAGATGTAATTAAAAAAATGAATCATAAAGACTTAAAGGCTAGTAGGCTAAGAAACGTACCTATAATCATTTTCCTAAACAAAAGAAGGAGAAAGGAAAAAGCTATGATAGAGTTGAATTATGAGTAGGAAAAAGGGGGAGGGGGGGAAGGCAAAAAGAGAAAATTTGCAAAGGGGAGAAATGAAAAGTAGGAAGGCAAATTTTCTTTGAATTACGTTTAAATGAAAAGTAGGAAGGCAAATTTTCTTTGAACAACGTTTAAATGACCTTGTTGTCTCTAGGGTACAAGGTACATCTGTCACTTCCCAATGTAAACCTCTCAATATTTTATTTGAGAAACTTTACCTTGTAAGAGTTGGTGGAAGTAGATTAAAAAATATCCATGTTACATGGATCTTGAATACTAGCTCTCTCATTGCCTGAGACCGTTCTATTTTAAAATTTTCTTATAGAGCCCTTTTTAAGTCCAAATTTCACGTAATGTATGGCTTTTTTAAAGATAGCCTATAAATTTGGACAGAAGTTCAAATCTTATACAACGCTATTTTATATACAAATCTTATACAATGCTTATACAACGCTATTTTATATAAAGAGTTTTGGAATCAAGAACAAATCTTTGTAAAGTAAACATTGTGGTTCTAGGTTGAGATTTTCTTAAGATAGACTATAAATTTGGACATAAGTCCAATTCTTATACAATGCTATTTTATGTAGAGAGGTTTGGAATCAAGTACAAATCATAAGGTTTTAGGTTGAGATATAGATATTCCAAGATCTTCAAGAATAAGTTTTCCCTAATGGGAACCTTTGAATCTTAGATAGTCTTATTCTAAGAAGATAAATTTGGCCACATATCCAAAAAATGAGAAGTTATGTGGACCATGTGTTTTTAGGTAGATATTTCAAAATAAGTCTAAATCTCTATGGCATGATACACCAAAGATTCTAACCAAGTAAAGAGATTTGGACACTAGTATAAACCTTGATGGAGTCAAGTAAACATTGTGGATTTGGACAACACTGATTTGGACACTAGTCTAGTTATTAAAGGATTGGGATTAGGTTTTCTTCAAGGGTTAACTTTATGCCAGATGTTGAGGATAATGCTAGTACAATTAGGAAAGGTATTTATCCACATGTGCACAAAAGTTGAGAAGTCAAATAGATCATGTGTGCACAAGTCCAAATACTTTTTATGTCAAATACACCATGTGATATACACAAGTGATTAAAGCATGTGCATAAATCCACTAGGAAATTATAAAACTCCCTCAAATCCTAATGTACATAGTTTTTATTTACATTTTTCATATTATTTAATGCCTTGAAGGTAATTCATAAGATCATAAAAGAGTGATCTGCATCCCAAGAATTTTAGGTAGTGCTAGCTGTTATGTTTATATACATGATGATGAATTTAGCCTAGGGATGTGGTACCCTAGGAAAGTCAATTAGACCATGGATGTTGAGGTTGATATTTAGACATGAGTCTAAATATCTAGAGTGTCAAACACCCAAATTTTTATTGTTTTCTTTAGACTAAAAAAATGGGAAACCTTGTAGTGTAAAAAAGTTGAATTCTTAAACTTAAGGAAAAGGGTTCAACAACATATCCAAAGCTTAAGAAGTTAAGTAGCATTTGTGTGTTTAGGTTTTTATTTGATCACCATCTAAAATCTCTATGGTTTTATTCATTAAAGTTTTAAAAATAAGTTATTTGTCGTAGGAAGGAAATAAAGCACCCTATGGCTTTGGAGGAAAGTTCAAATCTTACAAAATACCACTATTATCATTATCTGAGAGGACAATAAGGCAGTAGCACCCTATGGCAAAAAACAAGCCTTTTAACATGGTAAAAACAAGACACTGTAGTGCCATGTGTACTCAAATTTTTCTTCTTCTTTTTTTCCCAATGTGCTACTTGCCCAACTAATTGCTTGGCCTATTGCCGAGCCAACAGTCGGGCCTTTAGCGAGGCCAGTAGTAGCCCGTCGACCATAGCATGCTAGGGAAAACAAAACAAAGGCCATTTTCCCCATCTTGTTGTCTTGTTGCTTGGCTTTGGCATCAAGAATATGGTTGGTAGCAAGAATTTGGCCGGCACCTCCATCCCTTGAACTCCATCTCAAACGTCACCTCATCTCTTCATCCCTCATCTTCCTCTTTATCTATCAATGGTGGCCAAGTGACCAAAACAAAAAATGCATATATACAAGTATTGTAACATGGATCCATGGCCATGTATAAAAACCATGATGATCATCATGAAAAAGAAGAGTACAAAAACTCTCCAGATAGAGAATTACAACCAAAATAAGGTATAACTAGCTATAACCAATCTAATTCTCCTCCTTGTTCGAGTTGCTACATTGATGCTTTACGATCCTCCTCCGATGCCTTGTTGCCCACGTCTCTTAGGGGGAAAGGTGATGGTCCATCATCCTATAATTAATCATATGTGATATAAAAATTAAATAATTGTTACTATTTAATCAAATAATATAAAAACATTTGTGCTATTTGATCACATATTGCTGGTACACAATCCTCTCCATGCCATGAGATCTATGTTTATAGCAACGTATATCCATGCTGAGTGGCATCTCGAATTTCATCAATAGTTGAAGCACAAGTATAATCTTTAGTCTACATTTTTTAAAAGCAATACACTTGTTAATTTTATAAGTATGACTTTATTTTAGTACTATATATATAAACTAGGGCCAAACGTGCCATAAAGCCACGTATGCCACCCTTGCCAAGATGGGGGACATCTATCCTCATCCTCTTGCTCTTGATCTCATCTCTCACATGTATTCATGTGTCACCACACTTAGATCAAGAGTACGTGTGCTACTCTTCTTTCAAGCCTCCCTCCTACATTTTTCAACAATGAAAAGATTAAGCTTGAGAGTTAAAAAAGTTTAAATAAAAAACAAGTAATGGGATTAGATAAACAAACTTTAAATGATGCGACCAAAAAAA
Source organism: Cibotium barometz (assembly GCF_041138505.1). Classification (NCBI taxonomy): domain Eukaryota; kingdom Viridiplantae; phylum Streptophyta; class Polypodiopsida; order Cyatheales; family Cibotiaceae; genus Cibotium; species Cibotium barometz. The sequence continues at coordinate 15,839,672 of NC_141075.1, forward strand.
CTAACAAGCAAGATATTAAGAAGAATTGATGAAATACCATTTGTATTTGAATGACCCAAACCCCAAACTTTGTATTTATGTTTACATTTTGTGTGACAGAGATATATATAATAATATTATAATAATTATTCTTCTCTTTGAATATGCAAGCTAATAGCAACTCTGATGTGTCCACCGATGGAGTGAGTACTGTTATATCTCGCACCACCTCCTAGGGATAAGGATTTCACTAACGTGATCATGTAAATGTTAACATATTATTAACGTTTGTTAATAATGTTCTACAAACCCATTATTAATGTTAATTCATGTTAATATTAACATTATTGATTTTTCACCACTTGAAATCTTACACTAGGCTCACCCATCATGCTTTGGTTACTATTAGACCATATGCACTCCAATCAAGGTGCTTGACACTCAATTTGTGACATTGGATAATGTGCTATAGGTAAAAATGTTTGTAGCTTGTTAGTATTGTGATCACATTAACATGTTATTAACTCTTGTTATAACATAAATTTTTTTGTGATCACATAAATATTAAATCCTTGCCTAAGAGCCTTCGTCTTCTTCTAACTCCGATGATCAACAGAGATTCTAGTAGAGTAGGATAAGTTACTATGTGGACTACATGGGTCTTTTTCAGCACATGGGCCATGTTTGTATACCAAGCATGAGTTCGAGAGAGGCTTTTGTGTGGATGCTCCAGTACACCTTTGGCCCGACCAAATGACTTTGTACACTTTCTTACTCTTCATCTCATGTTGATAATAAAGTTAAGGTTTTTTAAAACTCATATTACTTGTTTTACCCCTGTAGGTTGCATCACATAGTAGTTGAACCGTTACATTTTTGGGGGAAAACACATTAGTACTTCACAATCGAGATTAAATTAGAGTAATTACTCTAGCACTTGAGGGCTTTTGGCTACTGTGAATTCAATGCAGATCTCGGTATTTTTTAATGATGGTATGTAGAAGCGGCTTTAGCATTGTGTAGCTCCTAGAGACACCTTCTAGTAATACAATGATTAATGCTTGATTAATGAGTTTAATCATGAGTTTACTTGTTGAAGCCTCATCAAAACACATAGCTCTAAGTATGTTTTAAATGTTTTCACACTTTGCTTGGTGAAGATCCATCAATTTGATGCACCAAGTTGCCTCAAATGTTTTTCCCCAAACAATGAGTTTTCTTTATTAGTCAATGGTTAATGATGGTTTAATCTCTAAAAGTTCATCTAATCAACGTAATTAATCATGTCCCGATCACGTGAATCATCCAATGTTAAATACACTAAGTCAAGAAAGAAAATCAAGAAGTCCAAAGACAAATCCAAGCCTCACTATTACTCTCATGCAAAGAATTTAGGATTTGTGAATTTTCTTGTAATTCATATGAATTTATATGTAGAAGGAGGGTTCTTATCATGTTTTTATATTATTGTGAGGGTTTAGAAATTTCCCTTAGAATAAAAAAAGATCAAATTTCACCCTAATGAGAAAGGAACTATGGGGAATTGCAAATGACAAGGAGAAAATTCCTACCACTAAAGAAGAGAAGTCCATTTGAATAAGATGAGAAGGCACTAGCATTACCTTGGGTCTTAGTGATGTATATATACAAAATATAATTCAAAAGGATACCTCCTATGGAGCACACATTATTTGGGGCTTAGTCAAGGAACTCAAAGATCAATCTTCTCATAAAGTTCTTTGAATTAAAATTGAATCCAAGAGATTTTCTTCCTACTCACACCTAAATCAACTTGTAGGTATCAAGAAGAACATTGAAGAGGATATTGACAAAGAGCATTACTCTTAAAGAGCCTACCCTAGGAGGAGTTTAGTAAAATTCTTACTACACTCACTAATTTACATGCTACAAAGCTAATAAATGTTGAAGAATCCTTACTTGATGAGGGGAACAAGAAAAGGTAAGGTATTACTGATGGAGCCTTCTTCAAAACAAGGGAGGTTTCAAGAAGCTACACACCTTTCAAAAGTTCATAGTAGAAGGAGCTTCCAAAGATGTTTTGTAACTTTTGTGGAAAACTAAATCATGCATAGAAGAATTGCTTCTATTGAAACAAAGCATAGAAGTCTTATCTTACAAGAGGATCATATTTCAATAAAGAAGAAGAAGTGAAGAATGAAGAAAAGGCCTCCACTAAGGATAATTAGAAGACCACTGGGCTTTCTAGACCAGCTCAAGAACCTAGCCGCCCTACTCGTTGGTCAACCCTCAATCCTACATTTGTTGTAAGTATAACTAGAGGTTAGCATGTGGCATTATAGCTAGCATTCTAAACCAACTAGTCTAAGACCTATGGGCACCATATTGGTTATCATAAACATCATTTATCTAGTAATTTAGGACTATCATTGCCATCTTTTCTAAGCCATGAATATTTTGTTGAAGGAGGGTATTAAAGTTATACACTAAAATACCTTGTATGTGACCTTGGGGACATTGGGAAATGTTTTTCTAAGATCTTTAGCCATGCCAAGCATAGAATTTTTGGGAACGTTCACACCTCCAAGTCTAACATTAATGGAGGAACTTTGGTTGCACTCAATTCTAGGAAATTGGTACACTTTTTGATGCTGCTTTATTAGGTTATTGATGAAGTGTGATTACTATATAATCACCTTCTTAATCACTTGTACTTTTCCTATTTATAGGCCACCACCGAATGCAATAGTACATGTATGTTCCCACTCTCCATATGTTTATTTTGTTGAGCTCTTTTTTAATCATGTGTGCTTAACCCTAATCATCCTTCTTTATCAATCATCGTAATTCCTAAACCTTGTGTTTAATCTCTTGTTTACGGTACCATGATTTCTAAGAGTAATGCCTTATCATAGGCAAAAGAAAAACATAACAAAATAAAAACCTAGGGAATTGGGGCTACATTGAGGTCCTCATCACGAATGGGTTATTTTGTATCATCATCTTTACCTTTCTCATCTCACCACTAGAAAGTACCTCGTCCCCTCCAAAATTGTTGATACCTTGATTGAGTTAATCTTTGGTGATGACTTTGTCTGCATGCGACCATTTCCAAGTCTTGTTGTCTGGATGGTATCATCTTAATCCACTTCTACCCCTGTAGTAGGCCGATGATGACCAATAATCATTTCCTATTTTTTATATAAAGAGAAGCAATAAATAGATTCACAAACATGACAAGCAAGAACAACTTATGCATTAAGATTTCCATAATATTATGTGTAAAGCTTATGCATAAGCATAAAACTTATACATAAGCTTATGGTGAAGCTTATGGTTGGGTGGTTGCAAGATGAGGGTACTCACTTTCGTTCACTCTCTCTAAAATTGGGACATCCATGAATCTCGGGCGGGGTACCTCGATCGTGATATCGCCCCATCAATTAAAACATGACACGTGCCTCCCAAGCCTAAAGCGACATATCTCGAACGAGATATAACTAAAGCCATGCTAGCAGGTCCGGGTTTCCAGTCATCATCCATGTCACTAGTATAGGTCACCGCCACCACACTATCTCGATCGAGATATTCATGCAACTCGGATTCGCATCAATGCCACGGTGTATTCCCCTAGACACACCACTCAAATGTACATTCATCATATTTGACCAGCCCATCTCCACCGTCCACATATCTCGAACGAGATATTGAAATAAAATCTCGACCATTGAAATATCTCGTTCGAGGTGTAGAGATGCAATCTCATCCGTCCACATACCTCGTTCGAGGTATACACATGAATTGAAGACTGTTTAAAAACCTCGAACGAGGTTGTCTACAAAATTCGAGCCGTCCATTCATGCACATTTGAAGATGTGATCCCAACTGTTTAAATATCTCAATCGAGGCATTAAATGAATCTCGACCATCAAACATACCTCGATCGTGGTAATGACTTAAAATCTAAGCCGTCCATGTACCTTGAACGAGGTACTGAATTCAAATCTCAGCCGTCGATCCTTCACCAACCCTACAATTAAGTGCATATCTTGGCCGTTTGTCTCACTAACCCTAAAATTCGGAGCGTACATCTTGCAAACCCTAAAGTGCATGATGCCACCGAACCTTGTTCGAGGTTATAAAATCAGAAAAGTTTTTTTTTACCTCATTGTCAGAAGTCGTTTTCACTCTCCTTACTCTCTTGATTCGGATTGGCATTAGTGGGCCCATTAGCATTGTTTTATAGCTTCATTCTTAGTGCTACTTAGCACTAAGCATTGGACCTTTCACATTGGACCTTTATGTTAGGCTTAGGTTTTAGCATGGAGTCACGCGAGGAGGGCCACCAGGAGGGCTTCTCATCTATTGTGGACCTCATCGCCACGCAGAGATAGACCGTGAGTTAGCAGCTATCCGTAGGAGTGCTGGAGACACACCATTTACATTACATATCATGGTAGACTTGGAGGCGATGCTATCGTCCCTTCGTAGCCTTCACGATATTGTTTATGTAGATGAGTGGATAGCCCACCATCGCACTGCTAATGTGTCACATGGCCTGACATATCATTAGGTGTGTGATCTTGGTCCGATTAGGGATGGAGCCTACTTAGATCTTTTCCTTGATGGCCGTGGGATGAGGCCTGGGGCAGCTAAGCCCCTTACTATTTTGCAGTGTTCACATCCTCGTATGGCAGCACATATCTATAGAGTCTATATGTTGCCGCATATGGGAGGATGCCGAACAACCGCCAAATTCCCATATACTTTGCAAAGCAATTATATGCAGAGTTGTCTTACGGGAGGAGGTGGATTACACTAGCCATCAGCCTAGTGGTGGTGCTGGCTGAGGCCGTCTCCAGGACCAGGGTAGGCGGCCTCCACTAGCCCTTTGTGTAGCTCCTACAGATCCAACGTTTGTGCCTATGTCCACAGTCGAGGCTCTTGGCACCCAGGTTGGCATCGACGTACGGAGTACCACGGAGAGCATCCAACACGTGGTGCGCTTGTTCTCACAATCGATATCGACGATAGATTTCAAGGTATTTACACATTTATTACTTCTTAAGTTTATTTAGTCATTTATTTACATGTTTATATATACTTTTCTATATTTTTACATGAGCGCGGCCTGGTTGATTGTGTCACTTAGGGTCCCACACCTACCACTGAGAGACTCACTCAGGAGTTGGTAAAGGTGAGAGCAAAGATTGACCACCTTAGAGTTGCATTGCAAGACGACAGAGGTAGCTACTGCAGAGGCGCGGCATGCGAGAGAGTCCGGCATCCAACAGGTAGGTTTCTCTTGTACGTAAAAGAGCTATGTCCTAAGTTATAAATTTCTTTAAGTAATACCTAATGAGAGAGACTAATCAATTATTTTTATGCTTTACTTTTTGCATAGGCTCGGATTGAGGTAGAGAGTTCTAGAGCTGAGGTGCAGCAGCACATGATTATGGAGCGGATTGCACAGCATAGGGCAGAGCAGTTGATGTTGCATGTTTGGGAGTTCTGCAGATCCTCAGATGTGATAGTGCCCTACTTGCCTTTATATCCACGGCCTATTATAGAGGTTTTTCAATGACCTCTCCCTCAGGATGCACCACCATTCCTCTATGACATCTGCCTGCTACGCTATCTGTATCAAGGACATTGATAGTACTGGTGGATATGCTCTGGGATGATATGGACATTTTTTCCATTTGTCTTGCATCACCCAGGAGCTAGTACGCTTCTCAGCATGTCTCTCTTGCCGCGCGCGCGTCGACCTAGTGACATACAGAGTTTTGGGCATTGACGATCTTCACCCAGGCTTCGCTCGAGTATATGCTAGGGTTGGCAGGCCTCTTAATTTTACCTCAACTACTGACTTGGGACTCAACGGTGCCGATGACAAAGATCAGGAGCCTGAGGTTCCTCCAGAGATTGAGTGGACTGCACATGAGTTTGATGCATACCAGAGAGTCCTTCACGAGAGCCAGATCACATCATACGAGCATGTGGGTGGTTTTGGTCCTAGTGGCACCTTGGGTGATGGTGCTAGTAGTAGTGCTACTTCTCATGAGTAGCGTGTCCTTACAGCAGAGGAGAGGGCTATCGCAACTTATGGGACTCGTGACCTCCCAAGTACACTGGCACCAGCTCATGATCGTGCCTTTGAGGCAAACCTCCCAGCAGATATTTGACGACCCCCGCAGCCGCACAACCTCCTCAACACGTGCACAGCAGCCTCAACACACACGTCGACTAGCACTCAGAGATGACAATTTTGATTGGGTTGCCGTTGATAGTGACTAAACTTAGACTAGCTAGGTTGCCGTTGATAGTGACTAAACTCAGACTAGCTAGGTTGCTGTTGATAGTGATTGGGTTGCCGTTGATAGTGACTAAACTCAGACTAGCTAGGTTAGCTCACTTACATTTGTACTTAGATTTATGGGTGGTAACTAACCTCAGACTAGCTGGGGTAGCTCATTTTCATTATGCCTTGATCTTTTGAGTTAGTGGCTAAACCCAGAGTAGTTGGGTTAGCTCACATTCTGATGTACTTATTTGATGTTTATATCATTATGAGTTTTTTCATTATTATCATTAAATTTTAGTTGATTTTCTTGGTTTTTTATTTTTTTTAACACTTTGTCTATCATATTAATTGTTGAAAATCCCCATTTCATCGTACCCAAACATGCTCCGATGGGGACCAAACTTTGCAAGCATGTGGGGGGACCCCCACATGCTTGCAAAGTTTGGTCATGATCCGAGCATGTTTGGGTTAGTAATTAGCACCCAGTGTGGATTTTTCAAGTCTCTTGGTGCTTAAGAGGCCATGGAAAATCTGGGTCTTCCCCATACCATCGTACCTAAACATGCTTAGATGGGGACTAAACTTTGCAAGCATGTGGGGAGGACCCACCCCCACATACTTGCAAAGTTTGGTCATAATCGGAACATGTTTGGATTAGTAATTAGTGCCCAGTATGGATTTTTCAAGTCTCTTGGTGCTTAAGAGGCCATGGAAAATCCGGGCCTTCCCCATACCATCGTACCCAAACATGCTCCGATGGGGACCAAACTTTGCAAGAATGTGGGGGGGACCCACCTCCACATGCTTACAAAGTTTGGTCACAATCGGAGCATGTTTGGATTGGTAATCAGCGCCCCCAGGGCATGTTGGGGTGGTGCTTTCACCTTTAGCATGTTCTTTTCTGTAAGGGCTACCACATTCTTTGCTTTGAGCTTCTTGTAAAGCTCCTGCACTTCTAACATTGTTGTCCATGCCTCCAAAAAGGCATCTGATCTTGGTTCTTTTTCTTTGACATGCATAAACGATGCAAGAGCTTTAAATAAGATGCTTGTAACGTCGTATTATTAGAGGGATTGGTGAATGAAGCCATGAAAATAGAGTGCATGCCCAACCTATAACAATATTTAAAGGAATAATGGGTTGGTGGGGTGGGATGTATCCCCCAAATAAGATTAGAGGTTAATGACAAACTCTATTCTATTTATAGGTTTCAGAAATATAATATAAAAATAACTTTTGAAAGCATATAAAAAATATCGAATGTCTATGCGGATGGCTTATGACATACAAAGATAATAACACAATCTCCCTCTCTCTCTCTCTCTCTCTCTCTCTCTCTCTCTCTCTCTCTCTCTCTCTCTCTCTCAATCTCTCTCTCTCTCCCTCTCCATCTCTCTCCAACTGGCTCCATCTCTCTCTATTATTAACTCAATTATCTAAAATTTTATAGCAACTTCAACTACAATGTCATAGCACCAAGTTAAGTGTACAAAATTGCATCAAAATAATGTGAAACATGCACTGCAAAAACTGCCAGTTTTGTAATTTTTACAATGCATGCAAGAGGACCCCCCTATTTTTTTTTATTGCAAGCCTAGCCCATTAAATGGATCGGCTAACTAGCTCGGCTACAGGAATGGCTATTGCCCTAGTTATTACTTGGCTACTGACTCGGTTATAGGCACAACAGTAGCTGGGCTTGTAGTGCGATAATTCTTGGCCCATGCCAAAAATACACGTACAAGACTGGTTAGGCCTCCATTGTTTTGTAGTGTTAACTATTATTCAGAATGCAAAGATCCATAACTTAGCTAACAATCCTACTATTTTGTAAGGTGCTACACTTCTAGCTATTCTTAGTTCCACTCTGTTAAAGTAAAGATGTACATAATTTAGATTTCCAAACTCTAAAAGGCCTCACTTTACTCTCAACCCTGCTATATCCTATGGAGTTGTACTCTCTCTTAAATCCACTCTCATAGCCACTCTAAAGCATTTTCACCATTCCATGACACATCACACCCTTTCATGACACGTTGTACTCTCTCTTAAATCCACTCTCATAGCCACTCTAAAGCATTTTCACCATTCCATGACACATCACACCCTTTCATGACACATCACCTTGCATGGAATGGAATTGATCAATAGCATGGAGACAAAGAGGGGTCATCAAATGCCACATGGCTTCTCTATTTCCCTAGTAGTAGTAGTAGTAGTAGTAGTAGTAGTAGTAGTAGTATGGATATATATGCATATAAGTCACACAATAATACATGCAAAATGGATTCTTTATTTCCCTATAGTAGTTATAGTATGGATATATATGCTTCTCTATTTCCCTAGTAGTAGTAAGGATATACATGCATATAGGTCATATGATACTACATGCAAAATGGCTTCTCTTTGTTTATGTACTAGTATTTTATACAAAGATATAGATTCCAATCTCCTTCATTAAAGTGAGGCTTGGACACACCACCAAATTTATATTTTTAAATGAAAGGGATTTCATTAGAATACTCAATTCTATATGTAAATGCCTAGATGCTTGCACTATCTAGGTCCTTTACTTTGCTGGTAGCATGGCATTTATTGACTTGTTTGTTGGTTCAGAAAAGACTTTCTTTTGCATATAATATTTAATGCTCACTTCATTTCATGTTGCATGAGGATGATTGATTGCAAATGCATTTCATTGTTGTGTCTTTTTTAGGATTTTTTAAATTACTTGTGAATAATGCAAATACATTTTATTGTTGTGACTTTTTTAGGATTTTTTAAACTACTTGTGATTAGTTAGTCAAAGAAGGGGTTTTGGAAGTGTTCTCATTCCATGAGCACAAATTATTATATAATCTCACTTCTAATTAGTGGGTGCATGTGAAATCATAGTCAAGAGTAGTCCTTCTTAGTAATGGGATGACTTGATAGTCCATGTAGTCTTCTTTTACATTTGTGGTCCATTATGCAACGTGGCAACTTGGCTTCTTCTTCTAATTGCTCATGAGAACTGATAAGCACTTAAAGATTTAAAGAGACACAACTTGCCATTCTACCAATCACTCCTTAAAGTTTTCCCTTATAGAAAGAGGTTGAGAGGAGGTTGGATCTTTCTAACCGCTTCCTAGAAGCTGATAGAGAAATGCATGATATTTTTCACTATTTAAGAAATGATTAGAAATATAAAGCATATTACAATTGCTTGAAAGTAGGTAGAGACAAGGTTTCATTGTTACATTAATGGAAGAAAGGACATGTTGCATAGTAAACAATATTAGAAAAGAAGGATAACATGAATAATGAATGGGCTTTCCACATCGGATAGGAGCCCTTGCGTAGCCTTGGGGTATGCCTGGCACCTCTTAGAAATCTTTTCGTTGACTTCCTTTATTTTAAAAAGATGATTTGTTTCTTGTATGGGGACAATACAACGCAAAAGAACGACTCCTATAGTTGTGTGAACCTCTTTCTTCGCCGAAGTGCACTTATGGCAAGTTGATGCAACTTGAAGCTACCTTTCCTTAGTCACGACAATACATATGCCTTCTAACAGCAAGACATGTCACATGTTTGATATGGGTGCTCTAGTGCTTTAGAAAAGGTGAGTTCACATTCGTTCCTATAACAAGTTCAATTTTGAAAAATGTGCTTCAAGTTGATGGGAGCAAATAGTTGCCATTTGATAATTATATGAAGTCAATGCTTGTTCAAAATTTCTAGTTAAGGTTCATTGAAAAGTAATTACCATTTGATAACTATATGATGTAAATGCTTGCTCAAAATTTACAATTTCCTCTTCAACCCATGGTGAAAGGTTCACTTCAAAAATATAGATTGTAAACTTCCTATAGTACTCCTACGGGAGTCGTCCTCCTACCCAATGGCCGGGCCATATTGCTCTCTTGATACAATGTTATTGGTCCTAGGACCTAGACTCCTCCTCCTAGACTTCTTGTCCTACTCCTACGGGAGTCCTACTCCTACCAATAGTTGTTTTTTCACAGGCGTCATGCCCGTTTATGAACATTTTGATTGTAAAATACTTGAAATTTTTTAAAATGCCCATCAAAATTTACACAAAAATACAAAAAAACTTGCTATATTTCACCAAACTCATCAATTTTGAAGGGCAAGGGTGCCCACCAAAATCAAGCCTGTGAGTGCTCTCTTGATACAATGTGTGAGTGCTCTCTTTATACAATGTTATTGGTCCTAGGACCTAGACGACTCCTAGGTGTATCAACAATCATGTTACACGTATATACTATGGACTCTGGAGTCTGTAAAGGCTAGCCGAACTTAAAAGCATGTGCATCTAGGTGTGTATCAATAATCATGCTACATGTATGTACAGGGTTAGAAGCATATGCCTTCTAGAACCTACACACTTACACTGCTACTTACACTGCTGTAACGCATTTGAATTTTGAATCATGGTGATTTCATGGATGATGGCAGGCTTACAGGCTAAGTGGCTTGCCGCTAATTACGTAGCGTTTTTAGCGGCTACACGAGTAGCCCACCACAAGGCAATGGAAATGGCGCGGAATAGGAATCCAGAAAAGATGGGCATTTTGGGCAGAGAGGCGGTGCCGCGGTGGCTGAAGTTGAATGCTGCCGGCTAGCTTGGCGCTGGGCAGGGCCCAGGGGCCAGGGGCTACGCTTAACTAGGCGCACGTGCCAGGGCTCAGGAGCGGCGGCTCAGCCGCCTGGACGGCCCTGGAGCTGGAGGTAATGGCCCATGGGCTGTGTGGCATCATGGCACTGAATGGACAAGTGTCATGCGCAATTGTGTGAGCCTGTGAGACTGTGAGGAGGGGAGGACCCGGCGGCGTGAAAGGACAGGTTGGAGGAGGTAGAATCTCGTCGTGGCGTGCATCGCTCATGATGACCGTGGTTCACCGCCGCGTGGCAGAGAAGGTTGACTGGGAGCGAGGTGGGGTTAAATGAAACCGCGTGGAAAGGTTGAAAAATGGGGCCGAGGCACGTGGGTGTTTTGACGGTGAAGCCGGTCAGGTCACGCACCCCCCGTCACGAGTCACCAGCCCCATCCTCGAAGTTGACTGTTAAGATCGGCGACCAGGGACCCATGTTGGCAACCCGGAGAGGCTGTCATATGCGTTGACCCCCTCTAATCCTCCTCAGGCCTGATTATTTGCGTGGCCTCTGTGCCAGGCTCATACACAGTCTCTCGAGCATGCACGGGTGCTTATGTTAGCTCTCACCTCAGCTCAGTGACCTCACCTCGACCCTCACACTCTCCCATCAAGGATCCGTGTTCTATCATAAAACTCCGCTACAAAAGCGTATGTCTCCCCTGCTTATCTTCACCGCAAGGTCGTCTCTTTAATGTTAACCTGAGCCTTCAGCTTTCCACACCTCTCTCTCTCTCTCTCTCTCTCTCTCTCTCTCTCAACGCCGCAATCAGCCATGGGCCGAGCTCCCTGCTGTGAAAAAATTGGCCTCAAAAAAGGCCCCTGGACGCCTGACGAGGATCAAAAGCTCACCTCCTACATTAGTGAAAATGGCCATGGAAGCTGGCGTGCCCTTCCTAAGAAAGCTGGTATGTTGGTATTGTGTACGCAGTATGTTATCTTTATTGCAATTCTGTTGAATACTAATGTTTCAAACGCTCAATCCAACTTCGTGTGTATGCAGGCCTTCTGCGTTGTGGCAAAAGCTGTCGTTTAAGGTGGACTAATTACCTCAGGCCGGACATTAAACGAGGGGAATTCTCTTCTAGTGAAGAGCAAACCATCATCCAACTTCATGCCTTTCTTGGGAACAAGTGAGCGACCCCGTGCTACTACCACTGAATTTGTGTCGATTGAACTCGTTTCACTAAGCTAACCAATTAATCGTGTGTATGGTACGGAACAGTGCTGTGTTGTACCATAATGTGGAATTGACCCATATCTATGTATTGCCTTGCTAATCGAAGGTTAACTGCTTCTAACAGATGGTCTGTTATTGCCACACACTTGCCTAAGAGGACAGATAATGAAATAAAGAACTACTGGAATACTCACTTAAAGAAGAGATTGCTGAAGATGGGCTTTAATCCGGCCACACACAAGCCTAAGACAGAGTGCACCAGCTGCAGCAGCAGCCTTTCAGAGTCTCCAAACTACAGCAATAGTAGCTCTGCTGTTAGCCACATGGTCCAATGGGAGAACGTGCGGCTTGAAGCCGAAGCGCGCCTAGCAAGAGAATCACAGATGAGAGTTACAGGGCTATGGCAACCTTCATCTTCAACTACACCATGGAGCTCACAACAAGTTTCTTGTTATGTACCTTCTAAGCTGGATTGTGGTGATCTTATGTCTTCTAAGCAGGATTATGGTTGCCTAATGACATCCCCCAACCAGGATCATGGCCGTCTCTTGGCTTCTTCTCAGCAGGATAATGGATCTTGCAATGGCTTGAGTGCCATGGAGCTTACGAGCACAATCGAAAATTGGGAGAAATCTTTGCAAGGTCAAGCTGGACTAATGTGGCCTGATCATTCATGGAGATTCTCTAATCTTAGTAGTAGTGGAGAAGTCAAAGAGTCAAGCTGCTGCAGCTCACCATTATATAAATTTAATCTTGGTTCACCTACGTCTACTCTATGCTCTCTTGACCAATCATCAAAGCAGCAATTGGCCTTCCATTATTCTCCATCATCCCAAGTTAGAAAGCTATCTTGGACTGATAATCTATCACCCAATGCCCATAATCCTCTTAATTCCTCTAATGATGCTTCTAAACCTCTTCCCTCCGCAAAGCCGTCTCAACTTGGTGGTGATCTCCAAGCTATTAATGACAAGGTTAGTGAAGGGATTAGCCTGTCAAGCCTGCCTTGTTTGCAAGATCTTATTCAATTTGATGGGTTTAGCATGAAGAGAGAGGATGATAGTATAGTTGGCAGTACTCCTGCGTTGGCTTCTGTTACCAATTCTAGCAGCTTGTTGGTGGGCGAGCTAGAGCTGGTGACAGACGACATTTCCAGCGCCCAAAGCTCCTCTACTGCTAGCGGCAGAGGGAATCGCCAAATTAGCTACAGCGTTCTTCTGAGTGAAGAGTATGCGGATGGTTATTGGACAAACGTGCTGAAGGAGGTGGCGGATTCTCCCATGCAAGAGCAAATTGAAGCAAATGAAAGTATATAACACTCTGAAACATAACACGGTGGATACTTTCAGTGGTTCAATATGATCTATCTACTTGAATCTGATTTGAGCTACTCTGCATTAAGGCTCAATTTTTGGTTCCGCTTCTAATACCCTTTTTAACTGGATTAACCATCTTCATTGTACTTAAATTATCGTGCTTAAGCTAGAGTTACGGGCCAAATTACGATCCCAACTAGCTCACGGATGTGATTCTCATCCCAATAGTTGTCGATAGGGACAGAAAAACTAGCGAATGAGTTCTATTCTCACTCGATTGGGCCTGTCCCGGACATATAGTTTGTACATAAGCACGTAGCAATTTATGCTATGGTTTGTTTTTAGCTTTTCTAGCTTGGACCAATGGCTATGTAATTTCAGTGATGCAGAAAAAGTTTGTACGTGCGTGTGGTTTTTTATTGTAATTTTTTTTCTTTTTGGGTAGTCTCTCGCTTGAACAACCAATAGGACCTAAGGTTAATCTCTTTTTCTTTGATTTTTTCTTTTGGCTCGAAAAATTGCAAATTCTCAATGGAAACCTTCAAATTTTTGAAAGGTCCAAGTTTTGTTATTGGTTGAAATAATTTCATGGACTAATAAAACATTGCAATAACTTATTGATATATTAATCCATAGCACCACGGTCTCGTAGTTGGAGCTAGCATGTAAAGAGCTAACAAGCGTGGAAAATTTGTGTGCAACCATCTATTGCCTACCATGTAAGCCTCCCTTGACTCATCAAATGCTCTTAAAGATTGTTTTGGCCTGAGTTTCCACCTCTGCTTAAATTGAGAGTAAAACACCCATTTTTTTAGAAATCATGGTATAAAATATTTTTGGTGATTTTTATTATTTGTATCAAACCTTCATTTGAATCTTGATGTCATTAAAATTTAAAGTGTGAGTGAGTGCTTATGAATTTAATGAGGCTTTTGGGTACTTAACAACCTCGTTAAAGCAAACTAAAGACTCCAGTATATATTGTGTGAACATGGAGATGAGCTTTGAGAATTGAAGAGGAATGCCATAGTTAAGAGTTAGGGTTAGACTTTGTTGTTGTCCTTACTTGTTTTCTTTGATAGTTTGTGTAAGGTGATCCTTGCTTCACCCTAAACCTAGAAGCAATTTTGAGAATAAGTGTACTAGTTAATTTATACTATTGTCAATTAGAAAAATTAATCTTAAATGTGAAGCACTTCTCTTCGATTCTCAAAGCTCATCTTCGTGTTCACAATATATACTGGAGTCTTTAGACTTTGTTGTTGTCCTCACTTGTTTTCTTTGATAGTTTGTGTAAGGTGATCCTTGCCTCACCCTAAACCTAGAAGCAATTTTGAGAATAAGTGCACTAGTTAATTTATATTCGAGTTGGAGTCAATTGAGGTGGTGTGTATGATTGAAGCAAGCTTTCCAAGAAGCATTCTCACAACTCAATTGCATAACACAAGGACTGAATCCAATGGCTGACATCTTTGAGCCATTGATATCTATGCCGCAAATACATCTTCCAATACCATTGGCTATGTCCATAACAAGCGTGTCATCGGGTTTTACATCCCTTGTCATTTCGATCCCATCGAAATTTGGTCCATTACCTCAGATTCTTGCAAATCTTATAAGTACCAATTTTTTCCTGGATGCCCATACCCTGGATATATTGACTAGTCTAGTAAGGGGGGTAGCCCAAGGACTCAGTGAGTCTCTCCCAACAAGAGCACTCATGTACGGCCTTAGTGATATGCAAAAATACGGCCATACAAATTTTCAAAATGATGGGCAAATACGACGGAACAATAGATCTGTTCAATTCATTCAAATGTTTGAACAAAGATGTGAAGCCGTTAGAAATCTCAACTGTCCTACCAAGGTACATATGTTGAAACTATTCTTAGAGGGAAAAGCTAGTCGATGGTTCATCACATTGATGCCGGCGATCAAGACCAACTTCAAAACCTTGAAATCAGCCTTTATACATGGCTTTTCTAGACAAGGTGATCGGTGGAGTGCAACAACAGAACTCTATTCAATTGAGCATCAACCAAATGAATCCATTAGAGATTTTATCCTTCAGATAAAACTCTTGTGTTGCATGACGAATCAAGATCAATACAAGGATGCAACAAAAAAGACACTTAGGGCTCTTGAAAAGAGTTCAAAGTTGTAAATGAATGTGGGAGAGGGCTTGACAATAATCCCACATGGGAACTTTTGGGAGTTCTAGAATTTTTGTATAAAAGGTGGCCCATTTGAGAGCTAAAGGAGCATTCTTTGGTCATTTGGTTGAGAGGCTCATAGAGAGAGCTTGCTCCATAGCTCCTTCTCAAGTGCTCTCCCAAGGCTCTCCATCTCCATTCATGCTTCAATCTTGTACTCTCAATTCTTTACATTTTCAATGATATGAGGTTTTGGTCTACATACTTGCTAATCTAGATTTCTTAATGATATTTTGATTTGTGAGTTGTAGAGTGCTTGTGATGAAGCTTGTGCTTGAAATAATGTGTAGTTGAGGCTTGTGTGATAGCTTTTTGCATATTAGGTTCCTTGCATAAGTTGCATTTGTGTGCTTAAGTGTGGCCTAACCTTGATGCTTTGATTATGTAGGATTGATTGCTTGAGTGTTGAGAAGGATTGAGTAGGACTAGAAGTCATTAGTGTGTGGTTAACTCTTCTTCTCCTATTCGGGATAGCCTCTATGCGCTAACCGGGTTGCATTCACGGATTGACAAGTGTGTGGGTTGGAGTGTAGCCTCCGCTATGCTATGATGTCCCAAACAATGGCGCCGCTGCCGGGGAACGCACACCTAAGTTAGTGAAGGGTGTTAACCATTACTTCTTACTAAGTGCTCCATTGATTGCAAAATCGTGGATTAGGGTAGATTAGAGTAGAGTTTGCAAGGGCATTGAGTGTGTGATCTCAAGGGCGCCTTGTGTGTTTTTGGTTTTTTTGATTAGAAGCAAAAGAAAACAAAATTAATTAAAACCTCATTGCGGTAGAGAAATCCCGCCACTAATCAGATTTAAGTACTTTCTGTTTTTGTATTTTTGACGGGGTTGGCGAGTGGTAGATAGGAAGTGTTGGAGGCGGCCTTTCTTTTATTGTTTTGTTGTGTTGTTATCGTGTGGGGAGGCATCTCCATAAGCGCAGCAAAGAAAAATAAGTAGATATATATATATCTATTTATTCATATATATATACCTTGTAGAGAAGGGAGCGGCCGGCTGGAAGTGAAGGCGGCTGAAAGCCAAGGCAAAGAGGAGGCGGCCAACTGAAAACGTAGAGGGCAGCTTTAAAAAATATATATATATATATATAAATCTATATATATATATATATTTATATTTTTTTTTTTACTGACGTGAGTGCTGCTTGCAGAAGCGCCGGGCTCTAAGGAGCGACCGGCAGGCAGTTGGAAAAAAATCAGGAAGGCGGCTTAAAATATATATATATATATAATACATTAATGCTGGCGTTGGCTGCAGAAGCACTGAAGCGCTGTGGAAGAAAGAAAATATATATATATATATATATATATATATATATATATATATATATTTTCAGTTGCGTCGAGCACTGCAGCGAGGAAGGGCATTACTATGATTGCTAATCTAACGTGGAGGGAGCCGTGGGCATCGAAACGCTGGCGCGGTGGCTAGCAAGCAGACGAAGGAAGTGCCGGCCGTTGCAAGGCTGTTGGGTGGCTGTAGCGGCGAAGAGGAGGCCGGCTAGAAAGGCCGTGGAGGTGGCAGTAGAAGGAGTGGTCGGCGTAGAAGGCGCAGCAACTGCAGCAGACGGCGTCTGCAGTAGGCGAAGCTGACGGTGGCTGGAAGAGGAGTAGGCGACCGGCAGCAGTAGCAGCAAAAGAGTAGAGGCGGAGTTGGCATAGCCGACAGCAGAGAAGCGGCGAGCAGCTTGGGCGTAGCCTGCAGCCGACAGCAGAGGCGGGCGTAGAGCAGAGCAGAGGACAGGGCGGCTGGAAGTGTGAAGCGCTGGTAGAAGCGTTGGCCGAAGGAGAAAGAGAAGGGCGGCCGGTTGAAAGGAGACCGATACGTCTGCATTGTGCGCCTGCAGAGGCGAAGGTGGCCGGCGGCGTTGGCATAGACGACAGAGCAGAGGCCGGGCGTAGAGCAGAGCAGAGGACAGAGCAGCGGAAGCGAAGTGGAGCCTGCAGTGGGAAGCAAAGTGGAGCCTGCAGTGGGAAGCAAAGGCGAGCAAGCGGTGGTGAGCTGGTGCATCGAAGAGAGCGCGTGGGTGCGGCAGCGCGAAGTCCGGCGAGCGGCGAGCGGTGGATAAGGTAGGTGGAATTTTCATTTTTTTATTTTTTTTATTTTTATTAATTTTTCATGTCTTTTTTGTATTTTTAAATTTAAAAAAAAACAAAAAATAATAATAATATTTTTTTTATTAAAAAAAAGAAAAAGAAAAAGAGACTAAAAAAAAGAAAAGAAAGAAAAAACAATTAAATTTAGAAAAAGAAATTTAAAAAAAAAGAAGGAAAAAAAAAGAGAATAAAAAAAGAAAAGAAAAAAAAACAATTAAATTTAGAAAAAGAAATTAAAAAAAAGAAGAAAAAAAAGGGAATAAAAAAAAGAAAGAAAAACAATTAAATTTAAAAAAGGAAAAAAAACAATTTTTATTTTTTGAATCCATTATTCCTTGTTTAAATTTTTGCATAATTAAAGTAGTTTGCATTTTAGAATTTTTGTAATTATTGCATAATTAGTAAATTCATATTTTTATATTTGGCACGAAATTTATTAGTTTAAAAAAAACAAACAAACAAACAAACAAACAAAACAAAAACAAAAAGGAGAAAAAAAAACAAAACAAAAGAAAAGTTAAAAAAAATAAAATAAATTTTTAAGTGTTTTTTAGGAGTATATTTTTTTGTATAATTTGTAATTCTTCATTTAAATTTTTTGCATAATTAGTATTTTCTTGCATTTTTTAATTTTTGTAACTTTGTGCATAATTAGTATTTTTTTTGTGTGATTCATATTTTTTGTGTTTTAAAAAATATATATATATAAAAATAAAAATCATAAAATCATTTAAAAAAATCAAATAAAAAAATAGGATAGATAGTTATGCCACACACATACTCCTTTTAGTTGCATTTAGTGATTAGGTAGGTTAAAATATATATATATATATATACACACATATATATATATATATATATTTTATTTATTAAAAAAAACAAAAAAAACAAAACAAAAACACATAAAAAACAAAAAAAAATTGACCTTATGCACTTGCGGTCAGGACGTCTTGTAGATTCTGCCATAGGACCTAGGGCACCTTCTAGAGTACCTACGCAGGAAAGTGGGACCCAATCGGTAGGAAATTTGACAGATATTGCTGAAACCCTTTCTGAATCCCAATCCGATACCCTTTCCTCTAGAACAACTAGTTCATTGTCCATGGACAATCTAGGGCCGACAAATAGTCATCCCGTAGCCCCAAATAGGACACCCTCAAGATCCTTTAATCCATTTGAAGCCGACACCATGGGGTTAACACTCAATGTGAGACTCCAATATGTCTACACAAATGCTCAAGGAGCTGAGATCTTTAGGGATCCACAACAACGGTATCTTGTTAAGATCGCAGACATTTTCTCAGAACTTGATAGAGCACCTCTAGTCAATGACCAGGGTAACATGTACATGGGTGGAGATGGTGTTCGCTACGAAGTCACCTACCATCCAGAAAAGGTAGACAAATTAGGGGAGCTCTCTAAAACCGAGTTCTTAGACTTATCAGAACTTTCCAGAGCAAGGGAGTCTAGAGATGACTGGCTCATTGAGCCGGACATGCCTGGACCTTCCAATGCCCAGTCCTCAAAGCCATCCATAGATGATTTACTTCTTGTAGATCTAAATTTGGAAAGGGATAGGAAAGGCAAGAGCAAAATGGATCAGGGGGCTGAAAGCCAATGGGAGTTTGTACGACAAATTCCTGTGACAAAGGTCTTACAGGATGACCCACTTCAAGAGGTCTATAAGGACTCGTTAGAGGGATATTATGCCACAACTAGATTGCCACAGCTGGATCTTCCTCTAGCTCATGTGGTGGTAGTTGAGAAGCTTGCAGGACACATGAACAGAATAATTGATAAATGGGCCAATGAATACTGAACCTTAGATTGGAAAGAGATTCGGGAACTCACGTGGAAAGGACAACCATTGTTCATGGAAGTGTTCTCAACAAATACAGCCAAACCAGGAGAGACAGCCTTTCTTGGAGAAACTGTTGCTCCTCCCCTACGAGAGTTCACTAGAGAGGGACCCTCAACATCTAAGTGGACCACTGCTAGTAGCCCAACTCTAGCACCAAGATATCGTCCTACACCAAATGTGCGACCACAGGTCACACCACACCAACATCTTTCTCACTATAACAATCGGAGGGTAGGGGAGCCAACTCGGCCTCCCATTAATGCACCTCCTGAAATGCGGGTGACAAAATCTTTGGAGGGGTTTGGTGAGGCTGGTAATAGGGTACCCACACCAATTTTGGAAACATGTGGACCATCTTTCCAAAGAGAGGAACAATTCCCACTGAGAGTGAGAGGCCGTAGGCCCTATGATGAGTATTCAAGACAAGTAAGGCCATCAACTCTTCAGAAACTGGTAAAGAAGTATGAAGGGTCGGGAGATCCATACGACCATGTAGCAGCATTTAGGCAAGCAGTTCGAGCTGAGCAAGTGGCTGATAAGCATACTCAAATTGAAGGATTTGGACTCACTCTTGAGGGAAAAGCCCTGGCTTGGTTTCAGGCATTAGAGGCTTCAGACAAATCTTCTTTACGAGTTTTGGAAGAGAGATTCATTGCTGCTTTTTCCCTGATGGGAATACAACATGACACGGTAGCACACATCTACTCTTTCAAACAAGGCGAGAATGAGAGTGTTAGAGACTGTGTAAATAGAATGAAGCAGTACATTAATCGTTGCCCAGAAGATGAGAAGCCCGCCCAAAGTCGGTTAATTTCTCTCTTCTTAAAAGGACTAAAAAATTCAACACTGCATACACATCTCTATGCGAAGAAACATACAAATTTCAATGAGTGTTGCCATGATGCTATGGATTTCACCGATAACTTCAAGTTCCAAGATGGTTCTGGCCCAGAGGTGAAACCTAGAGATCAGTGGGGAGACGACCAAAGTTCAGGGTCTAGCGCGCTAGTAAATCCAGACCAGATAGCTAACCTAGTACTACGGAGATTGGGACAGACCTATCGTCCACCCATGCAGCCACAACAACAGCAGAGAATGAGGAGTGTACTTCCTACAGGTCCTCATCTTTGTGGAGCATGTGGCGGTAACCATAAAACAGAGGATTGTAATACCTTTTCTCCTCTAGTCACAAACCAACCCACAAAAAAGTGGTGCCAAGCCTGTGCTTGGAACTTTACCCATACCACACAGGAATGCACTCGCATTGCGAGAATGAGATAGGAACGTGAGCAGCCAAGGGGTGGAGTGGCTCCACAAATGTATCAACAGTATACTAATTTTGAATGTAAGCCACCGATGGCACAAGAGCAAGCACGACCTGTTCTTGGTGCTTAACCTCCTGCTCCAGGGACTGCTCCTGTGAGGGTTGTCGACTACGACAATTCAAATATGTGTAGAGACTTAATAAACCCGGGCTATGTGGAGGAGGAATACGCATCATATTCATCCAAAGAAAATATCTTTGAAAGTCCCGCATACCCAAGCCCAGCACTGGACGTTCAACCAGGGGAACAAAACTCTTTAATGTTGCTAGGCGGCTACCAACCTAGGACTCCATGCCCCTCATGTCAATGGCAGCCAAGGAAAGTAGAGGCCAAACTAATGGGCCCCTGTTATGAGTGCGGAGAACCCCATTGGGCTCGTGATTGTCCACATCGCTCAAGGCAAGCATCTCGGTCCAATACAACAGTACAACAGTTTCCACCAATTGAAAGATATTGTCTAGGGTGTTGTGTAGAACACTTCCCAAAAGACTGTCTGCTGAAACCACATGAGGAAGGCTCCTCTCAACCAAAGGTCTCACTCAACCTTGTAGGTGCAGTTCCATCACCACCTTCATCTGAGAATGAGGATGTCGTGCCACTTAGAGTCATGACTAGATCATAGACACGAAATGCAGAAATGCAAACTGATGAGACACCTCGAACTAGGGATGCAAAGACAAATCTAGTGGACACGACCCTACAGTCCAATAGAAAAAAGACCACTAGGAGGAAGAAGAACCGAAACAAGCAAACTAAAAGTACATCCACTAGTTCTCAAGAAGCCTCTAAACAAAACATGGGGGATAAAACTTTTACATCCCAAGAAGTGCATGAGGAACATCAACCTCAACCTGGGCCTAGTGTTAAACAAAATGAGGCTAGTACGACTGAGGATAGTTCTGGGGGTTCTGTTTTTGTGGATAAAGTGAATGAGACTCTAGAGGCCATCATTGATGCTCATAGAAGTCGCATTGCAGCTTTATCTGAGCTACCCAAGAAGCTTCAAGAATACCCAAACCCTCGTGAGGAGAAGATCAATCTAGCTGTACATCAGCAACTCATTAGGGAAGCTCAGTCAATACTTGAGGGACCACCACCACCTATTCCTCGGGGCCCAACCTCTCTTAAGCCAACATTAGAAACTATACCAGAAGTGTCGTCAAGTCGGGAAATGAAAAGTGAGCTCATTTCACAAGCTCATAGCGAAAGGTCTGCACCAATTGACACCCGATTGAAAGGGGGTAATCTGCCACCACCTAGCCTTGTCTTCCCATGCAATGATGAAGTTATTGATGCTAATGAGGACATGGCAAATGAGATGTGGGCCGCAGTTCACGAGAAAGTTCATGAGAACATGTCTTCTATTAGTTCGCCTCCATTCTCTGAGGTGGATTTTACCAGGGGCACGGAAAACAAATTTAGACACCTGAGCATCCAGGAGGAAGTTCAAACAATTGTTTCTCCTAGAAGTAAGCATACAATGAAAACCTTACCATCATATCTGGGAGAATATGAGAACTGTTCTCAAACCTTGAGGATACCCTCCATGCATAAAAGGTTGACAAAGGAGAAAGATATGAGTATGGTGCAAGCTATTTTGTCAGCACCAGTGGCTTGTACCTTACCTTTGCTTGATTTGATAAAAATTCGACCTGAGTTGTGGAATGATATTGCCACATGTTTGTCAGAGCAGGTATTGCTACAAAAGGGTCACCATGAGTGTACTATACACCCTGAGACAAAGCATGTAATGCCAGTTCTTATCAACAAAGTAGGAAAATTTTGTGAGGACGACGAGGGAAATGCTACCCTCCCATTAGAAGTGCGAAAAGTATCTTCAACTGCAATACTTGATAGTGGAGCAGGAGTGGGCATTGTGACAAGGTCCATTTGGGAAAAATGGGACAAACCAGCTATTAGGAGTACCAGGATGCGCTTGCAGCTAGCAGATGGAAGCTTAGAACATCCCCTTGGGCTGCTTGAGAACATATTGGTCACCACGTGTGGGATTGAATATGAGCACACCTTTGCAGTAGTGGATTTTGGAAAACATCCAAACTACGAAGTGATATTGGGTAGACCATTCATGCGACAAGTTCAAATGATTCAAGATTGGGGATACAATTATTTGTACCTCCGACATGATTCTGTCATCACAAGGGTCAACCTAAGGAATCACTCATATCGTGATGTAACAAGGTCTCCAATAGATGAGTTTGATTCTGCTTCATCTGAGGGCTCAAGAGTTACATTGTCCGATGGACGAGAAGATCTATGGATGTGCGGAGTCTCATGTAGGGATTTCAACACTAAGAGACTTAAGGGTAATCGAAGTGTATCAGACAAGGCATACATTCCACAACCCTTCCATGAGCTTTTACTTGATCCATTAGAATGGAGTCATGTCCTTGCAACATTATCGACATGTGCTTTACCGAAGCCAATTCAATTTTGTGACTCAGATGGATATGATATTATTCCTATACGAATGGTACAACCACGTGCCCTTCTAGATGATTTGTACTATAGGGATACATCCACAACAGCATTGCATGTTAAGGAAGTCTCTGCTACTCCACGAGCTTTATCATGTAAAAAGGGTGGTGTTTCTACCTTACACAAAGCACTTTCAAAATCTGCTCTTGAAGCTCCAAAACAAATGATGTGGATAATTGATGAGTACTCAAGTGAGGGCCATGGCTGGCATGTTCCAACTACTCTAGTTGCTGCTCAAAGAAGGCCAGGTAAGAAGGAATTATCAATGTGGCTACCCAAAGATGCGTACAAACTTGTACCATCTAGTCCAGTTGCTAAGCCTCCTAAGAAGCACATCATTTCCAAGCCTAAACCTCGGACTGATGGGTCCCAAAACATGTGCTCAAAGCACAAGGCTATTATGAGGGTGCAACAGCAATTTGGCTTCCAAAATGCCATGCTTTGCTAGGGGTAACAGAGTCTTTCAGAAAGATTCCAAATACCACCCTTGATTTTCCATATCAGTGGGTGCAAAAGAAATCAACACAAACTCTTCAAGAAAGGAAAGGTGGCTGTGATAGCACCTACAAATCTACTTGTATTGATCTTCCTAAAACATGTAATGAGTCACCAGTTGTCCCAAATTCTCCTTGTTACACAATTCCACCATCAACTGGTGTACCTAAGACACATCCAACTCCAAAGGAGTCTCATTTGAGCATAGATTCTAGCATTTCAAAGCCTAAATCCTCTTATCTTGCTCAAATTCCAAGACAATTGATAAAATTTCCACTCAAGAAGGACATACCTAACACCAAAGATAAGGCATTAACACTACAATTGAAGCTCTTTGGTAGATCAATGTTTGCATAGTGTGGTTCCTTATGCCTTTAAAGGATTATGTTCTTTTTGAGATCTCCACTACCAGCGCAAGGGTAAGCACATCGACTCCACAATAAGATCGACAAGCCAGGGCACTTTTCTCCCATTGGGTTTTTCCCCTCGGCTATATTCGGTGTTTGGCACCAATGGCAAATTTTATTCTTTTCTTTTCTTTTCTTGTTTGTTAATAAAAATTTTGCAGAGATCTCCGTAAAAAACAAGAGCATCAAACACGCCCCACTAGTCCACCTATCATGCACACAAATTAGGAAGGGGGGAGACATGCTACGCTTACAAAGATCAAGGAGGAGCAATCTGCACAAAATCAGCAATGCATCAATGCAAACAAACAACATCAACAGGGCACTACAACAGGTGTATTCAAATCTTAATCTTTATTTCTTTATGTGCTCTTATCTTTCGAATATATGGTTTGCATGTTCACACAATGTTGGCTGGTTTAAGTTTTTGATTAGTTGTTAAAATATGGTGAGTGAATTCTAGACTCTTAGAAGACTTAGTAAAAGATATTTCTATCTAAAGACAGTGTAGGATATATACCAAGGGAATATGCCAAGTTCTTATGCTTTCAAGGTATATTAGTTATCCCTAGTGGTGGCTACCTCTTAGATATGAGCTAGGTGTTAGGAGTAATAAAAATTTACAAAAATATATCCTAAAATAATAATAATAATAATAATAATAATATATCCAAAGTGAATTGAGACATGACGTGTCCACAGCCATGAGAAATGCTTGGTAGGACCTGGGGTTGTCTTAGCACCTTGGGGCCGATGCCTTGGTTTCTATGGGGTGAACACTGATGTCGAAAAGCTTCAGAAAAAGACCTTTGAGGAATCTATCACCTTGATGGATGTTGGTAGGACTCTGGGGTACACTATGGGCCCTCGAGACCGATGCCCTCATCTTCATGGGGTACTCCTTAGGTCATAAAAGAAAGAAAAAGGGTCGGTCGCCTTTGAGATACTTAGCGGTCTTTAGATTCTCTTGGCGGAGGTCTCTTGGCCATTGCTTGGGTCTCTTTGGGATGGAACCTTAATCTTTATCACCTTCTACACACACATCAAAAAGAAAAAAAAATGAGTTCCAATCACCTTTGCTCATATTTAGGAGTAGGTTTGCCACTTAGGAATAACTTACATACTTGTAGGACATTGAGACTGCGGTCATAACTGGCGGTGTACAAAGCACACTTGCCTTTGCATAGCACTATCTACCACTTAAGTCTCACTTTGACTAGTCTTTACTCACCTATTTTAGTACTCATTAAAACTTTAATCAGCCTTGCACTTGTATGCTCACGTGTGAATTATCATTGCTGTTTTTTCTTTTCTTTTCTTTTCTTTTCTTTTTTTTTCAATAAGAGACTTTACTTGTATCCATTGTTTTTTTGTTGCAGCTCTTGCTACTACCACGCTCGAGGACGTGCGCAAAATAGGAAGGGGGGAGTGTTGCATGACGAATCAAGATCAATACAAGGATGCAACAAAAAAGACACTTAGGGCTCTTGAAAAGAGTTCAAAGTTGTAGATGAATGTGGGAGAGGGCTTGACAATAATCCCACATGGGAACTTTTGGGAGTTCTAGAATTTTTGTATAAAAGGTGGCCCATTTGAGAGCTAAAGGGGCATTCTTTGGTCATTTGGTTGAGAGGCTCATAGAGAGAGCTTGCTCCATAGCTCCTTCTCAAGTGCTCTCCCAAGGCTCTCCATCTCGATTCATGCTTCAATCTTGTACTCTCAATTCTTTACATTTTCAATGATATGAGGTTTCGGTCTACATACTTGCTAATCTAGATTTCTTAATGATATTTTGATTTGTGAGTTGTAGAGTGCTTGTGATGAAGCTTGTGCTTGAAATAATGTGTAGTTGAGGCTTGTGTGATAGCTCTTTGCATATTAGGTTCCTTGCATAAGTTGCATTTGTGTGCTTAAGTGTGGCCTAACCTTGATGCTTTGATTATGTAGGATTGATTGCTTGAGTGTTGAGAAGGATTGAGTAGGACTAGAAGTCATTAGTGTGTGGTTAACTCTTCTTCTCCCATTCGGGATAGCCTCTATGCGCTAACCGGGTTGCATTCACAGATTGACAAGTGTGTGGGTTGGAGTGTAGCCTCCGCTATGCTATGATGTCCCAAACATCTTGGGCTCACGTTGTGTCATGGGAAATATTAAACGATGTTCAATTGAAGAGATGTTTCATGATTGGCTTGAAGAATAACAGCTTACACAACTTGGTCATCGTATCCAATCCGGAAACATTCGATCAATGTTGTAAAGAGGCAATATGTTTAGATGACAACATGCTAGAAGATGATCATGCTCCGAGGTGTTCTTCATTTAAACCAAGTGAACCAATGGAAAAAGAAAGATCGATCTCGGAATTGACGTTCCCAGAATTCTATGCAGCTTTGCTTAAAACCTTTCCATTGACATCTCTAAGAAAGGAGGAACTCCTTCCAAACCAAACATCCTTAATGCCTCTACAAGTGAGGAACAAAATGCCTCTTGTGTTGAGTGCAATCACTACGACCATCCCAATCCCCATTGTGCAGACAAGGCACATGTTCTTCTATACTGCATATATTGTAAAACCTTTAACCAATGATACTAAAAACTGTTCCGCTTCATGCACAATTGACTCAAAGTCTCTCTCCTATGCACCAAACATAAACAGTCCAAAGGGTAGAAATTGCTCAGGAAACAGTTAATCGAACACTTCAGTGTTTCTATTATTGTGGACCTCACAAGGTGGCAGACTGCGCAGTTCGGAATACTTCCATGCCCATAGTCACTGACACCTTTGCGACCCATGTGTGAACAATGTGGCATTGATCACATGTTCCAAGATTGCTCAAGACGAGTTGCTTCAATACAACTTTCCTCACAAAATACAACTCTTAACATCTTAAGTGTACAAAAAGGGTAATTTTTCATGGTACCCTTGAATGTGCTTACACTTTTACAAGCCAAGGTATAAGAAACAGTCAAAAGAAATGCAAAAGATAATACCTCAACATGGGTAGAAGAACATGCTTTAAAGCCAAACCCAAAATAGAAAACAAAACCTTCTAAACCCAAGAAAAACAAAGGACAACAAACTATCGAAACCAAGGTTGAATTAAAGAACACGAAAAAAGAGCCTGTGGAGAACATAAACCCAAAAGGGGACATGAACATAAAATAGCCAAAAGATACACAGGATATAGAAGCATCCATATCAAAAGCCACCACAAAAACCACAAAATCCATATATGCAACACAGGATACAAAAGCCTAGAAGAAAATTCGATCTTGTCGCATGGGCAAACATAATGAAAAACCGACAATATAAAGAAAGTCACAAAATGAAACAAGTTCTAGTGCGTCACTGAGGATGAAACAAGTTCTTACTCTTCACTCAGTGCACCACATAGACCGATCAAGAAACTAGAACCCACCCAACCACCCCAAATGGATAATAATGATTACATGACATATGTAGAACGCAAAAAGCAAGCTTAGGAGAACATGCTTAGCTTGGTTGAATGTCTTACAAGGTCACCGGTTATGATTGAGCCTCATAATGCCAATCCTAAAAAAGCAACCAAAATACAAAGCCCAAAGGAGTACCACTTTTCCTTTCAAGGCTAAGGTCGATCAAATGTAAGAATCAACATGATTAGCAAGCAATTATAGTGATTAAAATAAGATTAGTACATAATTAATCCAATAGTATAATGTAGGCATGGATACTAAAAAGCCAGCAAATTCTCATTAGGCCAATGCCTTAGTTTATAGCTTTTACATCCATAAGGTGCCAAGCACCCACTCCATTGATTTCTCCGTGATTTGTGCTACCTCCCCTATATTTGGGGGCACCTTTTCCTAGAATATTTCCACACCCCTATATTCACTCATGCTACCCTTGATTCTCACACCCACTCAATTATAGACTCCCTTTTACAATGTTTAGCTAAGGGCTTGTTCTCGCACACACCCATTCACTTGCATATTTCAACGCCTCCCCTCAAGTGTAATTCTAGCACACATGGACCCTATACCAAGTTTCCCTCTTACTTGGTAGCCCGCCGACTAGTGCCTCAAGTCCCTAACTCATATTCCTTGATACTCTCTCTCTATTTGTCCAAGGCTACTACAAGTTCCCGTAACTTTGACTAAAGTGTTTACACATACATCTACCACATGGCCTACATCATCGGTGGCTCAGAGGTAGTTTTACTCTATTGGGGTAGGTTACATTGGGTTGTGGGGTTTCTTTCTTTCTCTCTCAGAGAAGATATTTTGACTCATCTACCTTAGGAGTCTCCATGAAGTTTACCGATGCTGATCCTTCTTCATTTGGTTTGCTGTAGCAGTCTCTAGCCATGTGTCCTGGCTTCTCACAGTTGTGGCAAGTGAAGGTCCTTCCTCCTCCCCTGCCTCTTCCTCGTTCTCGTCCTCCTGCGAGGTCTCCTTGCGAGTGAAGTGCTTTCTCCTCTCTATAGTTGTTGGGTCCAATCCTTTCTTCTCTTTGACCTTGTTCTCTTGCTCTAGTAGAGCTCTTTCTATCTCATGCAACTTCAAATCTGGTACATTCTTTAAGGTTGCCACAATGTTCTCATACTCTCCCTTGTCCACACTCTTTTAGAAGTACTGCTAGTGCCTTGTCATCTTCTACTTTCTTCCCAATGGTTGCAAGTTGTTGTTTGATGCTTTTGTATTTGTTTAGCTATGTGGTTAGAGGTTCACTTTCCTTCATGTCAAGTTTGTAGAATTGCATTAGCAGATTTATCTTCGAATTCTTTGCTTGAGTGCCAAATAATTTGTTAAGTTTATCCCATGTATCTTTAGCTTGTTGTATCCCTGATTCTCCTCTAGAAATTCATCTCTTCCCTCAACTAGCCCCTCTTTCATGAGCAAATACATGGTTTTTGTTTCCCATATGTATGGAATTACTCCCAGTTGAATTTAGCTACTTCTTGTGCAATGCTCATGTGATAATGTGAAGGGGGTCTTACCTCTTTATCCAATTCAAGATTCAAGGGTAGTGTCTATCCTTTTACAACTCCAATTTGGTGTTTAATGATGATTACAACAAGTTTACAAGCATAAATACACCAAAAATTGCATAAAGCCAAGGATAGTTGTTTTGTACTGGATGGTTGGGACATCAAATCAACTTCAAATTGTAATATAAAGTGATAGAGATCTATATCAGATACCCAATGGTAAGTTTGAACCATCAATTACATCAAAAATTAGTGATTAGTGCTACTTAATCATTAATTAGTGAGATTAAACCCATGTTTTGTGTGTAGAAAATAGAGTGTACGGAGAGGCTAGATCTGGTGACTTAGAGTTCAAATGAACTCAAATACTTTTAAGAGCATCAATAGCAGTTAGTCTAGTAGAGGATCAAGCCCAAAAACATAATATTTGACCCAATATTGAATGCTTAATCTCTGTCTTATCAAAGTCACTTCAGATTTGATCTAGATCTTGATGTAGCTTCTACTTGACGAATTTCAAAAATCTGAGGCCACCAGCGTGTTTAGCACACCCAAAAACCCCTTGGGCTAGCTCCAATGGTTCCAATTCAAAGGCATGATGGCGACTTTGCGATTTCTCTCAGAAAAAAAGGCACCAGCAAATCGGTGCTTCCTGACTGCATTCGTCGGGCGGTTTGAGGTTCTGAAGTGCCACTCCTAGGTGCTAGGATGTTGGCAAGATGAAGAGTGAGTTTTGTAGGCAATGGAGATATGTGGAGGGAGAGATCTAAGCTCCATGGAGTATAGGTACTCTAGAAAATGAAAAAATGGCTTATAAGGTTATTAGCACCTAATTAGTAATTAAGCAGGTGATTAGGCTTAAAACAACAATTGAATACTAAGCTAGGCTATGATACCAAGTTGAATTTACAACAATGTGATGGGATAAGGTGGATCAAATGCAAGAATCAACATGATTAGTAAACAATTATAGTGATTAAAATAAGATTAGTGCATAATTAATCTAATAGTATAATGTAGGCATGGATACTCAAAAACCAGCAAATTCTCATTAGGCCAATGCCTCAATTTATAGCTTTTACATCAACAAGGTGCCAAGCACCCACTCCACTGATTTCTCCTTGATTTGTGCCACCTCCCCTACATCTAGGGGCACCTTTTCCTAGAATTTTTCCACACCCCTATATTCACTTATGCTACCCTTGATTCTCACATTTAGTAGATTCTTCTCACTTTTTCACTGCTACCCACTTAATTACAGACTCCCTTTTACAATCTCTAGCTAAGGGCTTGTTCCCGCACACACCCATTCACTTGCAGATTTCAACAATAATGCCAATCCTAAAAAAGCAACCAAAATACAAAGCCCAAAGGAGTACCGCTTTCCCTTTCAAGAGGAAGACATACTCTCTACAACAGAAGAGTCATTTGAGATAGATTGCATGAACTATACACTTGAGAAAGAATGTGAGAAACTCGATAATTCCCTTACAACATTAAAACAGTCTCTCAAAACCTTATTTGGAAGAATGCTCTTCTCTCATGGTGAAGCCAGCATGACATCCACACTTACACCTTTAAGGGCTCAACATGAGCTATACCAAGACATAAAGAACTCTATAAAACAGGAGTGTGAGGATTCAAAAGTTTCCAAACAGACCTCATTAAGAATTGTCAGAGGGTCAAGTGTGCCAGTGTATGCATTGGGTACTCTTGAAAAAGCTGAGAGCCAAACATGGGATGAAAGTGAATGGGAATATGAAACAGAAACAGGATCTAAAGCTGAAACAAAAACTGAAACATCCATGGTTTCTTTGGAAGATTCTATCATGGTGTGGTTGGATTTCCCTACAGGCAATGATGTTAAGCGCAAACGCGGATTGATTAGCCCTTGCGCTCATCATAACATCATGACAAGGAGGGCTCCAAACCTTCCACATCAACCCAAAAGAAAACTCCACCAAGACAACCACAATCAAGGCATCTTAATAGTATCAAGATGTGGGTGGAGAAGCAGCTACTTATAGCTCAAGGCTACTATGAAGGTGCCAATCAAATTTGGGTGCCTCGAAACAGTCAAAGCCTCTTCCCTAACATAGCACTCAGAGGCCAAGGAAAAAGAAAAGTACTCCACAACACAGTCCACAAAAGCCTATGTGAGTTCGTTAAATAACTCCACCAAGTCAACAAGTGTGGATACCAAAAACACTACTACAGACACAAGGGTACTACCAAAGAAATACCAAAGCTTGGTTCCCCAAGCGCATCACAAAATCCCCTAAGCTTGCACAAAGAAGAAAGCCTCAACACCAAGCACATCGGCTACCAGTTTATAATATTCATCAAAGATGGATGCTGGTGCATGTGCTTCAACAACATGGATACTATGATGGTAATCCCATCATATGGTTGCCAAAATCAAACAATGTGAAGAAAGCCTCACCACCGACTTCAACCTCAACAGCTTCACCTAAGGTTCGACAAGAATGGACGCCCAAGTAACAACAAGCAGATTACTTAACCACTCTCGTGCATTCAACACCAACACACAAGAGCTTGTGTGTTCAAGCAAACAATCAGCAGTCTTCCCTACTGCATTGACAACACTTGAGCAACAAATTCAAGAATCAACACCCACCTGTGCAACAGAGACTTATGAGCGTATCAAGGACAAACTAACAATGCTCTTATAACCCCTCTAGATGTGAGAAATCAGTGAACAAGAACCTGTCGCTCACAAGCCTTGGCCTAGCTGACCCATAAAATCATTTAAAATAAAAAAACCATCGAGGTCAAAACTTGTAACTTCACGGGGTCAAAACCTGCAACTTCATGAAATTTCATTTCATGGAATTCGAGTTCACGGCTTGTACTTTCACGGAATTCCAATTCATGGCCTGCACCTTCACGGAATTCCAGTTCATGGCCTATACTTTCACGGAATTCCAGTTCATGGCCTGCACCTTCACGGAATTCCATCTCATGAAATTACACTTGAAGGAATTCCATCTCACGGCCTACACTTTCACAAAATTTTATCTCACGGAATTACACTCCTAGAATTTCCTTTCACGGAATTCCAGTTCATGGCTTGCGCTTTCACGGAAACACCATTTCACGAGATTAACTTTCAGGGTGGTTTAGGCCATCTCACGGAATATCTCTTCACGGCGGCCAAAAAACCTGCAATCTCACGGGATTCGGCCATCTCACAAAATATCCCTTCATGGCCAAAAAACCTACAATCTCACGAGTTCAGGTTTCTCACACGAATTACAGTCTCACGGCTTAAGAACTTGCATTTTCACGATTTAAGCCTCATCCAGATTAATCCATCTCATGCGTTAACACTTTCCAACGATGTTAAATAGACATTATATATTTGTTAAGCTTATTTCTTACTATTCTTTTGGCTAAATTAATGTCACACAGCTGCTTCATGATGATTACATATCCATACTTATGCATAGGAGAACAATTGCACCAAACTCACTATCGACAACTTCCGGGTACATCTCTGGATGGGAGGGCCATGGTGGGTAAAAGCCTGGTCAATGGTACAACCCATCGCCTGGAATTTTCCTTCAACTTACAAACCTCTCCAAACGATGCCACCATCTTCACAAATGAATGATCTTCAATCCTTTGTGAAGATATCTATATTAGCCTTGCAAGTCGATGTAATTCTTTCAATCCTCACCAACAAGTGGTTACCTCAACATATAGAAATTCAATAAGAGTCTATATGAATCAATTCTTATACTTCATGTATATCTGCCTCATACGAGCACTTAAATATATATAAAAACATAAAAAGCACATGGACAGAAGAAAGCAGGAACAGGTCTTACTCGATAATATTTGACGAGAATCCTACCACACAAAGGGACATCATCAAAGGCCAATTTCTTCAAATGACAAATGTCGCTTCAATGAATCAAATGAGAAAGTGAGAATCACCATCTCATTCTAATTACTAAGTCTACGTTCCTCTGGATCCTTCTCTCTCTTCTCTCCCATTATTAACATCTCTTAGTGTCCCCCTTTAACAAAAATCACATGTAACCTTGCTGACGATTGCCAAAAACAAACTGAGCAAAAAAAAAGGGACTCACACAAATATAAAAATGCAATCATTCGTAAAAAACCCCACCCCCACCCCGTTAGGAATTCCCAATAAACAACTAATCTCTTCATTCACTAACTAGCTTTTCTTATTTCTTCCGGGGAGGAACAAAGACCATTGAACGTCACTCAACATCAAAGCCATCGACAAAGTTTTTTCATTCTCCCCACACAAAGGTCTTCAATGCGATCGCCATCAGGAAGGGGATATGTTAACCAATTCTAGGGTTAACAAGAGCTACCACCATTATCTTACATAAAGGAGTCACGATAGATACACCAAAGGGTCATACATTCAAGATATGAAGTAGTAGTGTCCAAAGCTACAACTTGGACGAGCGCACGTAACGATGTGACGGAGTATTTATGGCGATTATTGCTTCAAGAGCGTGTGGTAGCAAGTTAGGATGAAGTCCTAAGTGATGTACTTCATGGATATATTATGAGAGTATTGTAATAGCATTAGGCCTCTTATGAGCCTAAAGTGCCCGGCTGACCACAATGTAAGTGAATGAACACTTATGGCCATGTATATAAGTGAATTTCTCTCATAATACAACACACTCTCCTATTGTGTCTTGCTCTTGCTAATCCTCTTGCTAATCTCTCTCCTTAATGCATGCTAGTGAGTGTGTGTGAGTGAAGTGAGGTGAGAGGAGGGACGAATACCCGTAGTGCAACACGGCGGTGTGACAACACTTGTGGGAAGCGCGGTGGAATTGATTCTCAAGAAGTTATAGAGCTTGGAGACCTTAAGGGTTACGAGCTTGGCCATTGGAAAGATCCTCACAACAATTGCGGTTCACTAGGTAATCTCTTTTTGGATGTGTTTCAAGGAGGGTTAGGGTGAGCCTTAACACACTCGTGGGATATGGAGCTCTCTCTTTAAGAAATGTGCTCGAGCTCAGGTATATATTTTATTATATTGTTGATGCGTAATAACCGTAGAAAATATGCTTGATTGATTGTGTGCAAAAACTAGCTTAATAAATGGAATGTGTGAATGTGTACAAGTTATTTTATGTGCAAGTGTGCACAATGATATTTTATGAGTTATTTTTGTTGCCCACGTGTCGAAAGATTGTACAAATTGTTTATGCAATCTTGTGCGTGGCATTGCTATATTCGCAAGCAAGCCCAATTTTGTGTTCACAACTATTAATAGCTCCTTGGGCTATATGTTAAGTACAATTCTCAAAATACTCATGTTGTGAAACGGCGGGAGCTACATGCATGAGGGGGGATATTGCACCCAATAGTGTGTTGATGGTGATGTTGCTCTATTTTTCTTGTTTTATGCTATGCTTTATCTTATTAATTTGTTTCAAGTCTATGGTTTATTCTTGATGTATTTTTGAGTTTTCTTAATTTCTTCAAGAAGTAAATGAGGTCCCGTGAGATAGTGGTATCAGAGCTATGGGTACTTGCACTTAAAGAAAAGCAATAAGCTCACATAAATCCAAAGG
Organism: Cibotium barometz; assembly: GCF_041138505.1. Taxonomy (NCBI): domain Eukaryota; kingdom Viridiplantae; phylum Streptophyta; class Polypodiopsida; order Cyatheales; family Cibotiaceae; genus Cibotium; species Cibotium barometz. The sequence continues at coordinate 15,874,552 of NC_141075.1, forward strand.
GTAAAGAAGAAAAAGAATCAAGAACTCATGGACAAATATTGGAATGTTTATGAAAATTTTCTAAGCCATTGGATCAAGGGATGAGGTTTTAACCCACCTTTATGTAAAGAACCACTCTTTTTGAGATTATGGGCGTAATTTCATAATTGCTAAGCACATAGTATGTTCAGAATCTATAATGGAGGGCTCACAATTTTTTCTTCTCCCTTTCTCCAAAAATCGACGATGCTGTGTTGGTGGTTTCTCCCCTTGAAGAACAAAGAAAAATTCTTTTCATATTATTTTTCTTAATTTAAATTTTCTTCCTCTCCACCGATGGTAGGCTGGCAGCGAATTCAACGAAAGTGGGTGCGGCAATTTTTCTTTTCCCTTTTTGTTTTCTCACATTCGCATGGGCCACCGGTTGTTGATGGCAGCCAACCAGCCTATTTGGCTGCTGCCCAGATTGTCTCATTGTTGTAACAAACTATTGTGGGTTAATCTTGGTTAATCTTTCTTGCTTTGTAATAACTTTGTAACTGTTTCTTGCAAATGAGTAGTACCCAGATGGATGTAAGCAGCAAGGAGGATTATTCTTGGATGAGTGGATTAGAGGACGAAGAACTGTGTCGATAGTTGACTAAAGAGTTCATGAGATGCATTTTGTCAGTAGTGTATTGTACTGGAGAGTTCAAGCTAATACTGAATAATGTCTCATGGGTGGGTATCTGACTTCTCTGTTCTACCTTTCATAGTTCTATCTATTTTGTGTTCATTCTATGTTAAAGTGTATTCTTGTCCGAACGTGAACTCCTATCCGGAATCATGACAGATCTAGGAACTAACTTGCTTGTAGTCATCACTAATTCCCTAGGCTTAAGATTATAGGTAGCTCAACGCACTAGCATTGGCGTGTTGCATTGGGCATAGTTGCATTAGTCGCTGCTCGTCACTCATGAGCCAACTAGATGGTCCGGAACCATGTAAGTGTTGGGTCTTGATCGAACTCTGACACTTGGTGATTGTACTGGTGAATGGTACTCCAAGAAGGGGATTAGGAAGGTAGAGGCTAGATCAGAGGTTAGTTCTACATAGGAATTTTGAACAGAAAAGCTAGTTAGGGTAGACTAAGAGAGGAAGTGTGCATGTCCTTGTATTGGGTTTGTTCATGAGAGAGTCATAGGAATGTAATGGACAATGCATGGAGAATGAAGAAAGCTTAAGTAGAGAAATGTGGTACCGTCATAGGAAGTTGGAGGCCTCAGGAAGTGAAGGGAGACCACATCATCCAAGAAGACTTCCGGAAGGGATTCCGTGCGCCAGCAAGAACGGCAGAATCAGGAAGCTCTGAGCATCACGAGGGAGAGCACCAGGAGCTTCAAAACGGAAGGCAAGAGGATCAAGAAGAAGAAGAACTGGTAGCTATGGGAAGGATGTCTCTCAAATAACCAAGAGCAAGAGTGAGGAGGATCCAGATGCTCACATATTCGCCTTCAAGACCACATTCTTAGCCACCCGAGCTCCATTGCCCCGAAAAAACAGAGTACTTCTTGTGACAACTCTGGGTGGCAAGTGTTAATCCATTCCTAGGGCTAACAAGAGCTAATGTCATTATCTTACATCAAGGAGTCAAGATGGATACACCAAAAGGTCATACATTAAAGATATGAAGCAATGGTGTCCAAATCTACAACTTGGATGGACACCCGTAATGGTCCCATGGAATACTTATGGCAATTTTTGCTTCAAGAGCGGCTCACATGTAGGTATACTCCTTAGAGAAATGGGGTCCTTGAGAGAGCATGATATTAGATAATAGCTCACATGTAGGTATACTCCTCATCAAAATGGGGTTAAAAGAATCAAGTGATAGGTGAAGTGGCAATAGAATTGATGAATGAGAAGAGTATGCCTGAATGAGATAGGTGAATAGGAAGACATGGATTTACTTTTTTAAAGAGAAGAGTGAAGCATTGGGCAAGTTCAAATAATTCAAAGCACTTGTGGGAAAGAAATATGGTCATTGGATTAAATGTTTGAGGATAGATAGTGGTGGTGGTGAGTATACCTCACATGCATTTGATGGGTGTTCTTGAGAGAGCATGGTATTAGATATAGTAGCTCACATGTAGCTATACTCCTTAGCAAAATGGGGTTCTTGAGAAAGCATGAAATTAGACAGTATCTCACATGTAGGTATACTCCTCAGCAAAATGGGGTTGAAATAATCAATTGATGGTGAAGTGGAAAGAGAATTGATGAATGAGAAGAGTATGCCTTTGTACTATTAGGCAGAAGCATGTGCTACAACAATGTACATCTTAAATAAGATACCTATAGGTGCCATACATGAGACTACTCGTAAGATGAGGATGACAGGTTTTAGGGCCAGACATTAGGCATCTCAAGGTTTTTAGAAGTATTGCTTATATACGTGTGTCGGATGTTGAGAAGATAAGGAAGTTGGATCTAAAGGCTTAGAAGTGCATATTCATTGGTTATGCACAAGACACAAAAGGCTTACAAATGTTATAATATAGACACAAGGAAGGTGCCCATTTCTAGAGATGTGGTGTTTGATGAGTTGGCAAGTTGATACAAAAACAAAGACGATGTTATGTTTCATGACAAAGATGATGCAAATGTGCATGTGAACTTCCCAAAAGAGAGTTCTACTTCATTATCTAGGCCAGGTGAAACATTTAGTGGAAGTGATAATGTAAGTCCATGGTTAGGAGGGTTGAGACATCATAGTGTGATCATAAGTGGAAGTGTTGTTGACAAAGGCAAAAATAAGGTTAAAGGAATTGGCATAACAGGTTATGAATCATCTAGCTCGGAAAGTCTAGATGAAGACCTTGGCATCCTAGCCTTACTATGTACTCTAGGTGTAAGGCAAGAGAGATACATTCCTCCACATGCTAGAGTGCATGGTGTACAAAGTGATCCATAGGTTTTAAGAACTTCACAAAGGATAAGGTATCGAGTGGTGGAGAGATTGACATATGAAGGGTATGCAATGCATTATGCATACATAACATCAATGGTGAAGCATGTGGAACCATCATGTTTTGGAGAAGCTATTGGAGATAATGTTTGGGAGAAAGCAATGGATGCCTTAGTACATAATGATACATGGGATTTGGTTGCATTACCAAGTGGAAAGAATTCCATTGGTTGCAAATGGGTGTATAAAGTGAAATGTAAGATAGATTTATAGAAATGCATAAAGCAAGGCTGGTCATCGTAAAGGGATATTCATAGTAGACACATGGTTTAGATTATGATGAAACATTTAGAACGATTGCTAAGATGGGAATAGTGAGATCTGTGATTGCATTGGCTACATCAAAAGGTTGGGAAATGCATCAAATGGATGTAAAGAATGCATTTAAAAATGGTGAATTACAAGAAGAGGTGTTTATGGAGTAGCCATAGGGTTTATGTGCATCCTCATTATCCCACACATGTATGTAAGTTGAAGAAGGATTTGTATGGTTAGAGCAAGCACCACATGCTTGGATAGACAAGATAAGTAGGTATCTCATAAGCATTATCAGGTTTTCATGTGGGATCATCAGATTCATCACTATATGTTAAAAAAAGATAGCAACAAGTGGTATTGTGATGTCATCTATGTAGATGACTTGATTGTGGGGCTAGTGATTCAAGCAAGGATATTGTTGATGTGAAAGATTCATTATGTGGTGAATTTGACATGAAAGTCTTGGGAGAATTGAGATACTTCCTTGGCATTGAAGTGCTGAAAACAAAAAAAGCATTCGGTTGGTTCAAAGACAATATGCATTGAATATGCTAAATATGGCATGACATGTTGTAAGACAATGAGCACACCATTGGAGCATAATGTAAAGCTAAGGCCTGATTGTAGTGAAGAGATTGAGGATGTGACAATATATAGAAAGATGGTTGTAAGTTTGATATATATGACTATCACTAGACCGGATTTATGTTATGTGATTAGGCTTGTGAGTCAGTTAAAAGCCCAAGGAAACCACATTTGGATGTAGTGAGAAGAATCTTGAGATATGTGAAAGCTACATCACATTATGGACTCTTTTATGAGTATAGAAAAGCTATGGATGTTCATGGATATACAGATGTAGATTGGGCAGATACTTCTTATTAACAGAGGATCTACTAGTGGCTATGCTTCCACATTGGGAAGTGCATTGGTAAGTTGATGTGCACTGGCTATGCTTTCACATTGGGAAGTGCACTGGTAAGTTGGAGTAGCAAAAAGAAACCTACAATTGCTTTGTCTAGCACATAGGCAAAGTACAGAGGAGCAGTTATGGCTGAAAAAGCTACTTAAAGATTTGGGACAACAATGTGATAGGAAAGTTATCATACATAGTGACATCATGAGTAGCATACAACTGGCAAGCAATCCGGTTTATCATGCAAGGACCAAACACATAGAGGTCCACTATAATTTCATTAAGGAGAAAGTGATAAATAGAGTTGACATATGTGAAAGCTGAAGAGCAAGTTCCAAATATCTTTACCAACCCACTAGGTAAAGAGAAGTTTGAGTACTTCAGAGATAAGCTTGGAGTACATAAGATGGACATAGTGAGCTTGAGGGGGAGTGTTGATAATGCAAGCTCATCGGGAACTGGTGGATAGTGGTAGCGTGTGGACACCAGTTTAGCGTGTGTGGATAATAATGGCCGTGCCCAACTGGCCAAGTGTGTAGACATTAGCATTAGGTTTATTTTTAGTGTGAACTTATTATTAGAAAATGTGCTATGTTTTGTGGAGTGCAATAAAGGAAAGCTATGGAGCTTCTCTACTTTGTGTTGTGTGTTCATGAAATGAGAGAAAGTATGGTTTAGGTGTGTCTCTTGTGTTTCCCTCTACTCTCTTTTTAGGATATTGAGCTCGAGGATGTGGGCAGGGTTTTGGGGTGGATAAGAGAGGGTAGGCAGCTCGGTGTGGTAGCATCCATCAAAGTTTCGACCTTGCATTTTGTTTCAATGGTTTTTGTTTTTGTTTTTCGAGCCGGGGTCAAGTGAGCATGCTCGTTCTAAGACTCGAACAGAGAAACGCTTTTGTCATTAGCTTCGTCGTCTTTTGTTTCGACCTTGCATTTTGTTTCAATGAATGCTTGTCCCGGAGCTGTTGGGTGGTTGTGTTCGACTAGCGCATTCCTCGGTTGTTTGTTGCGCATCTTTTTATGCCATTGTTTTCTCCATGACATGTTTGTGGCCTCAAAGGATATGCAGATTTGGTCATGGGGCTGTCTTCGTCGATTTGGGTGATGCCCCGCATCTCTTGTGCTTCCCACCGACTAGGTGAGGGAGCAGTTGGTGTGAGTTGATTTTTCTTCTTCCTAGGTTGTGTAGATGGTCTACAGCATTTAAGGCTACGGTGAGGCTTTTCTCCCGGTCCACAAGTGAGTCTTGCATATCGGCATTGTTGTGGAGAGCAGCCTGGAGGTCCTATTGGCTTTAGATAAGACCTGTCCTACTATAGGAGCATGGCCGATTGCGAGGTCATGACTTTCTCGTGTTGGCACTGCATGTAATCCTCACATGGAAGTAAGGAGCTACCTAGCGAGGTTGGAGAAACCTATCGTGAAATTTGGGAGAGTGCCCTAGGAAGAGTGGATACCTTCAGAAAAGGTCCGCTGGGAGAGAAAACATCAAGCTACAACCATTGGAATGTATCCATTGTATGGAATTGAGATGCAGAGGGTGAGGCATAGGGGCCTTTGTTGGGGTGATCTAGTGAGGGTGAGGGGAGGGGTCGGGCGCTTTGGGTGTTGGATGTGGAGTGTAATAGGGTCCCCTCCAGGAACTAGGAGGTCTTGTGAACTCCTCCCCTTTGGTAGCTTTGTGGAATGCCTCTTTCTCTTGAGTGTCAAAGTGTTTGCACTTGTATGGGGGAGTGGTGGGGGAAGGTTTGTTGAGAAAAGCAATGTGTGAGGGTGCAACATGAATAGAGCAAGGGGACGAGCATGCACATTATAAAAGGATAAACTAAGGGTACATTGGCAAAGGTTGATTTATTTGGTTATTTGTAAAAGGTGCAGTCAAAGGTCAAAAAGGTAGCACATGGAAAATGCAAGGAGGAACATGTAGTGTGAGAATTTATGGACACATGGTTAACACTAGGGTGCACACATCTTGTGAGTTGGGAGCTCCATGAGAGCTATAAAAGGATGTACTTGGATCAAGCTAATGCAATGAGATTATGTAGTTTGTGCCTTAATCATTGTATCATTGATTAATCTTATCTTAATTTCGTATTAGGATTTTCTTGGTTTTTTATCATGGGCTTAATCACTTGCTATGAGCCGCCATAGGTTCATGTATTCTAACATGGTATCAGAGCCACCTAGGGGCTGGCCATAGCAAGTATTTGATTAGAGTGTTCTTTTGTCATTAGCAAGTGATTAAGAAGCTTAGGTTAGGAGGCAATTATCCTTATTTATTTTTTCTTCCTCTTCGTTTCTTTGCACTAGGGTTAGGGTTTGCTCAAGTGTTCTCTCTCACAAGGCATTGTCTTTGCTGCAAGAAGCACACAAGCATTCTTGTGTTGCTATCCACCATCTATATAGTAAGTAGAGAAAAGAAGTGCTTCAACAGTGGATGGTCTAAAATATAGACGATCAATATGTCCAGTTGCAAGGCATTTGCAAACAGTAGAACTTGAAGATGCATTAGATGTCACAACACACACAACTCGTGTAGGAGAAGAAAACTGGTCAACGCTTTAGAAGGTGCAGTCCTAAGAAGTGTTGTGTCGAGGACAAGGAAAAGGGTAGTACTGAGTAGCAGCAACAACACTGTGAGAACCAATGGCTCTCATCACACAAAAGTAGCAACAACGTCACTACAGCTTCAATGACCGAGAGGGAGAGGTGCTTAGAGGAACCAAGCAGGACAGTTAAGGGCGACAAGAGATCGAATCAATGCAAAGTGGGGAGGTTTCGACTATTGATGTTATCTAGCAAGTCCTTGCAAGCCACAAAAAGAGAGAGAGAGAGAGAGAGTATCTAAAGAATCAACAACAACGACTCTCACAGCCAATAACTGCATACGTAGACTCCAATGCCAAGACGCACACCGTTTCCAGCGGGGAGAGCAATGTAGCCGCTGCCATGCAAGCCCAACAGATTAGGCGGATAATTCATCATCGCCATCACCATCGCCAATCATCCAAGAACAATAGCCGCACGTTAGGATAGATAAGGAACTCCTAATTTTATTTAAAAAATATCTTTAAAAAACCTAATTCTTTAAAATAATCTACACAAGGGTGTGGTCACACTGGCTATTTTTAATGGCCTATCTTTGTATAAAAAAATGCCATGTGTATACTTTGGTCATCTCCTACATCTTGGGCTTTTGTTTTAACACATGATGTGTACAAGAGCGTTTTCACCATCAAGATCTTCATTGACAAAAAACCTCCACCAGAACCTTTGTAAAAAGCCGCAACCACATGAGATCCGAGCAATCCCTAAACTCACCAAAGTTCATGAACAAGAGTTGAAAATAAGGTAACCTTTTATGAACCACGGCCAAATGAGCACGTGTGGAGTAAGTGTGTGAGGGCAAAGAAAGAGATATTGGGAAAGAAATGGACAAGAGCCATTGAGTTGTCCATAAGAAAAAGGAACAAACCAAAAGCCTTTGGGTCCAAAGTGGAGAACAAGCCAAAGATCCCAACAAATAAAGGGCACCAAGTGTTCTAGTAAAGGAACGACATGGCTTCTAACCCCTGGTTGTAACCCCACTTTCCCAACGTGTAAAGTGTCAAGATAAAGTCAACATTGTAGCTCTCATAGAGCAACCTAGACGGACCGCTCCCAACTATATGAGTATGGAGTGTAGGTCAGATCAATACATGTTTGGTGTTATACCTTCATCACATTGAGTGGAGGTTTTGAGAAAAGCAATGTGTGAGGGTGCAACATGAATAGAGGAAGGGGAGGAGCATGCACATTAGAAAAGGATAGACTAAGGGTGCATGCTCGAGGGGTTCACCTAAAAATATGTAAATATAGCATGTGAGTTTAAATGAAGGGTTTTTTTAATTCAAAATTTTAAGGTAAATTTATAGAAATACATTGATAGAAGGGGTTTTTAAAATCAATTATGAGAAAAAACTCGTAAGTCCATAAAGGAAAAGGGGTCATTTTATTCATGAAAAAATCATAGGTAAGGGGTTTTTTAAATACCCCTGAATGCATGTGATACATAGGGTTTCTTAGTAGTGCACCCCCCGAGGGTATATGGGAAGAGGTTGATTTGTTTGGTCATTTGTAAAAGGTGAAGTCAAAGCTCAAAAAGGTTGCACATGGAAAGTGCAAGGAGGCAGATGTAGTGTGAGCATTTATGGATACATGGTTGGCACTAGGGTGCACACATCTTGTGAGGAGTTGGGAGCTCCATGAGAGGGGTCATTTTATTCATGAAAAAATCATAGGTAAGGGGTTTTTTAAATACCCCTTGAATGCATGTGATACATAGGGTTTCTTAGTAGTGCACCCCCCAAGGGTACATGGTTGATTTGCTTGGTCATTTGTAAAAGGTGAAGTCAAACTTTAAAAAGGTAGCACATGGAAAGTGCAAGGAGGCACATGTAGTGTGAGAATTTATGGATACATGGTTGGCACTAGGGTGCACACATCTTGTGATTTGGGAGCTCCATGAGAGCTATAAAAGGATGTACTTGGATCAAGCTAATGCAATGAAATAATGGAGTTTGTGCCTTAATCATTGTATTATTGATTAACCTTATCTTAATCATTATATTATTGATTAACCTTATCTTAATCTTGTATTAGCATTTTCTTAGTTTTTCATCATGGGCTTAATCACTTGCTATGAGCCGCCCTAGATTCATTTATTCTAACAAGGTTGGGGCTGGGGATGTGGTGAAGGATAGTGGTGTCTCCCTATAAATGGATGGGCTTGGGTAGCTCTTCCCAACCTACTACATGATATAAAACTTTGGTGAGTAGGGAGGAGGAGGCTACCACCTTGCCTTATGGGTTGAAGCATACACCATGGAGCTCTCTACATAGGTACTCGGCCAAATTGACAAGCACACCCTGAAAACTCTGGAAGGGTGGAGAGGTTGCAATGATTGAAGTGATTTGCCCACCGTGTGGTGAGGAGGAAGGAGAAGGCTCATACTAGCATCACCAATTCTTGGCGGTGGGTGATGTTGTGCCATTCCACACCATCCTTGGTTGTGGGGCTCCGGAAAGCGTCATGCACATGCCTCATGACATGGCTATGATGCACATAGGGTTGCTCGATTCTGGGGAGTTAGAGTGTGTCTCTGACCAAATCTAGATTGAGGTGCACTGTGAGGGGAGCTCTTTCCGAATCTAGTGCCTACCTTGTTGCCTGGCTTGCGTTGTAAGTCTTGATGAAGTAGAGGTAGTTTAGGAGGTCAAGTCCCTAGGTCTCCATTGTGGGTAAACCACTGAGCCCGATTTGCTCGATGCGTGCAACCACTACGAGCTGCACGATGGAATGGCTCGGTGTAGTATAGCAACTTGTGCTCCACTTTGTGTGTGTTCTTTATGAGGCTTTGAATGGCATGGCCGTCGACCCGCTTCATAAGTGCCTCGCCCAGATGAGAGAGTTGGGTGGGGTGCTTGCCATATTCCTCAAATCGATGCCTTCTCTTCTTCTGGGGAGTGTGGGCAACGACCTCGAGAGAGGAGTTGGAGTGCTTGCATGCAATATGTGAGGAATAAGTGATAAGAGGGTAAAAGGCTGCTAAAAATGAAAAGAAAAAGGGGCAAGAGTTTGGCTTAGAGAGCAAGAATAAAAGTGGGAAAAATGAGGTGTGTGGGCCCTTATATAGATTTCCTGGGGGGAGGTATGCCCGTGGCTTTCTAGAGGAACGGTCATGGCTTTACAAAGAAATAGATGTGGATTAACGGAGCGAACCGCCGTGGATGAACAAGAGTGAACAGATGTAGATACGAGATATAGAATGGCCAAGGCTAGGCCGAGCGAATGACTCTGGCTTGATGGAGTGAATGACTGTGGCTATTTCAAACAAACAAAGGTGGTTGATTGGAGTGAACAACCATGGATGAGGGAGTAAAAAAATGTGTGTTCGCCCATAGAGATTGTTTTTGAGCACCCTGATTATAGGTTTTATACTCTTTAACTATGTGGTCAGCAGCGGGTTTTGTATTGACTCCTTGCCCAATTTGCAATGGCTACAAGTCAGGTCCAATTGGGTCTAGGCAAGGTTAGGAACTCTTATTTGGGCCATACGGCAACTTGGTAGGGGGATTCTTGTTGATAGGGGTTGGGGGGATGAGAGGCTTAGTAGGGGTGAAGCTTGGGAGTCATGTGATGAGGGCAGAAGGGTGGCCGAGGTGGAGGGAATATCACTGAGAAACTTTGTTGGTGTAGCAGTCGTGTCCCTGGCACCCACCTACACTTTCTCTTTGCCCTTAGCTAGCAGGGCTGTGGTGGCTGCGTGTGTGTTTAGTTTTGGCCACCATTGGAAGTGTTGGGGTGGAATGGGTGTGTGGGGCTAGATGTTGTGCATCGGCATCTTGGGTATCCATATCTTTCTAGGCTGTTAGGAGATCCTTAGGTACCATCTTTGTATGGTTTTGGCTTGAGGACAAGGTGGGCCTTTTTGACATCTTTGCTTTGGTAGTGGCCACCTTTGTGCGTTCTTCTTGGCCTTGTGGGTTTGCAGTTACATTGGTGGAGGCCTTCAGGAGATCCTGGTAGTGTATTTATGTGTTGGAGCCTTTGGTGTCACCGAGGCTTGAAGGATAAGTTGGGATCTCTTGGGAATCCACATGGTAGTAGCACCCTCATAGTAACCTCATTAGGATTTTTTGGACCCAAAGAGGGCCTCTTGGATTAACTTTTGATTAGGAATGGGCCAATAGGAAGAGGGCTGGGTGCACATTTTTGACTTCTTTGACCCTAGGGGGCCTAGGCTTTGGTTTGTTAATGGGGCCTAATTACTACTCTTGTCCCCCTACCTCTTGGGCCCAAACTTAGAGCCCCCCCACCTAGAATCGTGCAGATGAAAACCCTAAAAATTGAAAATTTTCATTTTTTTCCCAAAAGTGTGTTTTCCCTCTCAAACTTTCCCCCAACATACTCTAGGTTTGGAAAGCTCATTTTGAACCTCTTTCTTCCTCTTCTAAGCTCTCCATTGTTGCTGGCAAAAACTCCATACCTCTCAAGCTCTCCATTGCTACTGGCAGAAACTCCATACCTCTCAAGCTCTCTCTCCTTGTCAAGCTTCCTCAGTCTCAAGCTCCCTCTCCCTCTTTCTTTCTTTTCTAAGCTCTCCATTGCTGTAGAAACTCCATCCCTCTCAAGCTCTCCCTCCTTCTCAAGCTCCCTCCCTCTCAATCTGCCTCTCTCTCTCTCTCTCTCTCTCTCTCTCTCTCTCTCTCTCTCTCAAGCTCCCTCCCTCTCCATTGCTGCAGAAACTCTATCCCTCTTTAGTCTACCTTAGGTTCACGAAGCCTATTCTCAAACTCTAACCCTCTTTTAAGCTTTCCATTGCTACACTGAAAACCCTGACCTTTCTCTCCTCTCCAATCTTCTATTGTAAAACAAGCTTTTCTTTTCCCTTCTTCTCTTTTCTTACCACCATGGCCTCTTCCAATAATGTGAGAAGACCTAGGGAGAAGGTGGAAGAGCTTGTGCTGCATAACACAAGAAATGAGAATGGAGTTTGGGCTCCAACAAGATTTAGGGTTGGGGCTTGGGTCTACATGCAGCCAAGCTCTAGGGACCACATTGAGTGTGTCAACTAGGGAATATGCTACATCATTGGAAGGGGCGGATACAAGGCTTCAAGCTTACTAAGAAGGAAGGAGTGGTTGCCATAGTGCAACATGTGTATACCCTTGGAGAACTGTACATTCAAGGCCAACAACCAAGGTTTCCTTCAAATTGTCAGTGTAACATAAACACAGCTTTAACAACATGCTAATATTAGATTTTTTGTTTCAAGTTTTCTTATGATTCTCCATTTTCTTATGCCTCTCTGCAGATATTTTCTTATGCCTCTCTGCAGATATTTTCCCCTCTAATTATGTAGAGGAACAACCACTACAAAGCCTCACTGGAGTTTTCTATGCTATGCATGCATCCATTGGAGAGGCAATGTTTGTATCTCAAAGCCCAAGTGATCTTGTACAGAACAATATCTTTTTCTTTTCTCACTCATATTTTGTAGATAAAAAACCAGGTTTATTTGGCAAGCTAGAAGAGATCCCCAACCCCCCCTTAACAATCCTGAATGGCCCAAACCTGATGCTTGGACCATCTTATGGTTAAAGTTTAAGATGGTAAGTGATATCAAGACATCACTCAAGTTTTCAAAGGCATCTAGGTCAGTAGGGATAAATTGGTTTTCTCCTTTACATGTTTTTGTGCACATGTTCAATTCCATGGCAATGCACCAAATAAAAATAATGTATATTTGATAAGGAGGTACGGTCTGATCTCATTTAAGGATTACTAGGAGAGGGTTGGGAGGTTAATGAGGGGTCACATTAAGGTGATGTGTACAAGTGCAAAAAGTAGTAGATTCTACAGTGTCTTTCAGGTTCTTGAAGGCACGCTCTATTTTATACATGCGTCTGCACTACCAAAGATGGATGCAAAAGCACGGGACATGGATCCCACTTCAAGCCTCAGAAGAAGAAATTATGCCTATTGAGGTAGCTGTGATGATGCAAAATGGATGGATTGAGTGAGTGGCAGCAAGCAAGCATTGGAGCCTAGCAGACCTGCGTCAACACTTTAGCATCATGGGCTTTAACAATGTGGAAGAGTTAAGTTTCAAGTTGATGAGAAGAAAGGTATATCTGATTCCACTACATGTCTAGAGTTAACCCTTACACTTTCTGGTTATTGTGCCACTTTCTATATTTTTACAGATTGGGAAGCGTAAGGAGGGGACAACCATGGTCTCAGAATCATGGCAAATGGGGGACCTTGAATTTTTAGCAGTAAGGTGCATACCAACACATAGTAGGCATGTGGAAGAGCTTGAAGATGAACTGAGTATATGGGAAAATAGCCTCTGTTCTGATGCACGTGAGGGGAAAGAGTTTTAGGATCGAGGTGAAGGCAATGACAAGCTTTCAAGTCAACAAGGAGGTGGAGATCAACATGAAGTAAATGTCACAAGAGGGGCAAAAAATGAAGACATTATAACAATTTTAGATTAGATGACATGCTTGTAATTTTGTAGCAGGCTCTTTTAACCAATCTTTATTTAATTGAAATCTTAATATTTTTACAAACTATAATTTTTTGTCTAGCGGTCTAGTGTGAAAAGACCAAACTTTAAATTAAATAGCCAAAGGTGCCTTCTTTCTCATTTTCACGCGATAGAAACCAAGCACGAGCTCACACTATCTCTTTGCATTCACATGGCTAGACACTTTGACAACTTCTGTGAGTTCCTCTCCACCACCCCGTGTGGACGGGCAAGAGCGAGCTCTTTGTCATGTTCTCTCGTGAAATCGACTTTGAAAAGTTGCTCGCCCTTGCGTCCCATCATTATGAGATGCAGATTGCATACATGGAGCAATACTTGGCTCCCCACTCCATCTCCTTTCCCCATTGCCCCAATGATCAATGGGTGCCTGTTGAGCTGCTTAAGTACATTCAACAATATGCCCGCCCCTACATCCAGTGCCTTGAACGCTTCATCGACATCTGAATCCCCGCAGGACTGTGCCTTCAATAAGTAGGAGGTGAAGAGGTTGGGGAAGGGCAATTTAGGAACTAGGTTCCTCTCGTGGCTCGCTACTGAGGATTCGGATGAGGAGGTAGAGATGCCTGCATTGCAGGTGGCAGGGTATTTGAGGGATGACAAGGAAGTGAAGGTAGTAGGAAGAACGAGTGTGCTGGTGTAGAAGAGCAGCTTGCATCAGAGCACTTTCCAGAGGGTGCACAATCTACAGCTGAATAGCCCACTGTAGTAGAAGATGTGGGGCCATCTTCCCCACACGAGGAGAGCAAGTGCTGCCAGAGCTTGAGATTAATCTCTTGAGCAAATCATGGCCTCATTCATGAGCATAATGCTCATACGTTCTAGCTTCCGACATTTCACAATTTGGCACTCATCTAGCTTGAGCACAAATGAAAGTGTGCTCCCCAAAACTGCAAATAAACGGTAATTTACAATATTCAAAACAAAATAATCGTCTTCATTTTCTACTAAAAAACATGAATAGTAGCAATTGTAAGTTCTCACCTTCTGGTGAAAGACCATAGAACTTCACCATAGCTTGTTGTAGTCTCTCAATATGAACAAAGATGTTATTGTAAACATCATAGTGAAATTATGTACTTGTCTTAATTTTCTTTCTGCTTGACCCTATGTCTAATGTTAGTGTGTCCTCAATGTGATTAAACTGTCCTATAGCTCGCTGCACATCATCATTATTGATATGCTTGACATTGTGAATCACCTTGAGTGTAGGAAATAAAGTGCCAGTGATTCCTTGTCTTAGAAATGCATCTTTTATAACTTGACGGATTGCTTAGTACCCTTTCATGCTGATTCCAACCGCATCACAAGCATGTTGAATTAATGAAGAATCGATGGAGGTGGTAATCTCGCTCACTACATTGCTGACAATAGCTTGGCATATTTTAGGATGATGAGGGTCAGTAATAATTGAGAGAATATCCTTGGTATTCAGAATGGCTTTGACCAAATCCTTCCATCCCTCTTCATTAGAACCACACACCTCTTGTTGCAGAAAATTCCTAGCAGAACACAAATCATGACTATTTTGTTTAAATCACCGAGTGCATAATGAAAGTTTATGTTACTTACTTTGTTGTACGAATCCTTTTCTTCCGTGCTCCACCTTTAAACGCAAGAGATTCTATACCAGCCAATGTCTTTTTGCATTCACGAGCACCATTTGGCGTTGCTTTGAGTCGTTTGATAAGTTCCTCTAGCCTTTGAATCTTTGCATCCTTCTCCACATTCTCTGTGAGGATCTCTTTCATTTTATCTGATGATGTTTTAAGTCCTTCTTGACATCGTAAAAGGCTGAATTGTGATGCTTGCAATTGAGATTGGAGAATATGGGTTTGCCAAGCTCCACTTGTAGTTAATCTTCTGTAGTATCCTAACAAGCCAAGCTCTCCTTCACCAACAAATTGCATAAAAGATGATAAATTGCGGAAAGGAGGGTTTGCCTTTAATGGAGGGTCAACTGGTTAGAGATGCCCATCAACCCAAAGATCTATATTTTTCTCCTTAGCTATCCTACGAGCTTGGACAGATTGTGCATCAGTAGGATGAGTTTCTTTAGAGCTGCCATACTCTTCAGGAATACGAATGTGTAAATCAACCTTCCATTTTCTAGCTTCACAAGGGGCTATACACACAGCTTGCAAAGGCTCCATAGCTTCACAAGGGGCTATACACACAGCTTGCAAAGGCTCCATAGCTAAGCAGAGGAAGAAGCTAAAGCAGAGAGAGAGAGAGAGAGAGAGAGAGAGAGAGAGAGAGAGAGAGAGAGAGGGAGTGAGTGAGAGAGACTGTTAAAACTTTGCTGTTGTTGCAGGTTTGACACAAATCCGTTTTTCTAAGTAGAAAATGATCTTTTTGATATACAAATATACTAACATGGAGTTTTTCATCAATAAATTACATTTATGAGAAAAATAATAAAAAAAATTTTGGGGTCCCCACAATTTCGGGATCTGACAGTTAGTTATGTTTATGGGGTTGTGGTGGGGACTTGACAGTTAGTTATGGATGTACTGGCTTCTGACAGGCTTCTGACGTGACCCTTGAATTACAAGCTTTTTGGAGGGAAAAATTTATTTTCATCATACATATTGGTTGGGTGGTGTTTTTTCCACCTCAAAAAAAAAAATCACTTTTTGGGGCCCACCTAAATACGAGAATGTTTTGCTGATGTGGAAGGGAGATATGGTGGGAGTTAATGAGAAAGGAGATTTCAAACTGACAAGAAAGATTCAATTTATAGAGAGTGAAGATAAAAAATTTCAAAAAGTAAGAGAGAAAGTATGAGAAAAGTCAAAAAGTAAGAGAGAGAGTATGAGAATATTCCCTTTAAAAAGTGAAACTAGGGGGGTATGGCTGATGTGGCAAGGCAAAAAATAGGGGTCATCATAGCCTTTGTCTCCCTTAAGCCCAGCTTTTTAAGCTCTAATCTCTTAAAATTAGGAATCCTTAGGAGGCTCTTTTTGGGTCCAAAAAATTCCTAATGTTGTGTAACGAGGACCTTCTTGGGTACCCGCCAGTGAGAGTGTTAGTGCAGGGTAGTACCTTGGGTGTTGAGGTTTAGGCAAAACCTGTTCATGAAAAGACTTGCTAGTAATTATTAGTGTTAGCAGGTGTCATTGGTGTAGCTTGGTAGGTTGCTGAGTTTGTCTCACTAATGAGGCTTTTTTGGGGGTGTACCTATTTTTTGGCAGTACAATTTTATGTTTTTTGGCGATCATGGGGGTTGGGATTGATGAAGAATATTATCTCCCTTTGGTGGTGGGATCTCCGGTCCAACTCTTCATTTGTTTTATGAAGACTCTAACTTGCCATGAGGTCAACTGTACTGTTGTTATCCTTGATTCCCGATCAATGTGACACCTCTTATGGCCCATCCATCCTCTTCCAAAGGAGGATTTCGTCTTGCATTATCCTTGCACGCATGACATAGAACTTTTATTCCAGGGGGTTATTCCCAATGTGAAATAGAATTGTAACAACACCTAGGAATTTAACACAATTTAAAGCAATGGTAGTGATAGCAGTGATCAAAGTGGGGAGCAAAGTTGGTTGATCGAGAGAGTCCCATGTGTCGCAGGACATTGAGTTATGACTAGCACCCATGTCTACAAGCGCTAGTTTTTGGGTAAATCTTGTTGGTGTGGGCATTCCTAATAACCACAAAAACGGGTAGGTTTGACTTCCCAATCCTCTTCTTCTAAGTCTACTTCCCTCTAAATTTTTCTTGCCTTTCTTCTTTGATGCTCACGGGTTCATGGTTTGTGCGTCGGGCATGCACGTGGCACTCATCATATAGAGAGATGTAATTTCTTACCCGTCAATCGTGGAAAATCTTGTACCTATGGGTTTTGCAAGTATGTCCGTGGGTGGTAGCAAGAATGTGCGTCAAATTCCTAGAGTCTTCTAACTTTAGGAGAGGTGCAAATTCCATACAATCCCTTTCATCTTCCAGCATTTTGTGGCATATTAGGCATGTGTACTATTGTGGACCTAGCATTAGTCATTGAATCTTCTGCCAAGTGTCCCCCTCACATTGGATGGATATTCCAAGTACGTAGGTTTACGTTTAGCGTTCGTGATTCATGTCCCAATCATGGATCATCTTGGTTTCTCTTATGTGAAGGGCCATCCCAAGATGCAGTTGTAGAAAATGGACCACTGGCCAAAGCACCATAAAAGGTGTGTTAGAAACTGGTTCCGAGAGTCTTATCTTCAAATCCTGCTAGAAGATCTATGGGCTTCATGGTGGCTCCATCAGCTAGTTTCACAATCAATGCAGTGTCATCCATATAGGAGGTTTTTTCCATTTTTCCCAGCATTTCTTGGTAAAAATTCTCACTCTTGCATCACCACCTACGATGGTGGTGACTTGAAGCTCATCAGAATCTAGGGGCAGTGCTACGAGATAGTGGTTTTCTTCTTATTGATACACTTAACTTGGATGGTACTCTTGGATAAGGGTGGTTTTCCAAGTTGACACCACACTCCATATGACAGCAAAATTGTGTTGAGCTCCCGTATCCAATAATGCATTATATAGCACCTTCTCTCGTAAGGACTCTATAGCTCAATTGGGTATCATAGAGGCGGGTCAGATTCTAGTGAATCCTCCTCTGCCTCCTCGAAAAATGCTTGCGTAATCCCCAAGTTGGCCTCTCGTTGGTGTGAGGTGAAAAAAAGAAGAAAGAACCTGCCTCTATAGCTCTTCCACCTCCCAAACTTGGAATAACACACACGAACGGGGGCACCACCAGCCACCGGCTGGAACAATTCTCGCACTTCACCACCCAACCCACGCCAGACAGACAGCCCAAAACAGGGGCACCATAAACAACACAAACACCCAGCAATATATTCCAGAAACAACACTTCATACAAGCTTCTCCCGACACAGAAGCCTTACTCACACAACTCACAAACACAACACTCACTCAGGCCTGTCAGCCGAGGATACACCACATCCCTGATCACCACGAAATCCACTCGCCTGCCTGCTGTACCAAACACACCAGAATGAACCCGGCCACTCTCGCTCCAGAAGGCGCCCACACCAGCTAACCCTCGAGTCCTCTCTGACCCATCACTTCTGCATGTGTCGTCAGCGGCAGCTACACCATCATCTCTCTCTCACTCTCTGTCTCTGTGCTGATCCTCTGCCAGCTTCACCACAAACCCAGGCAGCTTATCTGCCTTTGCTACCGGCCCACCACCAAGCAGCAAACTTTATCTCTCTCTGCCTCACTCGGCACCCATCTCTGTACACTGTCCTGTCTCCAAGGCGGCCCACACCAGCCTGCCTGTCACTCAGCAGCTTATCTGCTCCTCTTTGTCCTTGCTAGCAGCTCCCTTTGATGCCAGCACCCGCTTCTTTCCACAGGCAGCGCCCCACCAGCCTCTGCCTTCTCTCCTCACCCCTGATATCTGCACACTCCCAGCAGCATCACCTTCGAGGCGGCTCCACACTTCACACTCTTTTTACCTTGCGCCCATCGCCGTCTTCTCTCATACGGGAGGTCTCCTCTGTGTGTGTCCTACACACTCACCAGTTCTCGTATCCCAGGGCGGCCATCTCTACAGTTTCCAGTCGCCCACCTTGCCCATAGGCTCACCAGCCCTCACGACATTAGAGCTGCCCCAACAGCCCTCTGACAGCACTTCCAGCTCTCCCTCCAGCAAACGCCCCAGTGGGTCCCCTCGTCTGCGCCTCTGGTTGCATACACTGCTCTCTACTGCACCCCGGCTCTTCACTGTCAGCAAGGCGACGACCCCCTTGGTGTTGCAGCCCACTCGCAAGGCGACTCTCCCTTCTTACCTAGCTCTACCCAAGTCTGCCCGCCAGCCACACATCTCTAACTGCCAGTCCGTCGACACCAGCTAGTCTCACCTTGTCCCCTGGCGTCTGTAACTGCAGCTCGGACTCACCCGCCAGCTGCCTCTACGCTTCTTCCCACAGGCGGCGTTCCAACCAATTAACACGCCAGCCCACCCCCCAGAGCTCTTCGCCTTCACGCAGCTGCTGCAGCACCACACAAAGAACACATGGGCCTCTTCGCTCTCTCTCTCTCTCTCTCTCTCTTTCTCTGCAGCTACGCCCTGAGTGAAGGGGCGATCAGCAGCTCTCCTCTTAGCAAGGGCCAGCCCCTTTACAGCACCCAGCTCCCTTCAAAAAACGGCCGCCGTCTTCGCTTCGCTTCCAAACCCCCGGCAGCCTCTACCTGCAGCCCTCTCTATCCAAAGCCAGCAGCCGGCTGCGCCTAGTTGACCAAGGCGGCCTTTCTCTTTCCTTCTGCAGCTTTTTTCTGGGCCAAGGCGACCACACTCTGCGCATCCCCTTCTTTTTTACGTAGGGCCTCCTCACCGATTTTCAGAGCGCCCGTCACCTTCTAGATGCAAAGCTGGCCGCCACCTTTTCCCTCCATGTGGCCTTCTAAATTGGCCATAGTTATATATATTTTATTTTATTTTCCAAAAAGCCTTAAACCCACAAGGTAATGGCCACACACCATGCTAAAAGGGCCTCCTTCTCCTTATGCTTCGGGCCATCACGCCGCACCATGACTTTGTCATCAGGAACATCATCAGCTTTCCAAACAATGCTGCCAACTGTCATCATCCACATCATCAACATTATGAATTTCCAAATACGACCACAGTCGGTGCCATACTTGCATCCCGAATAAGCTCCAGATCTCCCATATTTACTCCAGAACAAACACGTGCAAATACCAGCTCACAACAAAATCACTCGGCCTGTACACTTGCCAGGGCATTCAGGGCAAATTTTATTCACACACCACACGCACCATATGTACACTGACCAAAAAACCCTCTCAGATTTTAGCCTGACATACTTTGCCCAACCCCTAGCCTGCTGAATCATTTATGATCAGCAGAAAGCATATAACCATGTTTTCCTCCGCCGATGACCACGTTTCCCTCCATCAATTCTCTGAGCGTCATACAGTGTAACTAGCACATCTCTGTTCCAGGTGATCCAAGAAACTCTATCATCCTCCACAGGCATAATCTTCCATCCCGTTTCCCACAATATATCACCAGAACTTCTGGAAACAAAGCTCCTGACATACACACCATCCCATCTCATCTCAACTCCAATATCCCTGATACGATCAGCATCAATATCGGAGAACCAGTGCAGCAACTCCTGCTGAGGGTAAAAACTGATGAAAGCCTCATCAAGAAAAACCTGTTGTACCATAACACTTTGCTGTCCATCCACATAAGAAGCTTCACCATTAAAACCAGCCACCACCACAGGCAAAACAAACTCCCCTTCAACAGGCACCATTGCCAAAGCATCCACCTCAGTTCCTGTATGCTCACTTTCATCAAGGCCACCAAGAAATTCACCTATTACAGCATCCATAGACTCATCCATAGTAGCATCATTCAAAGCCTTCTTCTGCTTCTCTTTCTTCATAGCCTCTATTCTGATCATGGCTTTCTTAACATTAATACACATCTGGTCATCCAGCTCCAACTCAGGCTCCTCATCCTGTAGACTGTCTATTTCCCATTCATCCCACACAGGTTTATTATCCAAAGACTTAAAAGTAAGCTCTTTCACATCACAAGCATACCTTTGTTCAGGATTCACTTGTACCTCCTCGCATTCCTCATGTATGGCTTCTTCTTGTTCAGCAACTTCATCACCAAGCACTTCCTCATCAATAACCACAGCATCCATCTCTGCATCCTCCTCACTGGATGAAGTATCCTGCCCACCCCCTAGTGGAAAATCAGTTACCTGAAACTTCCTACGAGGCTTCCTCTTCTGCTTGACCTTCACATCTTCTCCTTCCTTCACTTTTCCTTTCTTCTTGCTGGGCCCTGCAGCATCCTTGCTTTCCCTTTCCTGTGGCATCCGTTTCCCCAACGGCATCACATCAACTTCTGCCTCCTTCATCTTCTCAAGGGTGACCACATCTATCACCTTAGTTTTTCCTTTCTCCTCAGCTGTAATTCCACTCGGACCTGCTTGATCCCTGATATCAATACCATAATCATTCGACCTGTCAGGTAGCTGTGAAGGTAGTGGGTACATATCACCACCCATTCGTTGAGGCTTATCACAATCTGTACTCAAATGACCAAGTTCACCACAGTTCCAGCATGTAGGAATGAAATGACGGCCCCTACCGCGACCACGTCCATACCCTGTTTGTCCATCTCCCCCCTCATAATTATTGCCACGGCCTCTACCACGTCCACCACCTGTACTTCCCATTAAATTCAAGCTCAAATTCTTCATAAGATCAACCATCTGTTTCATATCCTGCCGCAATCCCTCATCAGAACCTGCAGAAACCATAGGTACTCCCTGACCAGCTTGAGGCATCATCTGCATAGCTTGACCTTCAGTGGGCTTCATCCTCTCCATCACTGCACGCATAGGTGTAGCTTCCACTCTACGAATCTCCGGCTGTGCTACAACTGGAATCATCCCCAGCTGATTCATCCGCTGCAGTTTCCAATCTTTTGACTTAGCAATCTCCACCGCATCCTCAAAAGACCTGGGCTTCTTCAATTCCACTTTCCAGCGAATACTCCTCTTAAGTCCAGCTACAAACTTGTTCTTCTTCATCATATCAGGTGGCACCTGGTCTTCTCCCAAAGCCCTACATAGAGTCTCCCATAGCAAAGAAAATTTCTTCATATAATCATCTATTGATTCAAACTCACCTTGTGTCAGAGCTTGCACCTCATGCCAAACCTTGTCGGGGTCTTCCACCTTCTTAAACCTGTTGCTGAGTGCTGTCTTCAATCCATCCTCGCTCATCTCAATGCGTGGAACAGCATCCCTCAACGACTCCTCATAAGCCCTGTACCAGGTCCTTGCGTCTCCCTTTAAACAGATGCTCAGCAGCCTCAACACCTGTACCTGCTCACTGATATGGTTGCTTATACATGCAACCTCCATCCTTTCCAAGAAGTCTGCCACATCCTCATTCGGACCACCATAAAACTCTGGGTAAGACATCATCTTAACCCCAAAACTTCACTTCCAATCCCCAGCAAAAACCCAAAAACACCACCTTCCTTCAATCTCTCACTCTGGGGCATACACCCTCGTAAGAGAAATCCCTGAGCTATCCTCTGTCAAACAATGCCTGAACAACTCCTCGGTGGCACAATACCAGAAAGAGCCACTCCTCAGTGGAACAATCCTTGAGAAATCCTCAGTGGGGGCACCAGAAGGATGTGAGGTGAAAAAAAGAAGAAAGAACCTGCCTCTATAGCTCTTCCACCTCCCAAACTTGGAATAACACACACGAACGGGGGCACCACCAGCCACCGGCTGGAACAATTCTCGCACTTCACCACCCAACCCACGCCAGACAGACAGCCCAAAACAGGGGCACCATAAACAACACAAACACCCAGCAATATATTCCAGAAACAACACTTCATACAAGCTTCTCCCGACACAGAAGCCTTACTCACACAACTCACAAACACAACACTCACTCAGGCCTGTCAGCCGAGGATACACCACATCCCTGATCACCACGAAATCCACTCGCCTGCCTGCTGTACCAAACACACCAGAATGAACCCGGCCACTCTCGCTCCAGAAGGCGCCCACACCAGCTAACCCTCGAGTCCTCTCTGACCCATCACTTCTGCATGTGTCGTCAGCGGCAGCTACACCATCATCTCTCTCTCACTCTCTGTCTCTGTGCTGATCCTCTGCCAGCTTCACCACAAACCCAGGCAGCTTATCTGCCTTTGCTACCGGCCCACCACCAAGCAGCAAACTTTATCTCTCTCTGCCTCACTCGGCACCCATCTCTGTACACTGTCCTGTCTCCAAGGCGGCCCACACCAGCCTGCCTGTCACTCAGCAGCTTATCTGCTCCTCTTTGTCCTTGCTAGCAGCTCCCTTTGATGCCAGCACCCGCTTCTTTCCACAGGCAGCGCCCCACTAGCCTCTGCCTTCTCTCCTCACCCCTGATATCTGCACACTCCCAGCAGCATCACCTTCGAGGCGGCTCCACACTTCACACTCTTTTTACCTTGCGCCCATCGCCGTCTTCTCTCATACGGGAGGTCTCCTCTGTGTGTGTCCTGCACACTCACCAGTTCTCGTATCCCAGGGCGGCCATCTCTACAGTTTCCAGTCGCCCACCTTGCCCATAGGCTCACCAGCCCTCACGACATTAGAGCTGCCCCAACAGCCCTCTGACAGCACTTCCAGCTCTCCCTCCAGCAAACGCCCCAGTGGGTCCCCTCGTCTGCGCCTCTGGTTGCATACACTGCTCTCTACTGCACCCCGGCTCTTCACTGTCAGCAAGGCGACGACCCCCTTGGTGTTGCAGCCCACTCGCAAGGCGACTCTCCCTTCTTACCTAGCTCTACCCAAGTCTGCCCGCCAGCCACACATCTCTAACTGCCAGTCCGTCGACACCAGCCAGTCTCACCTTGTCCCCTGGCGTCTGTAACTGCAGCTCGGACTCACCCGCCAGCTGCCTCTACGCTTCTTCCCACAGGCGGCGTTCCAACCAATTAACACGCCAGCGCACCCCCCAGAGCTCTTCGCCTTCACGCAGCTGCTGCAGCACCACACAAAGAACACATGGGCCTCTTCGCTCTCTCTCTCTCTCTCTCTCTTTCTCTGCAGCTACGCCCTGAGTGAAGGGGCGATCAGCAGCTCTCCTCTTAGCAAGGGCCAGCCCCTTTACAGCACCCAGCTCCCTTCAAAAAACGGCCGCCGTCTTCGCTTCGCTTCCAAACCCCCGGCAGCCTCTACCTGCAGCCCTCTCTATCCAAAGCCAGCAGCCGGCTGCGCCTAGTTGACCAAGGCGGCCTTTCTCTTTCCTTCTGCAGCTTTTTTCTGGGCCAAGGCGACCACACTCTGCGCATCCCCTTCTTTTTTACGTAGGGCCTCCTCACCGATTTTCAGAGCGCCCGTCACCTTCTAGATGCAAAGCTGGCCGCCACCTTTTCCCTCCATGTGGCCTTCTAAATTGGCCATAGTTATATATATTTTATTTTATTTTCCAAAAAGCCTTAAACCCACAAGGTAATGGCCACACACCATGCTAAAAGGGCCTCCTTCTCCTTATGCTTCGGGCCATCACGCCGCACCATGACTTTGTCATCAGGAACATCATCAGCTTTCCAAACAATGCTGCCAACTGTCATCATCCACATCATCAACATTATGAATTTCCAAATACGACCACAGTCGGTGCCATACTTGCATCCCGAATAAGCTCCAGATCTCCCATATTTACTCCAGAACAAACACGTGCAAATACCAGCTCACAACAAAATCACTCGGCCTGTACACTTGCCAGGGCATTCAGGGCAAATTTTATTCACACACCACACGCACCATATGTACACTGACCAAAAAACCCTCTCAGATTTTAGCCTGACAGTTGGCGCCTAACATGCTGCTGATGTTCTTTAGCTTCAACTCTCGCTTGTATCTTCTGAAGCTCATCCTGTTCTTTAGCTGCCTTCTTCTGATGGATTGCATGTAATTCCTCTTGGCTTAGGGGATCATAGTATCTTTTAAATTTACTCCCATTGAGGAATCCAATGGTTTCAACTCCGTCGAGAGTCTCCACACTCGGATGGTACCTTGCGGGGTCACATACTCTATACGGTCCCTTACCAGCATATTTTAGCTTCTTCTTTTCGTTACGCACTCCATACATTAGGACTTTATCCCCAACTTTGATGTCCTTGTTTTTTAGGTGGCGATCAAACCATTTCTTCCTTCTATCCTTCTCTACAAGGGCATTGTACACCACCAATTGTCTTTCTTCGTCTAACCGCTCAAGGATATACAAATGCTCTACTAAGGGATTACCATCCCAACCCTCTTGAGTAGCAACACGAAGACTAGGAATGACAAATTCCCATGGCATGACTGCTTCTTGGCCATATACCATCTTGAATGGTGCGCAATTAATAGCCACTTTGTACGCAGTACGATAGGCCCATAAAGCTAACGTAAGCTTTAGATCCCAATCCATGCGATGAGCCTCAACTATCTTTGTCAGAATAGAGATTAAGGTCTTGTTGGTACTCTTGGCTTGGCCATTCGCTTGCGGATAATAAGGAGTAGATTTATAATGGGATATCATGAAATTTATTGTGAGCTCCTTAATCACTTTATTTATAAAATGTGTACCATTGTCGCTCACAAGTTCAAAAGGACAACCAAAGCGTGTGATTATATTTTAAAGAGGAACTTGGCTGTTGTCCTTGCATCTGCCTTACGTGTCACTTTTGCTTCAGCCCATTTGGTCACATAGTCAGTGGCCAACCACAATAATATAGCGAGATTGTGTGTTACGGGCCGCTGGGCTAATTGGACCTACAAATTCTAAACCCCACTTTTCAAATGGTTGGTTTACTTTAATTGCATGTAGGGGCATCTTATCTTTTCGTTGGGGTTTCTTGTAGCATTGGCATTCATCACAACCCTTCACAAAAAGTGATGCATCTTGGAACATAGTGGGCCATCAATACCCTGATTGCAATATCTTTCGCGTAGTTAAGTCTCCTGAAAAGTGACCACCAGCTACGCCCATATGTGCCTCTTGCAAAATATATAGATACTCATCCTCTCGGGCACAACGCCTAAGAACGTCATCCTTTCCTCTTTTATAAAGAGTCTCGGCCATTAGGTAATAGGGTTCTCATTCCTTGATCAGCTTTCGAGCTAGATCTTTACGAAGCTCTTTGGGTGGAAAACCATTAACCAAGAAGTTAACAATCTTCTCACTCCATTCAGGCATTGTCTCCATCCATGAACAAGGAAGTGTCAGGTAAGTCATCATCAACTCCCGTAGGAGCTTCACCATTAGGCATGCGAGACAAATGATTAGCCATGACATGTTTTTTTGCCAGGTCTCACAATAATAGTGAAATCAAACTCAAGAAGAATCAACAACCATCGTGTGATTCTTCCTGTGTGGAGCATGGTTTGTTCACCAGATATAACAATGCTTGATGATCCACATAGAAAACAAACTTGGTGGCAAGAAGGTAATAACGAAATTTCTTTACTACATATATCATTGCCAACTCTTCTCGCTTGGTAGTGGTGTAGTTCATTTTAGCATCGTTCAACTGTGGCAACTGGCAAAGCTAATGGGGTAGTCTAGTTTATGTTCTCCAGGTTGAGTTAGTACACACCCAATAGCAAAGTTTGATGCATCAATATGCACATGGAAGATTAAATCCCAGTTAGGCATTTGCAAGATTGGAGCACTCGCCAGGGCCTTCTTCAATAACTCATATGTACGGTCACAATCTTCGATCCAAATAAACTCGATGAGAAGCTTGTACAATGGTCGAGCTATCTCAGCGAAGAATAAAATAAACCTTCGATAATAACCAACATGGCCCATAA
This sequence comes from Cibotium barometz, assembly GCF_041138505.1. Classification (NCBI taxonomy): domain Eukaryota; kingdom Viridiplantae; phylum Streptophyta; class Polypodiopsida; order Cyatheales; family Cibotiaceae; genus Cibotium; species Cibotium barometz. The sequence continues at coordinate 15,901,199 of NC_141075.1, forward strand.
AGCACTGGACTCCTTTATAGTTGGTGGGTGTGGGGGCAATTCCAGAATGACCTTGATTTTACTTTCGCCTGTGAAAATCCCATTTTTGGACACTATATGCCCTAGAATAACTCCGTGTTTAATCAAGAATTGGCATTTGAAAGGATTCAATGAGATGCAATATAAATGAGATGCGATATAATCTACACCTTTCAAATACTTTTCCGTAAACACATCAAGTGCTCGTCCCAAGAGGAATGAACACAAAGATCATCTAAGAAGGCTTCCCAAAAGTCCCTTAGATATTCCTTAAAGGCTGTGTTTATCAATCGTTGGAATGTTGCAGGTGCATTGGTTAAGCCAAAGGCCATGACACGAAAGGCAAACACTCCAAACTTCGTTATAAAAGCTATCTTAGCTTGGTCCTATACTGCAATTGTGATCTGATTATAACCAGAGTACTGTGACACGAAGTTGGGGTTTGGACTTCGGTCACTTCTTAGAATCAAAACACACTTGTATAAAACCTCACAGCCTCCTCACCTCCCTTTCTCTCCCTAGGTTAAGATAAAGATATACACATCAAAGGTGAGATCATAATTCATGGAAGGGAAGATGAAAGGCTCAGGAGAAGCAAGAATTTCTGCCAGTCTTGCAGCTCCAAACAAGAGGGCGATTCTTTGTTGGAAGAAAATCTTCCGACTCAGGATTATGTGAACGGAAACATACGGGGAATATTGGTAAGGTTCATCCGTTCGAATTGGGTGATTTGGTCGAAACATATTAAAGCAAATGAATATAGCAATCACTTACAAGACGATAAGACCCATGGGGTTTGCCTTTTGATAAGAGATTAGGAGGAATTAATCATGATTAAGGAGAAAGAATGGCCAAAAAGCTATAAAAATAGAGATACACAGAGAATTGTAGTTTTAAATCCATATAGGCTGTGTAAGAGAGGATTATATAGATGCGTAGAGCTTGAAGAGAGCTTCGCTTCTATATAAAAACTTTCAAAAATGGGCAACCGAGCGAAAAGTTATGAGCATTTTACTACAAGACTATAAAACTGCCAAAATTCGTCTAAAAATTAGCAAATTTGGGAGAAATTCTAATCATCAATGAAGTAAGGGATTAAGAAATTAGTTACATGAGTGGAAATAGCATAGAAAGAGCTTCCTGGCCATATAATCAATTTTAGAAACCAATACCCGAGTGATGAGTAATTACCGGTTGAAATTTGGGTATTGGACCACAAAAACTGCACTTCTCTCTCTTTGCATGAAACCTCAATTTTCACATAGCCTCTTGCCTTTCATCTCCTTCATGATTCAAGCTAGAGGGTAAGGGTTAACATTGCTCAGCAGAAAATCATAAAGATTTACCTATGGTCCCCAAAGTCTTTCCACATGCTCATTACCGCTAAAACCATTGGTACCTCCAAAGGAGAGCGGCAATAAGGCAAGGGCTACCTTGAGAAGTCACAGGCCCGCCAAGATAATAACTCCTTATCCCACTTATCATGAATCATCAAAGAGGTCCAAAATTGGGTTAAGCATGAGGAGCTAATGCTAAATGAGACATTCACATGTAAAGAGAGTGTTTGAATAAGGGTTTGAAAGATAAGAGAATGGCAATGACACAAAATGCTCAATTGAGGAGGCTCATTCCTTGATTTGAAAGGGAGAGGAGGGCTCCTTTTATAGGTGGAGAATCACCCTCTCTTCCATTGTTACAAATTACAACATAAAAATCTTTAACCCTTCAGTGACATAAGGGTAGATGTCACCATCAGTTGTCCTCTTAGGCTAAGTCTTCTATTGATTATTAAATTGAAGACTTTTTGACTTTGAGAGTGTGATGAGATAATAGCCAAGTCTAAGTGGCATGTAGGTGGAGATCCCACTTACACATGGCGGAATTCTCCTCTTCCATGTAGGCATTCTAGAAGAATCTTTCCCAATTATGCACCTGCACACACTCCTCCACATGCCTTCCACACTCCCCAACTTATAGTCTTATGGTGAATACCATATTAATAATACAATAAAAATCCATGTGAGCATGAAGGCCCACTTTTATTTTCCACATCACTAGCCTATCTACCATACCAAAGTATTTATCAAGCATACTTGTGGCATTTACAATGTGTGCACCCTAAATCAAGTAAAACCATTATATTTGAAGATAGAATGTTGTTATCGGGGTAGCCGCCAAACCACCGCATCACCACGCCGTTATTCCATTGTGGGCGCCGCAATCTTCTTGGACAAGCTTCCACCTTATTACCATTGTGAAACCATCAAAATATGCACAAAATTGACAATGAAAGATATCAAATTTTCACGTCACATCTTTCCCGGGCCCCCCCAGCAGATCCTCCATGCTTGTCTGGGGGGTCTGCTGGCCATGGTGCTCGAGGGTAGAATATCTTTAGCCGGTACTCATTGGCACGTCTGGGAACCTCCTGGCCACTTGCATCCTCTAGAAGATAGGTGTTATGTTTGAACTTTTGCTTTATCTTGAAGGGGCCTTCCCAGCGTCAAAGAAGCTTCTTATCTAGCCGTTTCTCCACATGGCCATCATACCTCATGACTAAGCTTCCTTGCTTGAGTTTTGGCTTCTTCTTCTTCTTCGTGAGAGTGTCATGTCTTGCCTTGCGCCGTTGTTGTGCAGCCTCCAAATTTTGAAGTGCTTGAAGTCGCCTCTCATCCAAGATCTCCAGTTGTGCTAGGCGTTGGACATGTGTTTCTTCTTCATTATTCAAGCGTGCAAAAGATGTGCGAAGGCTTGTGATTTCCAATTCTATTAGCAAAATAGCCTCCATTCCATAAACTAACTGAAAAGGTGTGAAACCAAGAGAGAGTTTGTGAGTTGTCCTATAGGCCTATAGGACTTCTGGCAAATGCACATCCCACTTTCTCTTCATAGTATCCACTAGCTTAGACAAAGATCCACAAAGTAGTCCATTAGTTTTTTCTACTAAACCATTACATTGGGGATAATAGGGAGTTGACATAGCATGCTTTATTTTTAATTTTTGCACCAAAGCTTCAATCAAGTCATTCCTGAAAGACCTCCCCCCATCTGTAAGGATTTCCAATGGACACCCAAATCGGGCACATATGTATTCCCTGAGAAAGGATGCCACAGCCACTGCTTTATTATTGACCATTGCCTTTGCTTCTACCCACCTTGTTGCATAATCTGTGGCCACCAATATGTAATACTTCCCATGTGAGGATCGAGGAAGTGGGCCCACAAAATCTAATCCCCACCTTTCAAATGGACCATATGCTGGGATAGGGTTTAAGGGTCCGGGAACCAATTGCTTATGCCCATATGCCTGGCATACTTCTCAGCTTCTGCACCACTCATGGACATCTTTGCTGAGTCGAGGCCAATAATACTCTGTGTTAAGGATCCTCCTTGCTGGCTGAGGCAAAGTGACCCATTAGGAACTCAATGGAGTCTTTTTGGGCCCTTTAATTTGCCATGAGGTTATGGAAACGTTTAACTTTTTGACAAATAGGAGCCCGCCATGTAAGAAAAAACCAATGGTTTGTAAGAGAGGTGTAAGAGTGGTCAAAGGGTGCACTTTTTTCCCCAAAAAGGGGAGGGGGCAATTTTACAATTTTCGGACCTCCATAACTTCTACATACAAGCTTCGATTTGAGCGGAGATTACAGATCCGTGATCTACGCATCAAGAGCTTTCCATAGATATGTTACATGATATGGTTTTATCCGCTAGATTTTAAATTCCATTTTCCCCCCAAAATTCAAATTCGAATAAAGTAGCCGTTTTGAAGCTTCTAATTAGAAAACGTTTCTTCTTAAGAGAAAAGGTTTGACTCCCTTAAACTACCAAATAAAAGGGCCCAAGAAGACTCCATTGAGTTCCTAATGGAACATTCATGACATAATTCCATAATCCTTTTAGATTCTTCCAGGCTAACTATCCTCCTAAGAATCTTATCCTTACCTTGCTTGTAAAGAACATCCCCTAGAATTGTGTAAGGATGAGCTTTCCTTGTGAGCCTTTGCTTCTGTTGAGGATTCAATCTAGGAGGGAAGTAACCTGTATCTAAATAGTGTTGAACATCTTTGAGCTCAGGCCAACCTGTATCCATTAATGCAAGAGTAGCTACTTTGAAGGAAGCCAAGGTTTTAGTAGCCAATTCATCAGCCTTTTGATTATCCTTCCTGTTAACATGCACAAATTTACAAAACTCAAAAGCTTCTTTTAACTCCATTGCCCTTTTATACAATTCTTGGAGATTAGGACTCCTTGCCTTATATTCTCCTTTCATTTGTCCGATGACCAATTGTGAATCCCCTTTAATCTCTACCTCTTTAATTTTATCTTTTATGCAATCTTCTAATCCCCAAATTAATGCATTGTACTCAGCCACATTATTTGATATAGCCTTTGGAAATTCCCTACCCTTGGCCCATACCTCTTTTCCTTCTGGATCGAATAAAACTATCCCCCCAGCCCCACATTGCCTGGAAGGGCTAAAGGCTCCATCAAAATGCATAGTAAAAGCAGTTGGTGGTGTCTCCAAATCTTCAGACACTTCTTCCTTTGCTCTTGTTCCTTCTTCCTCTTCCTTCCTGGTAAGCAAATTTGCAAGAGAGGCCCTAGTGGTGTTTTCTGTAATAAAAGTGAAAGAGAATTCTTGAAGCTCACAAATCCACTTTGCAAACTTCCCTCCTGCAGGATTGGGTTTACGGACTAAGAATTGTAAAGAAGGTTGAGATGTGAGGAAGAAAAAAGGGCGAGGTAACAAGTATGACCTGAACTTCTTTACTGCAAAAACAAGAGACAAACCACCTTTCTCCATTTCACCATACCTCTCCTCGGCATCAGTGAGTTGTCGGCTTGCATAATACACTGGTTGCATACACCCTTGCTCTCCCTTTTGCAAGAGTATAGCACCCACTGAATGTGATGAGACACTTGGGTTCACATAAAAGTCCTCCCCCCACCTAGGAGGCTGCACAATTGGACTTTGACTCATGCATTCCTTGAGAAAACAAAAAGATTGAATTTGATCGGGCCCCCATTGGAAAGAAACATTCTTCTTTGTCAACAGATTTATAGGATACATCTTCTCAGAGAACATGTCAACAAAGCGTTGGTAACACTTTGTTTTACCCAAAATCCTCCTTACCTCCCTTACATTGGTAGGTGGTGGGAGGGCCACAATTGCCTGCACCTTCTCAGGATCCATCTCTATGCCTTCTTCTGAGATAACATGTCCCAAGAGAACCACCTTCCTTCGTGCCAAGCAGCATTTTCCAGGATTAAGACACCCTTTTGCATCATCAATACTTTGCAAGGCCAACCTTAACTTTTCCAAGTGATCCATGTGGCTTGAATAAATGCAAAAATCATCCAGAAAGACCCTTATAAACTTCCCCAAGTAAGGTGCAAATACCTGTCTCATGAAGCATTGAAAAGTTGCTGGTGCATTGGTCAAGCCAAATGGCATCACCCTATAGGCATACACTCCCCAAGGGGTGATAAATGAGGTTTTCCTTTTATCTTCTTCATAAATCCGGATTTGAAAGTATCCAAAGTATCCATCACACACTGAATACAACTCATGACCTGCAACTTGATCCAAAATCTCATCCTGAAAGGGTAGAGGATAATAATCCCTCTTTGTGCATGCATTCAGAGGGCGAAAGTCCACACACATACGCCATTTTCCACCCTTTTTGGGAGTGACTACAACTGGAGAAATCCACTCTGAATTCTCTACTGGAAAAATAAATCCAGCTTCAAGCAAATTAGTTACCTCTTTCTTAAGCACCTCTGCTTGTACTACTCCCAAACGCCTTAGCCGCTGTACCACTGGCTTACTTTGGGGCTTGAGATCAATCTTGTGCTCTACTAGGGTAACTTGGCGTACTTGTGAGTAGCTGTTTGCAAAAAGGTTAGGAAATCCATCCAACATTTTTAAGTAATCCTCCCTTTCAGTACCTGCTATGGACTCATCAAGAAGAAGTTCATTCTGTTGGTGAAGACTAGTGAGGTCCACATCTCCTTTCTTGCACATGGTTGAAGAAGCTTCCCCTTCCAAGGCTCCATTGTCTTCAGCATCCCCTCGATCCCTTCCCCCCAAAGACCAAATGCAACTCCCTCCACCTCCCCTTCTGAGATGGAATCCTCGGAGCTACCACTTGTCTCTTCTTCATCGGATGACTCTGACTCTGAACTTTCGGAAGTTGAAGGTTCACCTCTTACCACTTTCTTGCGACGACTCTTGATGTTGTAGTGGACCATCTTATTCTCACCTTGTAGAATAAGATCACCTGTCTCCCACTTTTGAATTGCCTTCACTTGGCGAAGCCATGGCCTACCCAATATCAATGGGTAAGCCCTAGCATCAGGCTTTGTAGGAATGACCTGGAAAGTTGTAGGCACAGAAATACCACATACATCTACTCCCAAATTCCTGACAATTCCTAAGGTTTTCACCCTAGTATTATCAGCAAGTTTGATGCGATAGGGAGAGTTAGTAGAAGACAACTTTAAATCAGCATCTTTCATTGTTTTTTCACTCATGACATTGATTGACGCACCTCCATCAATGTATGAATTAGAAATTGTTTGCCCCTCGATGATGACATCAATCAACAGGCACATCATCTCCTACATCAATATCCACTTTTTGAACCATAGGAGTCCCATTATCCCTCTTCTTCTTTTTCCTAGATTCCCTTGTGCTAGCCAGCTTACCCCATTCCTTTCTGAGCTTGGGAGAGAGTGCCAAAAGCTGCCCAAATGTGATTTATGCCGTTTTCTCCCTAAGATCTGTCAAGAGGTCATAACTAAGAGATCCTTGTCCAAGAGGAAAATCAAATTGTCCAATTTTTCTCCTAGATGACTTCTTCTTCTTCTTATTTTTCTCCTCTTCTTCAGATTTATCTTCTTGTTCTTCTTCTTCCTGGCTTCTAGTTTTACGACCCCTTTTTGCCATTAATGGCATCAATGTCTTCATACCTCACTGAAAAGGCAGAAACTGACTCTCCATCCTTTTGAAAAATTTGATCCAATTGCAATAGTAAAGCATTTGGCGACTCCACTATCCCAAATCTCTCCTTCATTGCTTTGGTCAACCTTTCCCAATCATTCTTGGACTCCTCTGGCAAAGCCTCATGCCAAGTTAAGGCCACACTCTCCAAGAAATCTGGGAGTATTTCTACCCTCTCCTTCATAGACCAACCCGTCAAGCGGCATGCTCGATTAAACTCTCAGAGATAACTCCCCGGGTCTTCTCCTTCCGATCCTTGGAACACCGGAATGTTGAACATCTTTCACCAAAAGATGAGTAGCAACAAGGAAAATTTACTTGTTTCAAAACAACTTTCCTTTGATCATGCGGGACCTTGAGGTTAAAATAGAATAATTCTAAGTAAAACCTGCCCGCCGTCTCCACCAAAAGATGTGACACGAAGTTGGGGTTTGGACTTCTTAGAATCAAAACACACTTCGGTCACTTCTTAGAATCAAAACACACTTGTATAAAACCTCACAGCCTCCTCACCTCCCTTTCTCTCCCTAGGTTAAGATAAAGATATACACATCAAAGGTGAGATCATAATTCATGGAAGGGAAGATGAAAGGCTCAAGAGAAGCAAGAATTTCTGCCAGTCTTGCAGCTCCAAACAAGAGGGCGATTCTTTGTTGGAAGAAAATCTTCCGACTCAGGATTATGTGAACGGAAACATACGGGGAATATTGGTAAGGTTCATCCGTTCGAATTGGGCGATTTGGTCGGAACATATTAAAGCAAATGAATATAGCAATCACTTACAAGACGATAAGACACATGCGGTTTGCCTTTTGATAAGAGATTAGGAGGAATTAATCATGATTAAGGAGAAAGAATGGCCAAAAGCTATAAAAACAGAGATACACAAAGAATTGCAGTTTTAAATCCATATAGGCTATGTAAGAGAGGATTATATAGATGCGTAGAGCTTGAAGAGAGCTTCGTGTCTATATAAAAACTTTCAAAAATGGGCAACCGAGCGAAAAGTTATGAGCATTTTACTACAAGACTATAAAACTGCCAAAATTCACCTAAAAATTAGCAAATTTGGGAGAAATTCTAATCATCATGAAATAAGGGATTAAGAAATTAGTTACATGAGTGGAAAGAGCATAGAAAGAGCTTCCTAGCCATATGATCAATTTTAGAAACCAATACCCGAGTGATGAGTAATTATCGGTTGAAATTTGGATATTGGACCACAAAAACTGCACTTCTCTCTCTTTGCATGAAACCTCAATTTTCACATAGCCTCTTGCCTTTCATCTCCTTCATGATTCAAGCTAGAGGGTAAGGGTTAACATTGCTCAGCAGACAATCGTAAAGATTTACCTATGGTCCCCAAAGTCTTTCCACATGCTCATTACCGCTAAAACCATTGGTACCTCCAAAGGAGGGCGGTAATAAGGCAAGGGCTACCTTGAGAAGTCACAGGCCCGCCAAGATAATAACTCCTTATCCCACTTATCATGAATCATTAAAGAGATCCAAAATTGGGTTAAGCATGAGGAGCTAATGCTAAATGAGACATTCACATGTAAAGAGAGTGTTTGAATAAGGGTTTGAAAGATAAGAGAATGGCAATGACACAAAATGCTCAATTGAGGAGGCTCATTCCTTGATTTGAAAGGGAGAGGAGGGCTCCTTTTATAGGTGGAGAATCACCCTCTCTTCCATTGTTACAAATTACAACATAAAAATCTTCAACCCTTCAGTGACATAAGGGTAGATGTCACCATCAATTGTCCTCTTAGACTAAGTCTTCTATTGATTATTAAATTGAAGACTTTTTGACTTTGAGAGTGTGATGAGATAATAGCCAAGTCTAAGTGGCATGTAGGTGGAGATCCCACTTACACATGGCGGAATTCTCCTCTTCCATGTAGGCATTCTAGAAGAATCTTTCCCAATTATGCACCTACACACACTCCTCCACATGCCTTCCATACTCCCCAACTTGTAGTCTTATGGTGAATACCATATTAATAATACAATAAAAATCCATGTGAGCATGAAGGCCCACTTTTATTTTCCACATCACTAGCCTATCTACCATACCAAAGTATTTATCAAGCATACTTGTGGCATTTACAATGTGTGCACCCTAAATCAAGTAAAACCATTATATTTGAAGATAGAATGTTGTTATCGGGGTAGCCGCCAAGCCACCGCATCACCACGCCGTTATTCCATTGTGGGCGCCGCAATCTTCTTGGACAAGCTTCCACCTTATTACCATTGCGAAACCATCAAAATAATATCAAATTTTCACGTCACAGTACCTGTCTAAATCTATAAGCCTTCTTGCCTGCAACTCTTTCAAGCACATGTTCCGAATACGGCATGGCTCTGCCCACTCTATCGCCCTCCTCTTGCGGCCCCACCACCTCCTCTAGCACCAAAATCAAGCGCTCCCTCCACCTTCTCTCGTGCCCTCCTCTTGGTCCCCTTCGTCCTCCTCAAGCGCCCACTCTACCTCCTCTCACGCCCTCCTTAAGCTCCCCCTCCACCATGAACCTCTATCAAGTGCTCCCTCTTCAAGCACCCCTTCCTCAACAAGTGCCTCCTGAGCTCCTCCCAAGTGCCCACTTATGTCTTTATTTATGCGTCATGACCAGGCCATCGCTAGAGGAGCTTACCATGGAGTGTATCATCTTGCAAGGATACATGGCGCTTGATGAGATGTACAAGAATGACTCAATCAATCCTGACTTGCTCCAAGCTAGAGAGATTTTGGGGAGTGTATTATTGGAATTGAAGCAAATAATCAAAGGAAAGGAGAATGACCTAGCAACGATAGATATGTTTGAGCTCAGAATATCAAGTGTAATTACTTATTGGAGGACATACAAAGTCATTAAGGATGAGAACGAGCAATTAATTAGGAATACAACCCAATCATTTGGTTGCCCGCCTATGTTTCCTACTAAGTTTTGAGGTTTGTAATAATGTTGGCAATGCATTACTTCATAATGCAACTTCTTTGATGTAGAAACTTCATAATGCAACTTCATAGTAGTGCCAACTTCTTTAATGTTTTTGTCAAGTTTTTTTAGATGGTTATGTTTTTTGATGTTCATCTTGTAAACCATGACGAAGGAGAGAACATAGAGAAATATGAGAGAGATGAGGGCGAGAGATGAATGGATGCTAATTTCGAGAAAATAAAAAATTTTAGCATATATTTATTTTTTAGATTTTTTTAAAATTTTTAAATAATAAAAAATATAATTAAATTATAACGATCTAATTAAAAATGGCTAACTTTTTTAAGGGTCTTAATCACCATTCAATACTTGTGTACTCCATACTTATTGTACCATTCTTTTTTATTCTTGTGTACTTCATTTTTTGCTCCTCTTTATAATGAGTTGCACAATCACATTCCCATCTTCTAAGAAAGAGTTGAGTTTCATCAATGGACATGTTGTGGTGAGTGCAAAGTTTTTACATGAGCAAGTAGATCCTTGCTCATTTTGTGGATTGCAAGCCCTAGTAAGTATTAGGACCCAAGAGTTGCACATCCCTCTCAAGGAAACCTCTAATCATGAGGGGGAGAAGTTCTACATACTTCTATCAGCCACCTACTTGGCAATAGTTGATTCTTCATTGAAGTTAAACCCAGAACCAATAGCCATCTTAGACAGCCCGAGGTCTTCCAACTCTGAAGAATGTGATAGATTTATGCAGTCCCTTTCAAGATAACAAGGATATCGATGAATTAAGCTCATCCAGTGTTGTAAGAGGACAAGGTAAGAGCATTTTAGAATACCTTTTCAACATGAAGAAGGGAAACACATTAACAAAGATTTTGCTAAATGTCAAAGACGTTTTCAAGGTTGTGGAGATTCCTAGTAGGCAATACAATGGTGATATTGCATTTGAGTTCCCACTGACCATGGGAACATGCCTAAGAATGGACTCCATGGAGCATAAGTATAATCCCCACTGGTGGTCAAAGCCACAAAACTCTAACATTGCCTTCTCTAGGGTGGTATGTCAGTGAAGCCATTGTTTAGGTAGTTTGAAGTGTGTTAATGAACTTTACCTGCGTTTAAAGAACCACAAGGTGTCAAATACATCACATTTTACTAGAAGCATGCTAAAGGCACCAACCACTAGAGAGAAGTGAAGCAATGCATCTGGGAAGCTCCTTTTGCATTACTGCTCAGTTCCAATGATGTGCATTGTTACATGCAATTGCTACATCTATTATGTGATGCCCTCTGATGACGAGACAATGAGAAGATTAATGATACACATCGGCACCCATCAACATAATGTATGTGCAGGCACATCAAAGGCACTAATAGGACCAAGCAAATGGTGTCCAAGGTGCTAGGGAGGGATTGTAATGTTGGGGCAAGGAAGGTTCAAATGTGTGTGGCAAAAGAAATTGTCATGGCAGCACTAGTGCAAGAAGGTGGTTCCTCACATTTCATTGGGAGGAACAAGAGCTCATCAACATTGCAGAGGAGATGGGAACATTAGTGGAAGACAGCTAGTAGGCTAATCTGGTTGGGAAATTTGATAGGTTATTAAAATCTAGATAAGATGCATTGTAATATTTGAACAATTTATTTTTTAGGTTTTGGAGGTCAATCACTACATCCCGGCAAGGCCTTAAAAGGAGAGTTTTGGCTTGGATGCACTTTTGAAGCTGAAGTAAGAGTGCACTTAACGACTTCTTCCATAGAAGCAAGTTTCCAGGTCAAGGGTCCTCAAGTGAGAAGTGATATGTTTTCAAGATATCCACCATTGGACCTGTATATCAGGGTTGGATTTGGTGAATCGAACACGACGGACCGGCTGTGGCAACTTGCGACATGTGTGGATATAGTTCGACCACATCCGACGAACATTAGATTGGGTGACCATGGCTTGTCATGTATATGATCCAAGGTAGCAAAGTACCAATGTAGAGTATTTAGGTGGTTAAGCAATTGTACAACCTCTTAAATGACTATCATTTTCACGCAGCATGCAGGATCATCTCACCATTGCGACATGTGAAATGAAAGAGGAGGATATGGATGCCCAATGTCTCTTTTAGGAATGCATTAATGAAGTGATGGCCAACCATGGTTGTGATGTTGAGAGCTTTGACAGCCCAAGCTCATCTACATCTTCATTTATGGCAGTACATCATGAGCTTGAGAGGGGCTATTGAGATTCAAGCTTGATGACAACTTGTGCCAGCTGCACTATGTGCTGGCATGTTAGTAGAGGTAGTAGCATGTGTGAGACATAGATGACCACGTCCAGCTGGTCATAGTTGTGTAGATAGTAGCTAGGGTTGGTAGTGTGTGGACACAACACAAGTAGTGTGTTGTAGCTTTTCTATTATGGCTTTATGCATTGTGTGAGATGGGACATGATTTCCCTCTATGGCTAGGGTTTGCTCCTGTGTGTGTGTTCCCTCTCCCTCTCCCTGTTTTTTCATGATGGTATTAGAGCAAGGTGCTCTCTATTAGGGTTTATGAGTGAGTGAGAGAAGAGGGAGAAGAAGCTATGAAGAAAAGTTGTGGAGCTTGCCATTGGAGCTGTGATGCTTGGAGCACATCGGTTTTCACCAAATCTGAGAGCTTGGCCTACCCGGGTAAGGAAAACTAAACATCCTCGAGCAGATTGCAGGTCCAAAATCACAAACAGTATCAGATTTGAGTTGCCCAAAGCAAAGAAAAATTCTATTTTGCAAGCTCTCCATTGAAGCTTATAGTGGTGGTGAATGTATTTTGCAAATGGTTGCAAATCTGGCAAAGGTTCATGTATCTAGAAATGGGAATGTGTTGGCAAATCATGTGAAAGTCCTAGAGTGATTCTAGAGCAAGTGTGATGCATTGAAGTGATTGGAAAAATTCTATTTTGAAGCCCTCACAAAAACAGTGAATAGATGCTCATGCTTGATGCAATTGGAGCCGATTTTTTACAAAAATCACAAGGTTAATGGATTGGGTGCATGCCTAGGGGTGATGGAAACTCCTATATACCATCATTAGCCACACATAACTTCTCAATTCCCCCTAATTACAGGCCGCGTAGCCTGGAGGCTAAAACATAGTAGTTTTTTGACTTTTTGCTTGGTTAAGTTCCAATTAAGGCTTGGTTGATTTATTCCTTGCAAAATTTTCTTAGAAATATTGTGGTACACACAAAGGAGAAGTATGCTGTGTTTTGTTAGAGCAATTATGCATTTGGGAGCTAATTATGACCTCATTAAGAGTGTTGTCAACTATGATTAGTGAAATAGAGGGTCGTTAATTGACTAATTACTTACTCAATTTTGACAATTAACACCATATTAGATAATTTGGAAAAAATCCCATTCCCATTTGCAAAATGGGATCATGGTGAAGTTGTCCCAAAAGTTTGTCAAAACCCCCTTAAGTGACATATCATTGGAAAGATATTGAAGAGTAGAATCTAAATCTATGATCTCCGAAAATTTTGGAGTTGGTATGTTTAAGATATGTTTAAAACTATAAGGACTAATTGATTCCCAAAATATGAGATTTTTTCCAAATTACCTAATATTGACTTAATTGGTCTAATTACTTTTACATGGAGTTAGTAGACATCGTTGCTAAGCTAATAAATGCCTGGTCCCTCAATTTGGACAAGGTTTGAAGAAATTAGAGCACTTTCTCTATTGGTTTTACTGGTTTTTCTTAAAATAGAGAAGGGGATTTGATATTTCTGGTATGTATGCACCTTGGTTGGAGTTAATATGCAACATTGAGCTTGTTTGGGTGTTAATGCAAGTTATCTACACTTGATTGAACCACTATATAGTAATTTGAAGCATTTGGAAGCCTTGGAAAGTGCACCAAAACAAGGTATTTTGCATTGCATATGCTAGTTCAATTTGAATACACTCAGTGTGATTTTCTACATCAGCAGTGAAGTTGGTTGAGTAATTTGGAGTATTTGGGACACTTATGAGAGTGTGGTTGAGCTGAGGAAGGCTCATTTACAGGATTGGATGTGTGCAGAAAAGGTGCATTTGCAATTGAGCAAATATGTCAGACAACCCAGTACAGATTGTGGGTGAGAAGTTGGATAGAAAGAACTTCCAGACATGGAAGTACATGATCAAAAGCTTTTTGAAAGGAAAACGATTTTGGAACCTTGTTTTACAGGTGTGGAGACAGAGCTAGATCTACCTCGACAATCTACACACAACAACAAGTTGTAGCTCATAAACAATGAGTATAAAAAGTATTGCATTACTTGTCTATATGCATCTCGGATGCTGTACTCATACATACACATGATGCTGAGAATCCCAACGATGCATGGGATACTTTGGTAAAGCTGTTTAATACAGATACTAGTGCTCGTAAGTCTCAGTTTGAGACAACAGATTCACAATGTATTCATGATTATGTACAAGAGATTAAGAAGTATGTAGATGCATTGGCAACTATCAAAGCCCCCATTGATGATTTGGTAGACATTGACTTGCGTGGTCTTAGCAAGGAGTACAAATCTTTTGATACATCTATCTCTGTTCGGAGTAGAGGTTTACCAGATTTTGATGAGTTGGTTTCACTCTTGCTTGATGAGAAAATCAAACTCAGTGACCCTTTTTATGATCCATCTACTAGCCATGATGATCATGGCAGGAATCAGGCTTTCTATTCACAAAGGGGATTTAGAGGCAGGGGGAGATTTGCATCACGAGGTTGTGGTGTTGGTCGTGGATGGTAGGATAGGTTACCATAACAGAATTTTCAGCCTTCATATGGTGCTAGAGGTGGTCGTGGATATTCACCTCAAAGAGGTAGAGGTAATTCTCGTGGAAGAGGACGTTGGCAAGGCCAACAAGCATCTATGCAAAATGTGGAATGCCATTACTGTGGAAAGTTTGGTCATATGGCTCGTGCCTGAAACAGAATGATTTGAGAGGGGGTAGAGCACAACATGCTAGAAATTATGCAAATAGTGAAAATTTTATATCAAGCAGTCATGATGGTAATGCAAATCACTTGTTTGCCATGAAACATGTCATGGGTGGGGTCTATGATGACACTTGGTATATGGACTCTCGAGTATCAAACCATATGACTTGTCATGGGGTGAATGGTTTGAACATATGAAGCCAATGGACATGAAAGACTATGTGGAGACAGGTGATGATTCTCAGCATGTTATCAATCATGCTGGGAGTGTGCCATTGGTGATGCATAATGGTGAAATGAAGTCTATGTCAAACGTCTTATATGTGCCTTTTATTACAAAGAGTTTGGCCTCAGTTGGTCAAACGGTTGAGCAAGGTTTTCGTTTCAACAACACGAGCATGGTTGATTCGTTGAGGATTTCAAAAATGAATGTAGAGTCATTACTAAAGGCAATAAAGAAGGCACATTATTCAAATTGGATGTTGGGATTCTTGAGTTGAAATTAGCTATGTTCTCTAAAAGCCGAAATGTGGTACAAGACATTGAAATGTGGCATACAAGGATTGGACATGTGAACATACAAAAGTTAAAGAACATGCAGGCAAGAGGCATTGTTGGTGGGCTGCCTAGATACAAGTATAATGGAAGTATGCATGTATGTGATGCTTGCCAGTTTGGAAAGCAAGCAAGGTTGCCATTTCCTAAAGAAGACAACATGAGTAGCATGCCACTTGAGATTGTTCATAGAAAGTGATGTATGGAGTCCTACACAAAACCCATCCATTGACATTCATTGATGATTTCAACAAAATGACTTGCATTTACTTTCTTAAAGAGAAGAGTGAAGTATTGGGAAAGTTTATGGACTTCAAGGCTTTTGTAGAGAAACAATATGGCTGTTGGATAAAATGTTTGAGGATAGATGGAGGTGGGTGAATACATCTCACATGCTTTTGAGAGCTTCTTTTTGAGAAAGAATGGCATAAGAAGGCAGCTAACTTGCATGTATACACCTCAACAAAATGGTGTTAACACCATATTAGTGAATTTGGGAATTTCCCAATTTCCATTTTTGAATACTTAAAAAAGGGGACATGGATAACATCTTTGTAAGTTTTTCAAAACCCTATCATATGACCTATCGTTGGAAAGCGCTTGAAAAATGGAATCTAAAGAGCTATAAAAGCGCTCATTTTGGATTAGTGGTGTTCAAGTTATGGTTAATCCAAACTTTTGACCACGTGTCTCAAACTTGTGGAAAATTCCCATATTCCCCAATATGGTGTTTGTTGCTGAGAAGAAAAATAGAGTCATTGGTGATGTGGCTAGGGCAATGCTTAATGAAAAGAGCATGCCAGACTATTATTGAGCAGAAGCGTGTGCTACAGCAGTGTATGTACTTAATAAGACACCAATAGCTGCCATACATGGAAGTACGCCAGAGATGTGTATTACAGGTTTCAGGCCAGACATTGGACACCTCAAAGTGTTTAGTAACATAGCTTATGTGCATGTGCCAGATGAGAGAGAAGGAAGAAGCTAGATCCTAAGGCAGAAAAGTGCATTTTTGTTGGGTATGCATAGGATCGCAAGGCATATAAATGTTACAATCCACATACTAGGCAATTGCTTATTTCATGAGATGTGGTGTTTGATGAACTTGCTAGTTGGTACAAGGCAAAGGATGAGGGTGTCATTGATTCCATTGATGCGCTGATGTGCATGTGAACTTGCCACAAATAAGTTCTATTTCTATGTGTGGGCTAGCAGAGTCTGAGAGTAGCACTATACGTCCATGGTCAGGATGATTGAGACATGATAGTGTGAGCACTGGGAGTAGTGCTGTGGATAAAGGAAAAAAGAAGGTTGAAGGAATTGGCATTGCAGGTTATGAGTCATCAAGTTCATAAAGTTTGGATGAGGAACTTGGCACACCAGTTTTACACACACCAGGCGCACAAGGTAGGATAGATATGTGCTCCACATGCTAGAGTGATAGGTGTTCAGAGCGATCCGCATGCATTGCAGAGATCCCAAAGGGTCAGGTATCTAGTTGTTGAGAGGTTGACATATTGTGAATTTTCTATGCATTATGCATATATGACCTCTTTGGTGAAGCATGTGGAACCTACATGCTATGTAGAAGCTATTGGGAAGCATGTATGGGAGAAGGCAATGGATGTTGAGATGGACGCATTAGTCCATAATGAAACTTGGGATTGGCTGCCTTACCACAAGGCAAGAATGTCATTGATTGCAAATGGGTTTATAAGGTGAAATGCAAATCAGATGATGGTTCCATTGATGAGCGCCATAAAGCACGGCTGGTAGCTAAGGGTTATGCACAAACCCAAGGGTTGGACTATGATGAAACATTTAGTCCAGTTGTAAAGATGGGAACAGTGAGAGCAGTCGTTGCTATGGCTGCAGCAAATGGTTGGGAAATGCATCAAATGGATGTGAAAAATGCATTTCTAAATGGTGATTTACAAGAGGAAGTTTATATGGCACAGCCAGAAGGATATGTACACCTGAGTTACCCCACTCATGTATGTAAGTTAAAGAAAGCATTATATGGTTTGAAGCAAGCACCTCATGCTTAGAGTGAAACGATAAGCTGATATCTTATCTCCATTGGATTTCAGGTTTCTTCAGCAGATTCTTCACTCTATGTGAAGAAAACAAATAATGGGATTTTCTTGCTTGTCATCTATGTGGATGACTTGATTGTCATAAGAGATCATGCTACAGATGTTATGCATGTCAAGAAGGCATTGAGTGGGAAGTTTGATATGAAAGACATGGGTGAATTGAGATATTTTCTTGGGATTGAAGTGATCAAAGACCATGCAGGAACATGGTTAGTGCAATGCGAATATGCATTGGATATGTTGGCAAGATATGGGATGACAGGGTATAAGCCAATGAGTACACCTTTGGAGCAGAATGTGAAGCTGCGCGGGGCTGATTTTGGTGAAGAGTTGGATGATCCATCTATGTATAGAAAGATGGTTGTGGCAGTCTTATTTACATGACTATCACACGACCGGATCTAAGTTATGCTATGGGGCTAGTAAGCCAATTTATGCAAAGCCGCAAAAAACCTCATTTGGATACAGTGAGATGCATTATGCGCTATGTAAAGACCACTGCACATTATGGTCTTCTTTATGAGCATGGTAAAGGCTTGGATATACACGGCTACACAGATGCAGATTGGGCAGGTAGCTTGTATGACAGGAGGTCCACTAGTGGTTATGCCTTTACATTTGGAAGTGCAGTGGGTGAGTTGGAGGCAGTAAGAAGCAACCTACTAGCTGAATGTGAAGGAGTATGGTTAGAGTCTCTTGGCTGACTTGGGTGAGCCTATTGATGGCAAGGTTGTCATTCATTGTGACAACATGAGTAGCATACAGTTGGCCAGGAATCCGGTCTTTCATGCGCAGACCAAACATATAGAGGTCCAGTATTATTTTGTCAGAGAGAAAGTGTTGGATGGTACAATGGATTTTCAGTATGTGAAGATTGAAGAGCAAGTGGTCGACATCTTTACAAAGCCACTTAGTAGGGAGAAGTTTGAGTACTTCCATACTATGTTGGGAGTACATGGGATGAGCTTGAGGGAGAGTGTTGAGAGCTTTGATAGCCCAAGCTCATCTACATCTTCATTTATGGCAGTACATCATGAGCTTGAGAGGGGCTATTCATTAGGAATTTTTTGGACCCAAAGAGGGCCTCTTGGATTAACTTTTGATTGGGAATGGACCAATAGGAAGAGGGCTGGGTGCACATTTTTGACTTCTTTGACCCTAGGGGGCCTAGGCTTTGGTTTGCTAATGGGGCCTTCTTACTACTCTTGTACCCCTACCTCTTGGGCCCAAACTTAGAGGTCTTCCCCCCTGAAAATTGAAAATTTTCAATTTTTTCCCAAAAGTGTGTTTTCCCTCTCAAACTTCCCCCCAACATACTCTAGGTTTGGAAAGCTCATTTTTAACCTCTTTCTTCCTCTTCTATGCTCTCCATTGCTGCAGAAACTCCATACCTCTCAAGCTCTCTCTCCTTGTCAAGCTCCCTCAGTCTCAATCTCCCTCTCCCTCTTTTTTCCTTTTCTAAGCTCTCCATTGCTGCAGAAACTCCATCCCTCTCAAGCTCTCCCTCCTTCTCAAGCTCCCTCCCTCTCAATCTCCCTCTCTCTCTCTCTCTCAAGCTCCCTCCCTCTCCATTGCTATAGAAACTTTATCTCCCTTTAGTCTACCCTAGGTTCAGGAAGCCTATTCTCAAACTCTAACCCTCTTTTAAGCTTTCCATTGCTGCACTGAAAACCCAGTGCTGCAAGGCACCCAACGACCACATACTTGGCGACACCACGGAAGAGAGTGACCCCTTGGATTCTAGGACATGCCCAATGGGATCACTAGAGTCCAAACCTCCTCCCACAGCAACACCAGCGCACACACATGCATGCCCTTCTAGTGGGAGCAAGCGTGAGAAGAAGACCCTGCAATGCAACCACCCCAGAGATCATGATAGAGAGGCCAATGATGAGCAGTTCGACTGGGTTGGTGAAAACATTCCTACAATGCGCAGCATCATAGGTGGCAAGACTCTACTACCAGGATACGGTCCCCTACCTACCCGGGAGGAACTTGATACACAGGTACCACAACAACAGGAGGAGGAGGATTCAGACTATGAGAGAGACCAAGAGGAGGTTCCCGCAAGTGCACGCAAGCGTAGAAAGGTCAAGATCTTCAAGCCAAGGAAGTCCCAACCTTGCCAACGCACTAACACAACACAGAGAGCTCCAAGGAGAAGGATGCGCCAAGGGCATAGGGCTCTACAAGAAATCAAGTTTTATCAGAGGAACACTGAGTTGCTGATAAGAAGAGCCCCTTTTGCTTGCACAGTGAAGGAGATTCTCCAACGATATAGAACAGAGTTCCATGTGTAGGGGATTGCCCTTGAAGCATTGCAAGAAGCATTGCAAGAAGCCTCCGCCGAGGCTTACCTTGTTGGCCTTTTTGAAGACACCAACCTCCTTGCAATACATGCAAAGAGGATTACCATATCTGCCAAGGACATGCAACTAGCTCGACGCATTCGAGGTGAGTGAGGAATGTTAACCTTTTTTTTATTTTCAAACCCCCCTTTGTAACAAGCCTATCTGGCTTTCATTTGTAACCTTCTGATAATTAAAATTTTAAGTTTCTCTTACAATGTCTCGGTGTCATCATGTTTGTTTAACATAGAGTGTCTATCATGTGCTATTTTGTCACATCCAAGGTAGGTTTTCTAGCTTCACAAGGGGCTACACACATAGCTTGTAAAGGCTCCGTAGCTAAGCAAGGAAGAAGCTAAAGTAGAGAGATCCTCATAGGGAGAGAGAGAGAGAGTGAGAGAGACTGTTAAAACTTTGTTGTTGCAAGTTTAACACAAATCCATTTTTCTAAGTAGAAAATGATATTTTTGATATACAAATATACTAACATGGAGTTTTTCATCAATAAATTACATTTATGAGAAAAATTAAATAATAATAATTTTTGGAGTCCCCATAATTTTGGGATCTCATGGATGTAGTGGTTCCTGCAGTTAGTTATGGATGTAGTGGTTCCTGCAATTAGTTATGTTTATGGGGTTGTGGGGGACCTAACAGTTAGTTATGGATGTACTGGCTCCTGACAGGCTTCTGACGTGACCCTTGATTTATAAGCTTTTTGGAGAGAAAAATTTATTTTCATCATACATATTGGTTGGGTGGTGTTTTTTACACTTCAAAATGTTAAAAAAATAAAAAATAAAAAATTTTCACTTTTTTGGGGGCCCACTAAATACGAGAATGTTTTGCTGATGTGGAAGGGAGATATGGTGGGAGTTAATGAGAAAGGAGATTTTAAACTGACAAGAAAGATTCAATTTGTAGAGAGTGAAGATAAAAAATTCAAAAAGTAAGAAAGTATGAGAAAAGTCAAAAAGTAAGAGAGAGAGTATGAGAATATTCCCTTTAAAAAGTGAAACTAGGGGGGTATGGCTGATGTGGCAAGGCAAAAAATAGGGGTCATCATAGCCTTTGTCTCCGTTAAGCCCAGCTTTTAAAGCTCTAATCCCTTAAAATTAGGAATCTTTAGGAGGCCCTTTTTGGGTCTAAAAAATTCCTAATGTGAGATTTATGCTCGATGTGACAGCTTGTGCCAGTTGCACTATGTGCTGGCGTGTTAGGTAGTAGCATGTGTGAGACATACATGACCGCATCCAGCTGGTCATAGTTGTGTGGATAGTAGCTAGGGTTAGCAGTGTGCGGACACAACACAAGTAGTGTGTTGTAGCTTTTCTATTATGGCTTTATGCATTGTGTGAGATGGGACATGGTTTCCCTCTATGGCTAGGGTTTGAGTAATACATTAGGGTTTGCTTTTGTGTGTGTGTTCCCTCTCCCTCTACCTATTTCTCATCAGTGAGAGGGAATATTTCTATGGTTTCATGGCAGATAAGGCTCAAACAAATTGGAATGCACCTTCCTTTGAAGGCTATCACAAGCACACTAACCTCACAAATGAGGAGGTATATTCATTGTGGAGGAAAGGTGGATACCAGGTGGAGTGCAAGAATGCAGAAGGTGTTGTGCTCACCCCATTGTGTAGCAGTGGGGCTTCAAGGTTCTTTACAACAACTGCAACTTCAAAAGATCCGCCATATGGGCCCATTACTAACATAGAGGCTGGTGGATCAAGCATGCAAAATGGAATAAGACTCAAGTATCGCACGTCAATATCAGAGGAAGTAGCTAAGAAAATAAAGGCCACTTTGAAAATGAAAGCTATGGTGGTAGAAGAAGTCAGAGAGTGGAGCACAAGTATGAAGTTTTCAAGATCGAATCGCACACGGGGATGATGGACACGTGGGAAAATATGATGTGCATGTGAAAGATGAACCGTCTTGTACATGTCCAGATTTTGCAGATAGAGACGCCAAGAAGAAAGCATACCTTGCATGCAAGCACTTATAGTTCATTTATTTACGTGTGTTAGGCTTAAGCGAGAGCAAGAATGTAAGATTCCTCCTCCAGCTTTTGAGGTGTAAAGGTGTAAGAACCTCCCCTTCTATTCTTGTAATTATTTCCCTCTCTGAAATAGAAGAAAGATCTCGTTTTACCTTGTTTTGGCCTAGAGAGAGAAAATGTCTAGAGAGAGATAATCCAAAATTGAGATATCTTTGGATATAAAAATCCTCCTAGTGTCTAAAATGGATTCCCCTTAAATAGAAATTCAAAATGAACTTTCCAATGTGCGTTTGGAATTAATTGAAAATGTGTATAAGGGACCTTAGCCTAAGGGTCTACATTTTCAAAAAAAATTAGATTATGGTCCAATTAAGGTTCCAATGGGCCAATTGGATTAATCCAAGTGTAGGGATGAGATAAATCCAAAAGAATCAAAGAAAATACCCAAAAATGAGTAAATGTTCACATAAGATGAAGAGTTTAATGAGTACAAGGTTTAGTAGTTCAAAATTATGAGATATACTAAAAAAATGAGATATTTTAGAATAATGATGCATTTTTGATACCTTGGTAAGGAGAGGGGGACTCTTGAGGTAGGCGCCTATTTCACATGTGTGGAAGGGTTTTTAATTCAAAGAAATTATGATATTTTTATCTCTCCTCTCTCCTAGATCAAACCAAATGAAAAAACGAGCCAAACTGGTCCAAATCTTGTCCAAATTGAGCCAAACTGAACCTGAAAAATTCTAGAACCCAGTTAAACTTGGTTAGTGGCCTCCCTCACTTATAAATAGATCTTTAGTCTTTTGTAAAAAAATCTGTGAGCTATACCATGCCAATATTACATTAAAATAATCATATTTTCTATTATCCCTTAAAAATCCTCTACTTTTGGAGAGCTTGGAGCTTCTCTCTCTCTACAACAACTATTGGAGATTTCTTCTTAACTTGCTAAACCAATTGATTGGTTGGGGGCTTCACTTCTAGAAAAAGAAGCAAGCCAAACCTTGAGGTAAGAAGAAAATTTATGGTTTTTGTTAATATTCTCAAATGATTTCACTTCTCAACCCCTCTCAAGCTTGAGAAGTTTCTAATTAATTATTTTAAATGCAAATCAAGCTTTCCCTAAGAATTTTAATGAATATTTAAGAAAAAGTTAATCTTTATGCTTAATTAGAATGTTTTCTTATGTATATCTTGCTCCAAAAAGAATAGTCATTCCTATGGCTAATTCTTTAGCAAAAGAATGCTTCTCATTGATAAATTCTTATTTCAAAACCAAACTCTAAGCTTGTAAAGCTAGAGGATAAGAAAATGGTATTTTTATGCTTTTATATACTAACAAAATAATGGTAAATTATTTTAGATTATTATAAGTAGTTTAAAAACTACTTTAATTGATTCTAAATGTGAAAGAGATAATCCTAGCATTTTGGAAAAAGAGGAATAATAGAAATAACATAATTTAGTAGAAATAATCATAATTAAGTTTATGATTATGGATAAATTTATGAGTTAATTTCATAATTTAGATTTAAGTTTAAGAATAGATCTTGTATCATAATTGTATTGCAATGTCTTATTCTTTTTTAGAAAAATTAAAAATTATCAGTAATAGCAGTAGCAAGCTATGGCAAAATTTTTAGAAAATAATACATTTCTTATTTTTATGCATAATTCTAAAAGAGGACTTCCTACCATATTCTAGGATTGGACATCCTATGGAAAAAGAATGATTTTCATCATATTCATGAAAAATAATTTTATAATTATGCATAATTATTTGATTATGAGAAAAGAGTAAACTTTGATAAATTTATTTTTATATAAAAAGAGAAATTTCCATGATAATTGAGATCCAAGTAATTAAATGGTAAAAGAGGAATTTTTGGTAAATTTATTTTTTATGCAAAAGAGGAATTCCCATGATAATTGAGATCCAAGTAATTAAATGGTAAAAGAGGAATTTTTGGTAAATATTTTTATGCAAAAAGAGGAATTCCCATGATATTTGAGATCCAAGAAATTAAATGGTAAAAGATGAATTTTTAGCATAATTCAAATTATGAGTATTTATCAAAAGTGAAATTTTGAGTATTATTAATTTTATTGGGAAATATGGGTAGAATTAATTTTTGTAAATCCCATGAATCTTTTACTCAAAAGAAGAATATTGAATATATTTCACTTGAGAAATTTGAGAAAGAATATTAAATTACCATCGAGAAAAAGTAACTTTAACTAGGCCAAGCAATTGGCATAAATTTAGAAAAGTCCCATCGGTATCGAAAGTAGAAAATGTTACTAAATGTGAATAAGATGTGAATGCGATGTGATAAGATGTGAGTGGATGTGATGAGATGTGAATGTGATGTGATGTAAATGGATGTAGATGTGGATGTGATGAGATGTGGATGGGATGTGATGTGATGTCAATAGATCTGGATGTGATGGGATGTGATGTGATGTGATGTAAATGGATGTGGATGTGATGAGATGAGAATGAGATTTGAAAGGATGTGATGTGATGTAAATAGATGTGGATGTGAATGTGATAAGATATGGATAGATGTGGATGTGATGTAATGTGGTTAGAATGAATGAGATGTGATGTGGATAGATGTGGACGTGATGTAATGTGGATGGAATTTATGTGATGTGATGTGGATGCAATGAATGTGATGGGTGTGAATGGGTGTCATGGATGTGAGTGGATGTGATGAGATGTGAATGGATGCGATGAGATGTGAATGGATGTGAATGTGATGTGATGATATCTAAATGGATGTGAATGGATGCGATGAGATGTGAATGGATGTGAATGTGATGTGATGATATCTAAATGGATGTGATGTGATGTGAATATGATATGATGAGATGTAAATGGATGTGAGTATGATGTGATGAGATGTGAATGAATGAGATGTGATGTGAACAGATGTGATGTGAATTGGGTTAGATGTGAATGAATGAGATGTGATGTGATGTGATGTAGATATGGGTAGATGTGAATGGATGAGATGTGATGAGGATAGATGTGGATAGATATGATGTGATTGGATGAGAATGGATGAAGACGATGGGAAAACATATGACTGGAATAAGCAATGCGAATTGATGTGGAATAACGAGAAATGATGTGGAACAATGTAGAAAGATGAGAGTTCGTTTTAGAAATTGTATTTATGACTTGTTTTTAAATGACTATTTTATGTCAAGAATGCTGGGAAAGCATTTTGACCATCTTGTGAATGAGGTTGTGGTGGTGGGGAGACCTAATTGATAAAGTTACAATAGTTGATGGTGGCGGAGAGTCAACGGAGGACGTCTCGCGTAAGGTCGACCGAGTCTTGACCAGCCTCGGTTCAATTTAAATGGTGAGCTTCTGGTAACGGTGGATGAGAGACCAAGGAAGCGGCCTATGAGTGAAGTGCTAGGTGACCTGCGAAGGAGCCTAGAGGGTGCTGACCATATGGTGCTCGGGCTCTAGTTGATACCCACGCATGCGTCGAGGAAGAAAATGGAACAAGGAGTTAGAGTTGTTTTATGAACTCCGGTATGGACCTAGTTGATTGTCCATGTTGGTACTCAACGGATGAGTCCATAGCTCTTTTATATGGATCTGTTGGTTGATCTTGCTGATCTTCAACGGAGAGTCCATTTGGATTTTCATAAGTGAATATATTTTCGGGTACTATGAGCTAGGAACTATTGAAAAGGCCCCTAAGTGAATAGGTGGTGAGTGTTCTGGTTGCCAATGATGCCATAGGTACACTGATGAAGGAATGATTGAAAATTAGAAGTCCACCTAGATATTTTGGAGGATTATGATCAATGATACTATGGTTTCGTTAAAAGATTGTTTTAAAGACAGCTAAATCTGTGAAACAGGCAATTTCATATTGGGTGTGTAATTGTTGGTGTGACTATCTTGAAGTTTGCTTGAAGCTCTGGCTAGGGGGCCTGGGAACTCTTTTCCCTAGTACCCGGGGCAAGACAAAACCAAATTCCTAAATGGATCCTATCACTACAGTGGTTGGTGGTTGGCTAACCCATGGGACTGGATGGGGTTAGATGGATCCCTAAAATGAAACTCAATTTTGTTATGTTACGATAGATGAAGTAAATCCCGGATAGTCTTTGTTCCATGGAAAAGAACCAATGGCTGTGCCTCTTGATGAGGAAAAAACCATTGGTCTCTATGATCCAAGTGCAAGTCTCTTCCTTGATCTGACCATGTGACTTATGGGTTTGGTGTCGGATTGGTTAGTTAAGGCTTTTGACTATGGTAGAATAAAAATATCCTTGAGGAATCGCTCGTGCTTTTTGGGCGAGGGAAGTTTTTTCGGGTTCGAATTTGGAAAAAATGAGGGATTAGTCTCTTGTCTAGATATCTATGGGCGAGGCTCGGAGTGAGAGGCTCTGCCTTGCACAAGAAGTGCTACTTCTGTTGCTAGCACCCCGGAATTCCGGAGGGGGCAGGGATCTTTCAAAGAATATGTTCATCCGCCAACCTATCCTATCTGACCTTGAGCTTTACAATGCCTTGTCTTGTAGGAGAACATACCCTAATTTAGACATTTGAATGCAAGGATAATTAGTTGAGCTTAATCTTTGTGGATGTCACCTCATTGTAGAGGGTTCTATTTTGCAATGTCTATCTCCTTCAAATACATACTCACTCTTTTCCAAACAAGTTCAGAATACATACTCACTCTTTTCCAAACAAGTTCAGAATACATACTCACTCTTTGCCAAACAAGTTCAGAATATGCATTTTTTATTAGGGTGCCGAAATTTGAGAAAATAAACCTTTATTAATAACATTAAAAAAAACAAATATAGTTTTTTATTTTGAGTGTTGAACCTCTCCCACTGCTATAAATATAGAGGCAAGCTCCAAAGTAATTCGTTATACACCATTGCCACCAAGCCTTGTTAGATGAGTAGACCAACCTAAATCCTCCTTCTTTTTGTTTGTGATGGCCTCATCAAATGTTAGCATTGAAGTTGTTGCTATGCGTATCGAGAGAGGGAGGCCATCGATGTCGAGATCAAGCAGAAGACCATAGATGGTGCACAAGCATATGGAAAGGTCTCACATCCTTTCCACTTCCTAGAAATGATGAAAAAATTTCTCAAGTTAAGGACAAAGTGGTCGGCATAATTGCAATTTGGCGAGTCCATGGTTTTATTATTGATGAATCATCTGAGCGGGTCTTTCTAGAGGAAGTACAAAGAAGGGTACGAACATAGTTCGCTTACTTTGTGCCTAAACCCCGGAGAACAAGCAAGGCCCATAGTAGTAAAGATGTTGGTTTTTGCATTTCTGTATTTGGAACGGTGTGCGTGAATGAACTTGGTTTTATTTTCAATTTGAACCAATAACCCTAATGTAGAGGATGTGATGTTGATATGTGTATGTGTTCACTGTGCAAAGTAATTATGTCATGTTTCTCTCTCTAACTTGCTTTGCACATCTCTCTTCATGGAGGGGGCTTGGAATTTCTATAATTGGAAGATGTGCATTAAAAAACTTGGTTTTATTCTCAGTTCAAACTAATAACCTCAATTGTAGGCTCTCTCTATCTTGGGGGAGGGGGCATCTTTTTGGAATCCGCTAGCCCGATTCCCAAAAAGCACTCGTTCAAAAATTCTTGCCCAAAAAAACCTCCCGTGGCCTACCACTACATCAAGCAAAGAATTTGTGAATGGTATAGGAAAATGATCTGAAATGGTAGTAGCATTTAGCTTCTGGTAATCTACATAGACTAACTTTTGATTTTTCTTAGGGACGATCACGATTGGTGATAGCCACATGGCTTAATCGATTGGGTATATGAACCCAACTTGAAGTAGTTTATCTATTTCTTCTTTTACCCTCTTGGCATAGTTTGGGTTAATCCGGCATCTTTGTTGCTGGATAGGGATGGAATCTTCTTTCAACAAGTTGATTCGGTGTGCTGATATAGAAGCTGGGATCAATCCCTTTCATGTCAGTACTCCATGCCAAGACATCTTTGAAGGAAGTGAGAAGCTCTCGGTTTTTTTCACGGAATTCATTGTCCATCTTGGGGTCATCACTAGTGCCCAAGTTCATTTCTTCCAATTCATCTTTTTGACTCTTTTGGAGTACTTGAGGTCTCTTTCAAAAGCTTTTTATACTGCAATCAGCTCTGCTCAGGTTGGGGGTATTGCCTTCCTTGGCCAAGGCATCATAGAAATCTTCTGGTTGTTCTGAATTGTCTCCTTCCATCCTTGCAGGAGAAGATTTTTCTTTGAAATCCTCACTTACATGTGGACTGCTGGGTTGGTACCTATCCATAATCCGCCGGAATACATCTACTTCAAACATACTAATTAAATTAGCATTCTGCTGGAAACATTCCTCTTCCTCATCGCAGTAGTCTAGTCCTTCAAGCATGTTATTCCTTTAGCTATTTTTGGACGGGTTGGTTTTTCCACTTTCCACCTACTTGGCGAGACAGAGATCTTCATCTTCTTCTTCCCACGATGGATAGTGATTATATCTATATCCCAATCTTGCTTAATCTGTGCTTGGTGGAGCTAGGGTCTGCCAAGCAACATTGGATAGGCACCTTTGGTATCTTCCATGCAGAGCACTACTACTACTATCTAGAAACTATATCCAGCGGAAACCTCTGGCGTGAGCTCATGGAATAATCCGAGGGGCTACACGCACCGCCTTGCTGATTTGCCATTTTGACAGCAAATGGTACGGGTTTCCATTTGCTCAACCCGAGCATGTGGCATGTTGTATCTGATAGGATATTGACTCCAGAACTGCCATCTAGCAGAACTTCTACTATATCCACTATGGTCAACTTGACCTGAATCATTGGAATGGCTTCGTCATATATGATGGGTTTTGATGCAGTTTCTTCTTGCTCTAGATTGAAAGCTTGTGGTGACTATAGGGGTGGCATCTCCTCTTTCCAAGGTTTAAGGCTTCCAATCAACTATTCCCTAAAACTTGGAACAAGTGTGAGTAACTGTTCCATAGACGTGTATTGGCTGCCGCTTCATATCTTCCCTAAGATCATACGACTTCTGGGTGGATTCTATGATCAAGGCTTCTTGTGCAATTTTCCTTCTCTTGTGCTTCCACACCTTTTTTTTAGCCATGGTGTCTCTGTACCTGGCATTGGGCTGATGCATCTTTAGTGGCAAGGGAATTTTGCCTTCTTCTTTCGGGTTTATTCCTAGAACATTGGTTTGGGATTTCGGGTGGTAGATTGGCTTGAATTTTTCTGGGTCTTTTATTTGCAGTGCCTCTTTGGCCTGCTCCTCCTCCACCTAAGCAGAGACTTCCATCTGGACTTTGTGTTGTTCTTGCCAAGTGACACCTTTTGGCTTCCCCTTCTTTTTCGGGGTTAGTTTCTGTGCCACCTCCGAAGTCTTAGACTGCATGGATCTGGTCATTGCCATGGGTGATGATTCGGCTGCTTTTGTGGTTGGGCGGTTTGCTGTTAGCTCATCTCTTGGATTTCCATTGTGTGGACTAGACGTGGAATTCTGGGCTCCCACTAATTCTGCTTTATGCTTTTTCCATAGTTCACATTTTGACTTCTGGTGGCCTTGGCCACGGTAATAAAATCATATAAGGATGGGCCTTGGGGAACCAGTCATGTCTCTTGGCAGAAAATTTATGCATTGGTGGAACTGCAGTCTGTGGAGCTGGTCTTGTGCAGCCATTAGCTGGGCTAGTTGGACTACTATAGCTACTACTTGGGGTTGCATCATTGGCTGCGGAGGTGGTCTCCTGCCATTGTAGCATCATGCTTCAGTTGCATGTGTGGAAGTTCTGCAAATGGCACACCAAAGGTCGTTTAAGCCGCACTCTTTGGCTCCATGTCCTAGATTGCCACACGTCTCACACCAGATATTTGACCAAACAGTAGGAGTAGGCTTTGTACCTTTAGTAGTGAACTGAGCCATGGATGTAGCTAATTCTTTGGCTATTTCTCCCACCTTCTTGCTCTTGGACGACGTGGTATCCTCCTCCTCCTCCGATTCGTCACACACTGGCTGTGGAATCATCGGAAAATCATTTTGCTCGTGTGAAGATTCAGATGAGGACTATTTGGACTTCTTCATATTTTTAGATTTCTTCTTAGTTTTGACCGGACCTACTAATACCCACTCTGCTTTGAGAGTTGAGTTTACTAGTTGCTCCATGGTAATGGTAGATAGGTCCACTCCAGCTATAGAGTGTTTGATTTTCTTGTTGAGGCCCTTCATGAAATAAGAATCTAGAATTTCTTCTATAGGCTGATTAGCTGCATCTAATCTACGGAGAAGTTTGGGAAACTTTGAAACATAATCTTCCACTATCATTTTCTTCCAGGTCATTCTGCACAACTTATCTCCAAGACATGCAAAGATGTCTTGTTCTCTCTGAATCGTTAAAGGAATGCATCCCGGATAGCATCATAGGTGGGGAAATGGGCATAATCATACTGAGGTACCGAAAGAGCAGTACTTTTGTGAAGTGTGGGCACAAAAGCAGCTTTCTTGAGATTCTGGTCCACTGCGCCAGGAACATTGACATGCCAAATTGTGTTAAACATTAGGATGTGGGCATCAGGATCATCTGATAACTTTTCAGAGAATTTGGGATACTTTACAGTGACAATTGGTCATTGCACACTGTTTTGGTAAATGAAGGATTGAGGCTATGGGGGTGGTGTGGTGAGGTTGGGGTGGGGGAAGTTGGTGGTTCTACTTTTGAGTGGGATGGGGATTGTTCATGGTGGTCAGATTCTTGGGGATGAGGGGTGAGTGGTTCTTCTTCTAAATGGGAGGTGGGTTCTAGTTATGATTCGGTGGGGTGGTTATCAATATTGGGGAAGACCTTTTTCCAAGCTTGGTTACGCTCCAAGTAGCGTTGTTGGCATGCTGACATGGGGGACAGGTTTGAAAACAAGGGGGAGGGCTTCAAACACTGACAACCAGACATCAGGCAAAATGACAGCAACAAGAAGCAGCAACAAGCATCGTTGTCGCCAAAGTGTTAGCGAGGAAATCGATCACTTATTTTCCCGACAACCTACTAAAGTTCATTGGTTATGCGCGCAACATACACCAGACTAACATGACATTAAATTAATCACAAAGAAAGCTTACAGTTAACTCAAACAATTACTAGATTGCCTATTCACATAACAACAAAAGAACACAATACTACAGAGCTACTTTCAATGGAGTTAACAACCAAACACATACATCAAGACTCAAAAAAACATAATAGGGTGACTCATGTAAAATAAAGCTAAAACCCAAAAAAGGTAACAATCTTTCTAATATATATATATATATATATATATATATATATATATATTAAGAAGACCAATGATACAAAATTGGTAGTCAGCCTATGAAAGGCTCAGGATTCATCCTTTTATACTACTCGCTTTATGCATCTGTGAGTACTAAGATTTCTTCTGGATGGTAAGATGCAGTAGTGAGGCATGTAGGAGGCACTACTGAGTAATAATGACCTTTTAACTACCATTCGGCTGTTCACTGGCGATGCTCACTTGCAATTGTGGGCAGGGCAGCTATCTGCTGACTACTACTGGGTGATCATTAGTTTGTTCTTGCCCTTAGCCTACGGCTAACACTAAGTGCTATCCTTGGAAGCGGCGCCAAATATGTTCACCTAAATGAGCATTATCCTTGCATGAGTGGAAGAAGAGAAGATACAAGGGTCGGTTTGGGAACATGCACTAAGAGGGTTAACTGCATGATGTGAAGCCACTAAGGGCTCACTCCACCACCACTTGTGTCAGCCAACTGGAGCTTTCCTTAAGCTAGGTAGAGAGCAATGAGAGAAGGTGCTATGGAAATATTAAATCCTATCTTAATTCTTTCATGTGGAAGAGAGAGAGAGAGAGAGAGAGAGGGGAGAAGGAGAAGATGGGAAGAAGCGAGGAAGCATCACCTATACGCACACACTCACAATCAAGCAAGAAAACATGCATCCACACACAAGCTTACCACCATAGCCACAAGAGAGCAAGAGAGAAGAAGAAGAAGACTCAATTGTGATAATGGGATTGTATCATTTTCATATTCCATTAAGTTACTTATATACATGAGCTCCCTTTTTACATTGGCTACCCATTGTGGGGGCCCAAAACTGGTTCTCTAGCTCTATGTACATCTAGGCTTTGTAGCTCATAGCCGACATTATATATATCGTAAGCTTAATCATCCCATATCTTTTTACATGAAGCGATTGTAATTTTGCATAAAAATAAATTACATAAAGTGTAAGCATGCTTTAAGTAATGTTAACCATTGTGGGGTTAATAGACTTGATGGCTGAGATAATGAAAGTACAAGAGCCAAGTAGCTTCGAGAAAGTAAAAGAAGTAGATTCAAATTGTGGAGGTGGGACATGGAGTTAAAGTTTGACTTAATTTTGAGAAACCACACTTGGGATCTTATGGACTGTTCTATAAAACATAAGGTTATTTTTTGGCACCAAGTGGGTTTCAAACGCCAAGTATATTTTTTATGGTACAATAGATAAGTATAAGGCAAGGCTCATAGCAAAGGGTTTTACATAGGTCGAAGAGTTTTACTTTTAGGAGACATTCATCCCCATAGCTAGATTGACCATTATTAATATAGTACTTACCTTGGCTACTCATGGGAAGCAGCTAGTATTGCAAATGGATGTGAAGGACCAACTTTTTTGAATGACTATCTCAAGGAGTTTATGTGTGCTTTGGCTGTTCATGGGGAAGTGGCCAGTATTGCAAATGGATGTGAACTCAATTTTTTTGAAAGACAATCTCAAGGAAGAGGTTTATGTGGTGCAGCCACCTAGATTTGAGATACTTAGTTCAAAAAACAAAGTGTGCAGACTCTAGAAGACATTTTATAGGCTAAAATAGGCCCCTCGGGCATGGTACTAGTAGTGAGTATTAATCTTTCTAAATTCCCATCAGATACAAATTTGTATGTTTTCTCTAAACAGGGCAGGCACATGATAATTTTCTCTCTACAGGGCCGGTACATGATCATTTTCATATATGTGCGGGAAACCTCATTATGATGGGGAGACCATGAAGAGAAGATCTGACAAACATAGGATATGTTGAGTCTAGATTCTAATATGATAGACGTTGGGCTTATGCATTTTTATTATGGGATAGAGGTTTGGAAAGAGCTAGATGGAATCTTCATTTCTTAGAAAAAGTAAGAGAAATTTTGAAGACATTTGACATAGTTATGTGCAATTCAGTTATGATTACACCAATGGAGGTTGATGCAAAGTTTTCAGTTTTGAAGATACTTCTCCACATGTGGATATGAAGAAGTATAGGAAGTTGGTGGGAGTTTGATCTTCCTCTATAATACACGGCCTGCATCATCTTTCCAACAGGTTCTCAAATCGGCCCTGAGAGAACCATTGGAAGGCAACAATGTGGGTGTTGAAATACATCAAAGGTACCATTGGGTATGGCATCATTTATAAATTAGGCAATTCCTTGACTAGATTTTGTGACTTAGATATGGAAGAAGATTATGATAGCAAGAAATCAGTTTTAGAAAGAGGTCTTGGCTCAAGGTACAATAGGACTAACTCTTCCTACCAGAATGAGGCCGGCAACTATGAATATGGATTAAGAAGTCAGCAAGATTTGATGCAAAGTCCAAATCCAATATTGAATGGATGGCAGGGATACTTCAAAAGGTCCTTGATCCACTGACTAAGACTTTAATGTACACTAATGGTAGAGTCATATGAGATGTCAAATTGTCAAGCTAGAGGGAATGAAGGATATCCAATTTTTCCATCTAGAAACATCCATTGTAAGAAGGTTCATAGATAGAGACGAAGGGAAATTCTTCATTCATGAGTTTTTGAACCAAGTTTCACCACATTTCAAGTAGGTCAAAGACAAATGGAGTTTTCTCCACTTATTTGGAACATCTCCCAAATCTCATCTGAAGCCTTACAAGAGTATATTTACAAGTATAAATGGAGTTTTCTCCACTTTTTAAACATCTCCCACCAAATCTCATCTCTGAAGCCTTACTAGAGTACATTTGCAAGGTGAGATATTATTACATGATGTTCAAATGAGGAGAACTCAAGTGAGAAAAGGCTAATTGTTCTCTTCCTAAATATCTTGGAGGAGACAAAGCTCAATCATTACTTTTATATGTAAAAAAGAGTGACATTAATATAGACACCATTGACACTTTGACCATAACATGAAAGGAGCTTTGGGATGATTTGGGGAGAAGATTCATGCTTGAATGATTCTTCCATTGCACCAAGCATACTTTCTAAGAAGGATGATAAGAAAACTATGGATGAGGTGGCAAACAAAGTGATTGAATGTATGGAGGAAAATTCGAGAGTATCTCCCAGAGAACCCAGGAAGGTGTGCCCTTATTGTGGAGGCACTCACCTTATAAAAGAGTGCTTTAAGTAGTAAGAGGATGAAATATGCCTTTGTGTGGGTATTGTAGATGATACATAAATCACGCAATAGGGGCACGATAATATAATCCTACTAATAGCATTGTAAAATTCTCTACCTTACCTATAACCCAATATCCATTAGAATTACCTACCCCTCCTGGAGCACGAAGTGGGACCCTAGTGTGGGAACCACTCATTCCCCTTATGTGCCTATAGTTGCACCCGTGATCCATCTAGGAACCACGTTGATCATTGAAGAGCCCTTAGAGACTTTATTACAACCCTATGCTAAGTTTCATGATGGATTCTTTTCTATAGTCACCCTCAGTCTCAATTACAAACACTTCCATCTGTCTAGCCTTAATGACCAAATGCTCGAAAATAGTAGCTGTATTCAAAATTGCTGAATATATCCTCTTAGTGCTGCCATATCTAGTATGCCACTTCTATACCTTGTTGACTAATGAGTTGTATCATTTTCGTCTTAGGGTAATCCTTTTTGCAACACAAATCCTCCAGCCTCTAGTGCTCGAATTTCATCCAAAGTAAGGTTTATACGTCTTCCAATTGGCCATACAAGTGGGGGTCTCGCAGGTGATTGATAGATAGTATACATACTCTCCAAGTGTGATCCATGCTATTGTTGCTGATGCCTCTGCCCTCCTGACCACTTTCTCCTACCATAGAAAGAAGGTGGTAGAATACCTCGCCCACAATTTTTGATGTTCTTCTTTCACTTGCATCTTGGCCACCTAACCATCCTTGGAATGTGACCTTGGTGTTTAGAGGTGTTTGATGTATAGCCCACATTGAGTCATGGATATCATTCTCAATAATTTCCTACACCTCATCTTCACATTGCTAATCCTTCTTCATTCTGTTGACCACCTTGTGTAGCTGTAGGAATAGGGGGTGGAAAGTTTAACCTCCTATCCATTTTCTTACGTGGCTGGTTCTTTTTGACATACTCAGGATGATGTGATAAATTTTCGTCCTTAAGGTTTATAACTGTTAGCGAGTAACTGTGATGTTATCACCAATATAGTTTGACTACACATGCATTGGTGTACCACTCATCACTACTTCCCCCACCAATTTTCTCTAGTGGTTGATGGGCTTGGATATTTTTATGATCCAACCCTCTCCATTAACTTTGTTATTGTAGGGCTTGTACCATGATATTTGTCTTGCATGAAGGTATGCTTCTTTGCAGATTGCAAGAGAGCATTAGCAAGATCTAAAATAGTAGCATCATATAAACTGATGGTTCCCTTGAAACACTCTCCTACTGACTGGCTTGCATGTTTTGTTTTAGCTAGATTGGTATAAAAGAAGCAATACTTACCCCCTACAAGGTGATTCCTCTAATGGGAGTATATGCCACCAAAACTAAGCCAACAATCCATGGCTACTAAGTTTCCATCAGTGACTTTCCTATTCATCCACCATGATCTAATGTACTTGTACTTTAAAAGTTCTTCTTCTTCACCGAATGCATAATGCCACTGACAACAAAGTAGCTTGTGTCGTCTTGAAAATTCTACACTAGATATTGAGCTGTATGGATATTTAAGTTTTGTTTCCAATGAAAAAGACATGATCGCTCATGACCTTCCAATTTGTTTTATGGTTCATTATTGTAGACTGTCCTTACTGCCCTCTAATTATCTCCTCCTACGAATTTGTTTTATGTTTCATTATTATAGACTATCCTTACTACCCTCTAATTAGCTCCTACCTCATTGGTCATAAAACCATAAAACGCTGGTTTGGGAAAGCATTTGTGCACCACAACATCATTGATCATCTCTCTCAGAATAAAATTTGTGCATCTGTGTCTTCTTCTTTAATTTCATAAGAAGCAATTGTCAAAAGCTCTTGCAAGCTGCATGCCATCATATAATATTTGTAAAGGAAGTTAACAAATTTTAGGAGTTCTACAAGACCATAGTGTACCTTGGATCATACACATGCACAACCATTATTGTCTGTCCTTGCACATGCCTTTGACGTGATCAAAGAAAACCCAAGTCTTTTTTAAATAATCGTCTCCTATTTGATACATACGGCTCACTAAGTCTAAACCTAAGGTGGGCCTTGTGGTTGAAATTTTCAATACATAGCAGCTCTTTGACTTATCTAAAGCTTCAACTTAAAAATGACTACCATGGAAGAACTCAAAAGCATATTCTCTTTAAATCTGAAATATTGGACTCTGCATTTTGCATTGTATCATTGCTTCTAGAAGCACGTACCATCCTTCTAAATTTATAAGAGAAATGGATAACTTAGAAATTTATTTAAAATCATGTTGAGAATTACAATCATGCAGTATGTGGAGTTAAACTTACCTTTGACATTGAACCAAGGGATGCATGTGTTCCAAGAATTATGATAACTCCATGTTGCTAATATTTGATCCATCCCTTAATATATGCTTTCTAACAACTGCATCCAATACTGGTTGTTTTGTGATATCCATTTGAATCTTCCTTGTACTACTTGTAACCTTTGACACTTCCTCTTACACAAGTATTCTTATGTTTTGCATTGCTTGCCTTGATGCGCCTCCTTTCACCTCATGCAAATGTTTCCCTTGATGTATCATCAGTCTACTTATATACATGTCATTACGCATGCTTCTACACACAGGTCTAGTGTTACACTAGAAGAAAGCTAGAGAGCCATATCCATCCAATGTTAAGCTACAGGAGGGAAGCTTTTGTGTGATCTCTCCTATTATTTTAAAAATACAAAGTCCCAAATAATAAATACTCTCATCAATGTTTATTAAAATAAAGCTAAGGTATAAAGCTTACCCATCCATGATGTTCTATTAGATGTGCAATTCATGGTCCTACTTTAACATAAGGCATAAAAGTGCACTCAAACAAACCTCCACAATAACTCTTTCAAACTATTCAAGGAAACTTTACATGACTCTCCATAGGTTTCACCCAAAAATGCAACATCATGTACTTACTCCATTCCTTGCACTAGCGACCGAGGATGAAGGATCAAGTACCTTAGGTAACTTAAAAGCCACATTGCCATTGTAAATTTGTGAAATCTCATCCACTTTTCAATAAGTGTACATGCTAATATCATTTTGCAAAGAACACCTACATGAGATTCCATAGATAGTAAGCATTTCACCACACTCTTTTGGTAGGGTGAATCTGTATATGCTTTAGAAAATGTAGGAGATTCTTCTATTATGAGATCAATAATCAATTGCTTTGGCATGCACATTGTATTGTTACTTGACTCCCCTAACAATGGAATCACGAGGTATTATGCCATTATATCCTTATCAAAAATATAATATGGTTGAGTGGAATGCTAGAACCATGGGATTGGATGGTACTAGGCTGAGCCTATGGAACTAGTGTAAGTAAAAGTGGATGAAACAATGGAAAGTGGTTGGCAAGGTGCTAAGATAAAATTTTATTCTAGAATGAAAAACTTAGATGAGTTGAGTTAAGAATCAATTTAAAAAGGATAAATAATTTACCTTCATAACATCATGTTGAGCCTCTGGGAGTTGCATGATGGGGCCTGCTTGTGAGAATTATTAAGGGAAACTCCTAGTGGAATCATACACATTTCCTTGCAGACCAGCAAAGAAGGATTGGTTCATTTAGACATTACCGATCTGTTGGGATAGCTAAGCATTGGTACATTAAGATATGAGGCCCCAAGTGAGTTTCTCTACCCTTAGTTTAGTTTCCATTGTCATATTATTGTGTATATAGAGGAGTAGAAGTCTTACAGCTGGTATCTTAGCACTTGTCTACACATCAAGTGTCAAACCAAGGTTTTATGGGGGTTGTCAATGAGGGAGCTTGGTGGAGGGATATTTTCTTGGCTACCTCTCTCTCTAATTTGAACACTCTCTCTCAAACTCTCCCCACCACCATCTCCCCACCACCTCCTATCCTAGCCTAGCTCCTTCCCCCCAACCTAGCTCTTCCCTTTCTCTCTCTATCTATTACCATTTATTTCTCTCTCTCTCTCTCTCTCTCTCTCTCTCTCTCTCTCTCTCTCTCTCTAAAACGAGTGATAAAGAGAAGTTTGTTTACCTTTTTTTTTGTTGATAAAAACTTTAGCTTGGAAGGGTAAGCTACCATAGGGATCCTACTAAAGAAGAAGAGCCTAATAAAGAAGAAGAGCCTAGTGAAGAAGGATAGCCTGTTAAGGGAGCACAAGGAGCCAATAGTGTTTGTGTATTGTCAAAAAGTATCGCGCCCAAAAGGTACGTATGTGTCTAGGAATTTGTGGTGATGTCTCAAAAAGTGTGGCGAGAATCACGGAAAAAGATACAAGCCATGCATGCGACATTAAATAATCTTTTTTGAATGTTTTATTTCCATGTCTTCCACATCTCCATGATTAGATCCTCATCCTTCCACGTCTTCTTCTTCATCTGCTACTAGCTCCATTCCTTTCTCTAGAATCTGATCATAATTTTGAGAAATAAGATAACTTCGGAGGTTGTTACCTTCTCCAGCTAGTCACCTTCTCTTTTGAGTCACCACACAAATCATTGAGTGTTCACTCTGCTAAAGAGACGAGTGAGCATGAGAGATCTGTGAATAGATAAAGCCATGTGGATATCATCATGGTGGGAGATATTTTTTCTCTATTGGATGGGATGAATAATGAGAGATCCACGTTCCCACCGCTCAACGAATTCAGGGGTGCTAGCCAGCGGAAGTAGCACTTCTTGCGCGGGGCAAGGTCCCTCACTCGGGGCCTTGCCCACGGATATCCAGACAAGAGACTAATCCCTCGGCTCTTCCAAAACCGAACCCGAAAAAACTTCCCTCGCCCGGAAAGCACGGGCGATTCCTCCAGGATATTTTAACTCTAACGTAGTCAAGAGCCTTAACTAACTGAACTGATCTGACTGAACCTGTAAGTATCATAGTCAGATCAAGGAAAAGACTTGCACTTGGATCATAGAGACCAACGCTTTTTTCCTCATTTTGAGAGGCACAACTGTTGATTCTTTTCCATAGAACAATTTTTGTATGGGATTTACTTCATCTATCGTACCATAACAGAATTGAGTCTCAATTTAGGGATCCATTAGTCCAGCCTGTGGGTTAGCCAACCGCACAGCCACCATAGTGATGGGATCTATTTAAGAATTTGGTTAGGTTTTTGTCCTGAGTACCAGGGAAAAGAGTTCACAGGCCCCCTAGTCCGATACTCATGCAAACTTAAAACTAGTCATACCACTTACACAAATTGCTTTTTTTTACAGAATCAGCTGTCTTTAAAAAAATTATTTAATGAAACCATAGTGTCACTAATCATAATCCTCCAAATTATCCGGTTAAATCCTAATTTCTAATTTTTCCTTCATCGGTGTGCCTATGGCATCATTGGCAACCAGAATGCTCACCAGGGGCCTTTTCGATAGTTCCTAGCTCATAGTAACCGGTAATATTTTCACTTATAAAAATCAAAATGGAATCTTTGTTGAAGATCAGCAAGATCAACCAACAGATCCATATAAAAGAGCCATAGACTCATCCGTTGAGGACCAGCAAGGTCAATCAACCAGATCCATGCCCGAATTTGAAAAACAACTCTTACTCCTTGTTCCAATATCTTCCTTGACGCACGCGTGGGTATCTTTGACGACCTAGAGCCCGAGCACTGTATGGTAAGCAACCTCTAGGATTCTTCATAGGTGACCTAGCGCTTCCTTCATAGGCCGCTTCCTTGGTCCCTCATCCACCGTACCGAAAGCTCACCATTTTAATCGAGCCGAGGCTGGTCAAGACCTCGGCCGACCTTGCTACGCGAGACATCCTCCATTGACTCTCCGTCAAGTGTTGTAACTTTATCAGATTAGGTCTCCACGACCTCATTCACAAGATAGTAAAAATGCTTCCCAGCATTCTTGACATAAAAGTCATTTTAAAAACAGGTCATAAATATAGTTTCTATAGTGAACTCTCGTCCTTCCACATTGTTCCACATTAATCCACCTGATTTAAATCACATTCATTTCATATGTATTCCCAATCTCATCCAATCACATCATTTTCATCTCATCACATCTTT
Organism: Cibotium barometz; assembly: GCF_041138505.1. NCBI lineage: Eukaryota > Viridiplantae > Streptophyta > Polypodiopsida > Cyatheales > Cibotiaceae > Cibotium > Cibotium barometz. The sequence continues at coordinate 15,941,689 of NC_141075.1, forward strand.
TCTTATTTATCCTCATCAGATCTCATCCACTCGCATCTACCCATCTCCACATCTCATCACATCACATTCATTCACATCTCATCCATTCATAACTACCCCAATCCACATCACATCCATTTTACCTCACATCTCAATCATTCACATCTATCCCGATTCACATGACATCACATCTTATTTATTCACATCTTGATTCACATCACATTCACTCATATCCATCACATTCATTCTCATCCCCATCCCATCACATACATAACATCACATCACATCTATCCACATCAAATCCCATTCATACACATCTCATCTCATTCATCCACATCCACTTAATCGTTCACAAGTATGATTACCTATATCTATTCATACATTCATATCTATCACTTCACAGCCACATATATTCATGTCACATCACATCTCTTTACATCACTTCACATTCTTTCACATACACATCCACATCACATTCTTTCAAATACACATCCACATCCATTCTTTTACATACATCCACATCCATTCTTCACATACATATCCACATCCATTCTTTCATATACATCCACATCCATTCTTTCACATACATCCACATCCATTATCCATTCTTTCATATACATCCACATCCATTCTTCACATACATATCCACATCCATTCTTTCACATACATCCACATCCATTCCTCACAGACATAACCACATCCATTCTTTCACATACACATTTGCATCCATTCTTCACATATACATTCACATCCATTCTTCACATACATAACCACATCCATTCTTCACTTATACATTCACATCCCACATATCATCCACTCATATCCCATATCATTCATTTACATCCTGATTTACATGACATCACATCTCATCCATTCATTCACATCTATCTGATTCACATCACATCACATCTCATCACTTCTATTCACCTCACATCTCATCTCATCACATCTATTTGATTCTCATCACATCTATTCACCTCACATCTCATCACTTCTATTCACATCACATCCACCCATCCATTCATTCACACTTATCTGATTCTCATCACATCTCATTACATCTATTCACCTCACATCTTATCACCTCTATTCTCATCACATCCATCCATCCATTCATTCACATCTGATTCTCTTCACATCTCATTACATCTATTCACCTTACATCTCATCATCTCTATTCTCATCACATCCATCCATCCATTCATTCACATCTATCTAACTCACATCACATCTATTCATAGAATTTAAACATAGAATTTAAGAGAATTCTAATTTTTTATATAAAGATTCTTTACGCATCTATTTATGCACCTCAATTGGCACGACCCCTCTAGATTGCACCGAGTTTGAATAGGCCATCCAAATCCTTCTTGGTTGACAGCTCCAACAAATGCACCTTCCTAAAGTTACCAATAATATGGCCTCCGACTCTACATCGATGCCAAGAAAGACTCCTTGAAATGGCAGCACCCATGCAAGTAGCGAGGGGGATACATGCAGCCCAACCCAGCTCTGCCGGACCCATCACCTTGATCTTATAGGCACACAACTTGTCTGCCAGTTCCCCTTAGCCTCACATCTGGGCCGAGTACTGCAAAGCCCCATGCCACATCTCACATTGACCCCTCATACATCCCCATCCGTTCGTCAATGGGCATGGGACCTATTCTTCCTAGAACAGATGTAGAACCCAAAGATCCAATTCAACTTCCCATGGTTCAACCCCCCCACTTCTAGCAGTCTATATACATCAAAGAAAGTGTGATTTCCCAAATTATTGCCTTCAACACCAAATATGAGCAGGTGCGTAAGCCAGCCATCATCTCCATCGTCATCTTCTTTAACCTAATCATTACCCTCTTGGCATAATTCCCTACATGGCACCACTATGATGAAGGAGCCCAAGGCCTCGCATTTGACTCACAACAAGGGCTCTACACACAAGAAACTCTTTGGGTATTACAAGTGAATACACTGGATGCCAGCCTAGAAACTCTAAACTTTTAAAGACATGATGGAGATAGTGCTTTAGACAAGCTGCAAAGCTTTCCACTACTCCCCCCAATGCCCTAAATTATGGTACGATTTTGTCTGCACCTACTTTTCCTCTACTACTGCCACTAAGCTTCCCTTGGTGAATGCAAGAAATCCTATTATCATGTGTGTTTAAGGGGTATTTAAAAAAACCTTTATCTATGAATTTTTCATGAATAAAATGACCTCTTTTTCTTTATAAACTTATGGATTTTTTTCGTAATCGATCAAAAAACCCCTCTTATAAATGTATTTCTATAAATTTACCTTAAAATTTTGAATTAAAAAACCCCTTCTAATGAACTCATGTGCTGGACTTACATATATTTAGGTACACCCCCGAGGAGCTTCCTTGTTGGTTTCGAGGACAGACTTGAATTAGGGAGAGGGGTATGTTAACCACAATGGTTAATATTACTCCTACTATTTTTAATCAAAGCATGGTTACACTTCATGTAACTAATTTTATGTAAAACCACGCTAAGCGCTTCATGTAAAAAGATTTGATATGATCGAGCTTCCGACATGTAATGCCAGCCATGTGCTAGAAAGCCTAAGAGCTAGAGAACTAGTTTTTGGTCCCCAATTGTTAAATGGGCATCCGAACATTGTAAAAAATGAGCTCTTGTATATAAATGACTTGAAGAAATATGCAAAGGATACAATCCCATTTATTTATAACATTTTAGTATTCTTCTTCTTCCCTCTTTCTCTCTTGTGTGGTTATGGTGGGTGATCTTGTGTGTTGATGCATGCTTACTTGCTTGATTGTGTGTGTGTGTGTGCTTGTAGGTGATGCTCTATATCTTCTCTCCATTCCCTTCTTCTCTATCTCTCTTGCTCTCTTTCTCCCTCCTTGCACACATGAAGGCATAGAGATAGAGGTTGAGCTTTCCATACCTCCTTCTCTCATTGCTCTCTACCTAGCATACAAAAGCTCAACTTGGGTGACACAAGTGGTGGTGGAGTGAGCCCCTAGTAGGCAGCTTCACATTGAGCGAGTAACCTTGATAGGGTTGGCTAAGTGTATGCTCCCAACCAACCCTTGCATATTATCTTCTCTTCTCTCCTTCTCTACTCATGCAAGGTGAATGTTCATTTTGATGAACAAGAGAACTTTCCAAGATCTATACTCACTAGTCAACTACATCTTGTGGGCTACACTTAATAGATGAATTGTCCATGTGCCGTGTTGTGCATGCTTGATGGATGTTCTTCTTCAAGTGGTTCATGAAGACCTTGAAGGATTTTGTTAGGTAAAGAGAAAGGCCAAAAGGAAGCATGGTGGAGGGGTGGTTAGTTCAAAAAGCATCTATCCATATTTCAGTGTATCTCTCTCAAGTGGATTCCACAATACTATGATTATGAAGCAATGAGGATGATTGAACGGATGTTGCATGTACCACAAGGAAAAGGAAGATCAAGAAGAATAGATAGAATAATGATAACCAAGGTGAATAAATTTTGTATTTTAATAGTGAGTTGAGGTGGGTGGCAAGGTATGAAGAGGTAATAAGGATTAGAAATGAGGAGAGAAGAGAATTTAGGATGCGTTCGAGATGCTTGCTATTCCACCTAACCTTACATCACTTTCAAAAGATTGTAGCATTAAATGGCTTGATGAAGAAATGGAAAAGGTAGAAAAAGATGGATAGGTGGTGACATAGAGTACGCAAGAATGTGTGAGCTTCAAGTAAGTGTGCATCTATCATAAGGAAAAAAAAGATAGAGAGGTGGTGACACAAAAGGAAAAGGTGAAAAAATATGGAGAGGTGTTGACACAAGAGGAATGGGATTACGTCGAGAGGATGAAAGCCTCAAGTAAGTGTGCTTCTATATCTCTTAACTAACCCACACTATATGGTTATCATTTTCATATATATAATTTGTTTGGTGTGGCTTATAGTGCCATGTGGTCCAAGGGAAGGAACTTTTGCACTCAATGAGTAGATATTGTAATGCATCTCAAGATTTATAATATAACGCTCATTGGAAGCATCAAGAGGGTATTTCCCGACTAAACTGCACTGTCAGACCTGCTAGTAATTTCCATCCTTTGACAGTCCCCAAAAACCAAATTATAGGAGCCCGCAAGCATCGATGTTTTGTCAAGAATGCATGAATGCTTTTCAAATAAAGATTCATCATCGTGTACTTTTAGACATCATAGATTCCTTTAAACCAAAAAATTCTCCTTCACGGATTGTTTTCTCTGACTTCTAAAAAAATCTTATTTGTGTATCAAAAAGAAGATTTAATTCACAAAATGGTCGTGGTGGGAATCTTCCCTTGGGCTTGAATGCCCAATTGCAAAGAAACCACCCCCATGAGAACTAGCCAAGCATCCTACAAGAAGTGGGCACCGACCACACCACAAGGTGCGTTCACCCACACCACAAAAGGAGAAAAGGTATAGTTCTTGCACTCGAGGTTTGAACCTATGCTTAACGAATGAAGAACCTTAAGCCCCCTCCACTAGCCAAGAGCCCATGCATCCTCCCATGTATATAAAGCCTTTTGTTAAGGTTAAGAACAATGCTTCTCGTGCTATCCTTTCTTTGTTTATAGTTGTGAGATGCCTATAAGGTCATGTGATGAAGACAATGATCATGACAACCTCTCCGTTAAGAATAAAAAGCAAAAAATCTCAATCTTATAGAAGAATTCAGCAAATAACTCTCTCTCATGAGCTTATGCGTGGGCAGGAAAAGAATGTGCTTTCAATAAGTCAACTACATTGCCTCCTCTTAATGTATACAAAGAAGCCACTAAGGCTTATAACTTTAAAAAGAAATTATTTTAATAGATTACAAAATATCTTTTTTTAAATCTTCCAATGCTTTAATAAAGCTTGATCTCAAAAATTACAAAGGAGAGCCTAGTCCGACAAAAAATAATGCCTACAATAACCTTACAAAATCTCTATTTTATAAAAAAGCCTCCTTCCTACATAAGCTTTAAAAAATCCTCTAATCTTGATCCCACAAATTACAACCACAAGAAATAAGGCCAATAGTGTGAAGACTCGAGAAAAAAATTCCTCCATGAAAGCCCACCAAGATCCAAAAAACCTGATATCTGCTTTATTGCTGCCATAGATGATGCATACAAATAGATTTAAACATAACCCATTTTACTCCCCAGAGTCAACATTTCCACGAGCCACATCCTCCAGGGTCGATAATGAAGGGTTGTTGTTGCTCATCTTCACCAGCATAAGCCAAGGAATAATCATGAGCATCCTCATGAACCAACCACTTAAACATTGTGTTGCTTTCAACCTATGGATCATAAATAGCTCACTTTGATGCACAAGCCACTCGAACAACTCATTTTGAATCACTTGATCACCTCAAGCCTCATATGTACATAATGAATATGTGGCCATCTCGAATATCCTCATCTACACACAAGAACTCTACTGGTCTATATACAAGAAAACAAGTGTACGTACCTTCCAAAGTATCCATAGTAATGTTGTCATAAACAGTCATCAAATCCATGATCTATAAACCCATGTGCAATCACATTTGTATCTATGATATGCAAAATAAACCCCAAATGATATGCTTATCATCCTCGACAATGATAGCCCCAAGAAACTCATCTATACTTCAATGTTGACTAAAAACCCCCCAATAGTATGCTCATCCCTAGCAATCATAGCACTACCAAGAAATTCATATAGGCATCCTCATCCTCCGCCAACAACAAGAAAACCTTGTGAACCACACAAAAGTCAAAAGAAGAAGCAACACCCCATTTTCCTTAAGCACAAAGATGCTTTCTTGAAGCGCAAGCCATACAAAGACTTGATCCTAAAAAATGATCAATCTAACCACAAGGAGGCTCGAAGCATATGCATAATCCCCAATCCAAGGCCCAAGATCTTGTGGCAACCAACACGAGCCTATTAATAACTTGTCCACTATCAAACATAAAGCATGATGACTTTGTCAAGAATGCGGGAAACATCCTAAGCCTAGTCTAAACACATGATTAAGATAAGGCTTAAGGAGGCTCATAGTAATTACAAAACTCCATAATGTTAATTACACACTAATGAGAGGTAGATAAGATAGACACGCTCAACACCTTGTATTTGCAATATGTTATAAACCATACAATGAAAGGCTTCTAATATAGATAGCCTCTAGCCCATCTAGCCCAATGTCCTTTACACATCATCATTGTAAGATTCCTCCCCCACCCCCTTTTTGATGTCTAGTATCTTTCCCTGTAATCAATCCCTCTTCAGAAATATAAAGACCTTGTTTCTATCTGTTTTAGCCTAGAGAGAGAAAAATATTCTAGAGAGAGAATATTCAGATTTTGAATATTTTTGGATAGAAAAATATCTCTTCTAATTCAGATGAGTTCCCCTGAAACAGAAATTCAAAAAAGAATTTTCCAATGTGCAATTGGAATTAATTAAAAATAGGTATAAAGAACCTTAGCCTAAGGGTCTAGATTTTCAGAAATCTTTAGACTATGGTCCAATTAAGGTTCCTATGGACCAATAGCATCAATCCATGTGTAGGGAGGAGATAAATCCAACTTGTAAAAAGAAAATACCCAAAAATGAGTAAATGCTCACATGAGGTGAAGAGTTGAAAATGTACAAGGTTTATTAGTAAAAAACTATGTGCAATATTAAAAATATGAGATATTTTGGGTATAATGATTTTATTATGACACATATGTAAGGAAGGGGAGTCCCTTAAATGCTCACATAAGATGAAGAGTTGAAAATGTACAAGGTTTATTAGTAAAAAACTATGAGCAATATTAAAATGATTCCATTATGACACATATGTAAGGAAGGGGAGTTCTTTAAAGGAGGTGCATATTTCACATAAGATGAAGAGTTGAAAATGTACAAGGTTTATTAGTAAAAAACTATGAGCAATATTAAAATGATTCCATTATGACACATATGTAAGGAAGGGGAGTTCTTTAAAGGAGGTGCATATTTCACATAAGATGAAGAGTTGAAAATGTACAAGGTTTATTAGTAAAAAAACTATGAGCAATATTAAAATGATTCCATTATGACACATATGTAAGGAAGGGGAGTTCTTTAAAGGAGGTGCATATTTCACATGCTTGAATGAGTTTTAAACTCATAAAAATTGAGATATTTCATCTCTCCTCTCTCCTCATTCAAGTCTAGTTCCAAAAAGTTAGCTTAACTGACCTAAAAATGGTCAATTATTGACCAAACTGATTTAGAAAATTCTAGAATCAGTTTGTTTGGTTAGGAGCTCAATTTTTCCTATAAATAGAAGCCTCCCCCTTGTTGAAAAATACATAGTGTTTATGCATCGTTACTCTACTCCACCTAAGCCAAGAACGGTGAATTCATTTAATAATTCACTAGTTTTTGGAGCTTCCCTCTTTCTTCAATCCCCATTAGTGGCTCCATCAACATACTTAACCAATTGATTGGTTGGGGGCCTCTACCGTGAACAAAGAATCAAGCAAGTTGTAAGGTAATTAGTGAATATTGATCTTTCTATAATTTCTCAATGTTTCTCTCTTCTCAACCCCTCTCAAGCTTGAGAAGTTTAATTGGTATGGTTTTTTTTAAATGCTATTGAAGTTTGAATAGTAGTGAAGAGTTACATAATGCTATTGAAGTTAATTTTCATTTATGTTTAAATTCTAATGATTTTTATGTAAATTCTCTCCCTCACTCAAGAAATGGTCATACTCATGACCCGTTCTCAATCCAAATCAAGCTTTTCATAAAGCTTTTTCTTAACCCAAGATTAAGCTATGCTTGAGGCCAAATTAATAGCTTTTTTCTATGCTTTTAGTTTATGTATATTAATGATTCAATCCATTATGGATTAATAATCCAATTAGAGATTATTTTAATTATTTTCTTAATGATAAGCATTATCCCTTAGAAAAATTGAGATTTATCAGTCATAGCAGCGGAGCTATGGCAAAATTTTTATAAAAATTATGCATAAAATAATCTCATTCAAAGCATAAAAAGAGGACTTCCTACCATATTCTAGGAATTATCATCCTAGATTAATTGAAAGAATTTCATTACAATCATAGAGAAATTAAATTTTAATATCATGCATAAAGGATAAGTTTTTATATCAAAAGTGTTATTTTTACCATTTTTATTTCATGCATAGAAGTATGCATAATGGATAAATTTTTATATCAAAAGTGTTATTTTTACCATTTTTATTTCATGCATAGAAGTATGCATAATGGATAAATTTTTATATCAAAAGTATTATTTTTATCATTTTTAATTTTCATGCATAGAAGTATGCATAAAGGAAAATTTTTTATATCAAAAGTGTTACTTTTATCATTTTAATTTTCATGCATAGAAGTATGCATAAAGGAAAAAATTTTATATCAAAAGTGTTACTTTTATCATTTTTAATTTTCATGCATAGAAGTATGCATAAAAGAAATTTTTTTTATATCAAAAGTGTTACTTTTATCATTTTTAATTTTCATGCATAGAAGTATGCATAAAAGTTGATTATTTTATTATAAAAGTGTGACTTTTATCATAATTGAATTTCATGCATAGAGGTATGCATAAAAGTTGATTATTTTATTGTAAGAGTGTTACTTTTATCATATTGGATTTCATGCATAGTGGTATGCATAAAAGATATTCTTTTTATACTAAAAGTGTGATTTTCCTCATAAATGGATTTTATGCATAACTTAGATGCATAAGAGAAATTCTTTTATTCTAAAAGTGTAATTCCTACCAAATTGAACTTATGCATAAGAAGATGCATAAAAGATTGATTTTAATTTCGAAACTGTTAGTCTCCTTAAATGGAATTTATGCATAAATAAAAGTGTAGAGAAATCTTATACTAAATATAAGAATTCTCTTAAAAAAGATATGAAATGTGATAAGATGTGATAAGAGGTGTATGAGATGTGATAAGAATTGATAAGATGCGTATGGAAAGTGATAGGAGGTGATAAGAGGTGTATGAGATGTGATAAGATTTGATAAGATGCGTATGGAAAGTGATAGGATGTGATAAGAGGTGTATGAGATGTAAAAAGATGTGATAAGATGTGTATGAGATGTGTATGAATGTGTTAAGATGAGTTAGGATGTGTTAAGATGTATATGGGATGTGTTAGAACGAGAATGAATGTAATGTGGTTGTATGAATGTGATGTGGATGTATACATGTAGATGTATATGTATGAATGTGAATGTTGATGTGGATGTGGATGTATGTGAATGTGGATGTATAGATGTGAATGGGAATGTGGATGTGGATGTATATATGTATATGGATGTGGATGTGGATGTATAGATGTGAATGGGAATGTGGATGGGAATGTGGATGTATAGATGTGAATGGGAATGTGGATGTGGATGTATATGAATGTGGATGTATAGATGTGAATGGGAATGTGGATGTGGATGTATGTGAATGTGGATGTAGATGTGGATGTATAGATGTGAATGGGAATGTGGATGTGGATGTTTGTATGTATGTGGATGTAGATGTGGATGTATAGATGTGAATGGGAATGTGGATGTGGATGTATATGAATGTGGATGTATAGATGTGAATGGAAATGTGGATGTGGATGTATGTGAATGTGGATGTAGATGTGGATGTATAGATGTGAATGGGAATGTGGATGTGGATGTATGTGAATGTGGATGTAGATGTGAATGGGAATGTGGATGTAGATGTGGATGTATAGATGTGAATGGGAATGTGGATGTGGATGTATGTATGTATGTGGATGTAGATGTGGATGTATAGATGTGAATGGAAATGTGGATGTGGATGTATATGAATGTGGATGTAGATGTGGATGTATAGATGTGAATGGGAATGTGGATGTGGATGTATGTGAATGTGGATGTAGATATGGATATGGAATGTGAATGTGGATGTATGTATGTATGTGGATGTAGATGTGGATGTATAGATATGAATGGGAATGTGGATGTGGATGTATGTGTGTGGATGTGGATGTATGTGTGTGGATGAGGATGTATGAATGAGGACGTGATAGTGGAGGTATACATGTGGATGTGGATGTATGGATGTGAAAATGGATGTGTATGTATGAATGTGGATATGAGATGTGGATGTATAAATGAGGATGTGAAAATGGAGGTAAACATGTAGATGTAGATGTATGGATGTGGATGTGGATGTGGATGTGGATATGGATGTGTATGTATGAATGTGGATATGGGATGTGGATGTATAAATGAGGATGTAAAATGGATGTATGCATGTAGATGTGGATGTAGGGGTGTGAATGTGAATGTGTCTGTGAATTAATGTGTCGCCGATATGAGGAAATGGATGAGAATGAGTACACATTAAATGGAATGTGGAATAAGTAATGTGGACTAAGGAGGGATAATGTGGAAAGACGAGAGTTTGATTTAGAAACTGTATTTTGTGACTGTTTGTAAATGACTGTTTTATGTCATGAATGCTGGGGAAGCATTTTGACCGTCTTGTGGATTAAGGTCATGAAGACCTAACTGTTAAAGTTGCAACTGCTGACGGAGAGTCAATGGAGGACGTCTCGCGTAGCAAGGTCGACCGAGGTCTTGACCAGCCTCGGTTCGATTTAAATGGTGAGCTTCCGGTACGGTGGATGAGGGACCAAGGAAGCGGCCTATGAGTGAAGCGCTAGGTCACCTGCGAAGGATCCTAGAGGGTGCTGACCATACGGTGCTCGGGCTCTGGGTCGCCGAAGATACCCACACGTGCGTCGTGGAAGATATTGGAACAAGGAGTAAGAGTTGTTTTGTGAAACCGGGCATGGATCTGGTTGATTGACCTTGCTGGTCTTCAATGGATGAGTCCATGGCTCTTTATATGGATCTGTTGGTTGATCTTGCTGATCTTCAACGAGAGTCCATCTTGATTTTTATAAGTGATTATATTGCCGAGTATTATGGGTTAGGAACTATTGAAAAGGCCCCTGTGTGGACAGGTGGTGAGCGTTCTAGTTGCCAATGATGCCATAGATACTCTGATGATGGGAAATTATGAATCAACCGGATAAATTGGAAGATTATGATCAGTGGTACTATGGTTTCATTAAAGGATTGTTTTAAAGTTAGCTGATGCTAAGAAAAAGGTAATTTCATATTGGGTGTGTAAGTGGTGTGGCTAGTTTTATGTTTGCATGAACTTCCGGCTAGGGGGCCTTGGAACTCTTTTCCTTGGTACCCGGGACAAAACCTAACCAAATTCCAAATTGGATCCCATCACTACAGTGGTTGGGTGGTTGGCTAACCCATGGGATCGGATGGGGTTAGGCTGGATTGATGGATCCGTAAATCGAGACTCAATTTCCGTTATTACGATAGATGAAGTAAGTCCCGGATAGTAATTGTTCTATGGATAGGAATCAACGGCTGTGCCTCTTGATGGGGAAAAAAGCGTTGATCCCAATGATCCAAGTGCAAGTTTCTTCCTTGATCTGACCGAGTATCTTTATAGGTGCAGTCGGATCAGTTTGATCATTATTAATGGTCTTGACTACGTTAGAGTAAAAAGTTATCCTGGAGGAATCGCCCGTGCTTTCCGGATAAGGGAAGTTTTTCCAGGTTCGGTTTTGGAAAAACCGACGGATTAGTCTTTTGTCCGGATATCCATGGACGAGGCCCCGAGTGTGGGACCCTGCCTCGCGCAAGAAGTGCTACTTCCGCTGCTAGTACCCCGAATCCGTTGCGCGGTGGGAATAGGGATCTCACAATTGGTATCAGAGCAAATTGGTTAATAAAGATCAACTGAGAAGCCAAATATGTCAAAAATTTATCAAGAAGCACAAAAAGGTTGTAATTGTGTGATATAATTCATACAATTTGATATTCAAACTGAAATTCGTAATTAGTAATTGGGTCTTCAGATGGAAGTACCGTAATTATATAGAATCCCTGACTTGTTTGAGGCCTAGACATGATGGTATTTACCTTATAATTCCAAGGGCCGTGACTACCCGTATATACCGAGAGTATACTGCAGCTCTTTACTGACAGTATATACGAGTAAATCTAAGACTTGAAATTATAAGCATTAATGCTATCCAGTTGATGAATTCGAATGTGGTTGATATGATTTTAAATTCTGTTTGGGAACTGATGAATTGATTGGGATTCTGATTGAAAAATGATGATTTTTGAAATTTAGTTGAAATATAATAACCTGAGCAAAACCACAATGAGGATGAATGGGACGAGTCCCTGTAATGATAAATGATGATAATGATTTCAGCAAATCACTATGAGATTAGTGGATTGTGCTGTCAAATTGCTACTGTTAATACTTGAGACGGTAGATCAAGTTAAGGGATGACAAATTGAGAACTTGCTTGACTGAAATTCCCGTGGAGGAATGTTCAGAAGGAAATTATTCGGTCTGATGGACCATTATCGTAGGAATGATATGATCTAAATGAATTATTATTTAATGATGAGTTCTATATAAGGGATATTTATCCCCATATTCTGTTGGGTTGACCGGAATATAAGGAACCCCAGAATAAATTGGATCTTAAGCAAAAGAGTTGTCCTCTACTTGCGAGATGAGGACATCTTGCACCTTTTAAGTGGGGTAGAATGTAAGATTCCTCCCCAACCTTCGAGGTATACAGGAGTAAGAATCTCCCTTTCTAATCTTATAATTATTCCCTCTCTAAAATAAAAGAAAGTTTTGTTTAACAAAGGAAGACCCTTTTTCTAGAATACTTCTCAAGAGTCCCACCTGTTTTAAGGATTCAGAACAATGAGTTCAGAAGTGAGAATCGATGTTTTGGATATCAAGGTTTTGGTCTTCATTCAAGTACGGCCCAATTTCTGATCTTATAATTATTCCCTCTCTAAAATAAAAGAAAGTTTTGTTTAACAAAGGAAGACCCTTTTTCTAGAATACTTCTCAAGAGTCCCACCAGTTTTAAGGATTCAGAACAATGAGTTCAGAAGTGAGAATCGATGTTTTGGATATCAAGGTTTTGGTCTTCATTCGAGTACGGCCCAAAGAAGTTCTTTATCTCTTGGGGAGTATATGAAGTTATCCCCCAGATATTGTGAGCCTTATATCTGAATTCAATGAAAGTAGGTGACTTAGCCTACAAGCTTCTTTTATCTCTTCACCTCAAAATTCTTAATGCCTTCTATAGAAAAATGTGTGAAACCCAAATCATGGAAAGACAGTAAAACTTCAGTGGCAAGTTATCGTTGGCTTCTAAGTTACGCTAGCTCCTTCCTTTATATAAGTCGTAACTTTTACTTGTCGCTCACAGTAATCTTACTCCCATCAATCTCCTTTCTTTCTTAATCTCCTTCATGGCTTGGCAACAAGAACTAGTTTTATCCATAATGATTCCTCACCTTCAAGACGCAAGTGAATCTGTGAAGAAGGATTTTATAGAGCAGTATGAGCGCTCACTTTTCCCTCACTTGGGAACTTCTGTAGCGCAAACCAAATGGCGGACCTATCAAAACATAACTAGGGTAACACCCTGGGGTCAGCAGCACTTTCGTAACAATGTCCGCTTGGCCATGGTTATTGAAGCTTTGGGTTTGGGTCCCCGATATTACTGTGTCATGAGATCAAGGCATCTTGGGTTTTCTGAGCGGGACTTCTTACTGGCATGTTTTCTTCCTCATGAGAAGATATGCCTTTATCCCGTTTTTGGCTTGCCTCTCAGAGGTCCTTTTGTTAGATCACCTCATACCTCTGAGATAGGTGCAGCAATAACCAACAGAATTATTCTCATAGATGAGTTACCTTATACTTGTGCAGCTTGTGAGGACTGCTTTTGTGATCATATGATGGACGGGCTTATGGAAGTGTAAAGAGTTCTTCTATCTTTACTGTATAAGTTCCGAGAATGAATAAAGTTTAAATCTTGTTCTTATTTTGAATCTTGCTCTCTTTAAGACGTTTCTTGGTGGTTAATCTTGATTAAAATTTTTCTTTAAGTCTCATATTCGTGCATCTTGCGAAATTATCCCAGTTTGCGAGATGAGGACATCTCGCATTTTTTAAGTGGGGTAGAATGTAAGATTCCTCCCCCACCCCCTTTTTGATGTCTAGTATCTTTCCCTGTAATCAATCCCTCTTCAGAAATATAAAGACCTTGTTTCTATCTGTTTTAGCCTAGAGAGAGAAAAATATTCTAGAGAGAGAATATTCAAATTTTGAATATTTTTGGATAGAAAAATATCTCTTCTAATTCAGATGAGTTCCCCTGAAACAGAAATTCAAAAAAGAATTTTCCAATGTGCAATTGGAATTAATTAAAAATAGGTATAAAGAACCTTAGCCTAAGGGTCTAGATTTTCAGAAATCTTTAGACTATGGTCCAATTAAGGTTCCTATGGACCAATAGCATCAATCCATGTGTAGGGAGGAGATAAATCCAACTTGTAAAAAGAAAATACCCAAAAATGAGTAAATGCTCACATGAGGTGAAGAGTTGAAAATGTACAAGGTTTATTAGTAAAAAACTATGTGCAATATTAAAAATATGAGATATTTTGGGTATAATGATTTTATTATGACACATATGTAAGGAAGGGGAGTCCCTTAAATGCTCACATAAGATGAAGAGTTGAAAATGTACAAGGTTTATTAGTAAAAAACTATGAGCAATATTAAAATGATTCCATTATGACACATATGTAAGGAAGGGGAGTTCTTTAAAGGAGGTGCATATTTCACATAAGATGAAGAGTTGAAAATGTACAAGGTTTATTAGTAAAAAACTATGAGCAATATTAAAATGATTCCATTATGACACATATGTAAGGAAGGGGAGTTCTTTAAAGGAGGTGCATATTTCACATAAGATGAAGAGTTGAAAATGTACAAGGTTTATTAGTAAAAAAACTATGAGCAATATTAAAATGATTCCATTATGACACATATGTAAGGAAGGGGAGTTCTTTAAAGGAGGTGCATATTTCACATGCTTGAATGAGTTTTAAACTCATAAAAATTGAGATATTTCATCTCTCCTCTCTCCTCATTCAAGTCTAGTTCCAAAAAGTTAGCTTAACTGACCTAAAAATGGTCAATTATTGACCAAACTGATTTAGAAAATTCTAGAATCAGTTTGTTTGGTTAGGAGCTCAATTTTTCCTATAAATAGAAGCCTCCCCCTTGTTGAAAAATACATAGTGTTTATGCATCGTTACTCTACTCCACCTAAGCCAAGAACTGTGAATTCATTTAATAATTCACTAGTTTTTGGAGCTTCCCTCTTTCTTCAATCCCCATTAGTGGCTCCATCAACATACTTAACCAATTGATTGGTTGGGGGCCTCTACCGTGAACAAAGAATCAAGCAAGTTGTAAGGTAATTAGTGAATATTGATCTTTCTATAATTTCTCAATGTTTCTCTCTTCTCAACCCCTCTCAAGCTTGAGAAGTTTAATTGGTATGGTTTTTTTTAAATGCTATTGAAGTTTGAATAGTAGTGAAGAGTTACATAATGCTATTGAAGTTAATTTTCATTTATGTTTAAATTCTAATGATTTTTATGTAAATTCTCTCCCTCACTCAAGAAATGGTCATACTCATGACCCGTTCTCAATCCAAATCAAGCTTTTCATAAAGCTTTTTCTTAACCCAAGATTAAGCTATGCTTGAGGCCAAATTAATAGCTTTTTTCTATGCTTTTAGTTTATGTATATTAATGATTCAATCCATTATGGATTAATAATCCAATTAGAGATTATTTTAATTATTTCCTTAATGATAAGCATTATCCCTTAGAAAAATTGAGATTTATCAGTCATAGCAGCGGAGCTATGGCAAAATTTTTATAAAAATTATGCATAAAATAATCTCATTCAAAGCATAAAAAGAGGACTTCCTACCATATTCTAGGAATTATCATCCTAGATTAATTGAAAGAATTTCATTACAATCATAGAGAAATTAAATTTTAATATCATGCATAAAGGATAAGTTTTTATATCAAAAGTGTTATTTTTACCATTTTTATTTCATGCATAGAAGTATGCATAATGGATAAATTTTTATATCAAAAGTGTTATTTTTACCATTTTTATTTCATGCATAGAAGTATGCATAATGGATAAATTTTTATATCAAAAGTGTTATTTTTATCATTTTTAATTTTCATGCATAGAAGTATGCATAAAGGAAAATTTTTTATATCAAAAGTGTTACTTTTATCATTTTAATTTTCATGCATAGAAGTATGCATAAAGGAAAAAATTTTATATCAAAAGTGTTACTTTTATCATTTTTAATTTTCATGCATAGAAGTATGCATAAAAGAAATTTTTTTTATATCAAAAGTGTTACTTTTATCATTTTTAATTTTCATGCATAGAAGTATGCATAAAAGTTGATTATTTTATTATAAAAGTGTGACTTTTATCATAATTGAATTTCATGCATAGAGGTATGCATAAAAGTTGATTATTTTATTGTAAGAGTGTTACTTTTATCATATTGGATTTCATGCATAGTGGTATGCATAAAAGATATTCTTTTTATACTAAAAGTGTGATTTTCCTCATAAATGGATTTTATGCATAACTTAGATGCATAAGAGAAATTCTTTTATTCTAAAAGTGTAATTCCTACCAAATTGAACTTATGCATAAGAAGATGCATAAAAGATTGATTTTAATTTCGAAACTGTTAGTCTCCTTAAATGGAATTTATGCATAAATAAAAGTGTAGAGAAATCTTATACTAAATATAAGAATTCTCTTAAAAAAGATATGAAATGTGATAAGATGTGATAAGAGGTGTATGAGATGTGATAAGAATTGATAAGATGCGTATGGAAAGTGATAGGAGGTAATAAGAGGTGTATGAGATGTGATAAGATTTGATAAGATGCGTATGGAAAGTGATAGGATGTGATAAGAGGTGTATGAGATGTAAAAAGATGTGATAAGATGTGTATGAGATGTGATAGAATGTGTTAAGATGAGTTAGGATGTGTTAAGATGTATATGGGATGTGTTAGAACGAGAATGAATGTAATGTGGTTGTATGAATGTGATGTGGATGTATACATGTAGATGTATATGTATGAATGTGAATGTTGATGTGGATGTGGATGTATGTGAATGTAGATGTGAATGTGGATGTATAGATGTGAATGGGAATGTGGATGTGGATGTATATATGTATATGGATGTGGATGTGGATGTATAGATGTGAATGGGAATGTGGATGGGAATGTGGATGTATAGATGTGAATGGGAATGTGGATGTGGATGTATATGAATGTGGATGTATAGATGTGAATGGGAATGTGGATGTGGATGTATGTGAATGTGGATGTAGATGTGGATGTATAGATGTGAATGGGAATGTGGATGTGGATGTTTGTATGTATGTGGATGTAGATGTGGATGTATAGATGTGAATGGGAATGTGGATGTGGATGTATATGAATGTGGATGTATAGATGTGAATGGGAATGTGGATGTGGATGTATGTGAATGTGGATGTAGATGTGGATGTATAGATGTGAATGGGAATGTGGATGTGGATGTATGTGAATGTGGATGTAGATGTGAATGGGAATGTGGATGTAGATGTGGATGTATAGATGTGAATGGGAATGTGGATGTGGATGTATGTATGTATGTGGATGTAGATGTGGATGTATAGATGTGAATGGAAATGTGGATGTGGATGTATATGAATGTGGATGTAGATGTGGATGTATAGATGTGAATGGGAATGTGGATGTGGATGTATGTGAATGTGGATGTAGATATGGATATGGAATGTGAATGTGGATGTATGTATGTATGTGGATGTAGATGTGGATGTATAGATATGAATGGGAATGTGGATGTGGATGTATGTGTGTGGATGTGGATGTATGTGTGTGGATGAGGATGTATGAATGAGGACGTGATAGTGGAGGTATACATGTGGATGTGGATGTATGGATGTGAAAATGGATGTGTATGTATGAATGTGGATATGAGATGTGGATGTATAAATGAGGATGTGAAAATGGAGGTAAACATGTAGATGTAGATGTATGGATGTGGATGTGGATGTGGATGTGGATATGGATGTGTATGTATGAATGTGGATATGGGATGTGGATGTATAAATGAGGATGTAAAAATGGATGTATGCATGTAGATGTGGATGTAGGGGTGTGAATGTGAATGTGTCTGTGAATTAATGTGTCGCCGATATGAGGAAATGGATGAGAATGAGTACACATTAAATGGAATGTGGAATAAGTAATGTGGACTAAGGAGGGATAATGTGGAAAGACGAGAGTTTGATTTAGAAACTGTATTTTGTGACTGTTTGTAAATGACTGTTTTATGTCATGAATGCTGGGGAAGCATTTTGACCGTCTTGTGGATTAAGGTCATGAAGACCTAACTGTTAAAGTTGCAACTGCTGACGGAGAGTCAATGGAGGACGTCTCGCGTAGCAAGGTCGACCGAGGTCTTGACCAGCCTCGGTTCGATTTAAATGGTGAGCTTCCGGTACGGTGGATGAGGGACCAAGGAAGCGGCCTATGAGTGAAGCGCTAGGTCACCTGCGAAGGATCCTAGAGGGTGCTGACCATACGGTGCTCGGGCTCTGGGTCGCCGAAGATACCCACACGTGCGTCGTGGAAGATATTGGAACAAGGAGTAAGAGTTGTTTTGTGAAACCGGGCATGGATCTGGTTGATTGACCTTGCTGGTCTTCAATGGATGAGTCCATGGCTCTTTATATGGATCTGTTGGTTGATCTTGCTGATCTTCAACGAGAGTCCATCTTGATTTTTATAAGTGATTATATTGCCGAGTATTATGGGTTAGGAACTATTGAAAAGGCCCCTGTGTGGACAGGTGGTGAGCGTTCTAGTTGCCAATGATGCCATAGATACTCTGATGATGGGAAATTATGAATCAACCGGATAAATTGGAAGATTATGATCAGTGGTACTATGGTTTCATTAAAGGATTGTTTTAAAGTTAGCTGATGCTAAGAAAAAGGTAATTTCATATTGGGTGTGTAAGTGGTGTGGCTAGTTTTATGTTTGCATGAACTTCCGGCTAGGGGGCCTTGGAACTCTTTTCCTTGGTACCCGGGACAAAACCTAACCAAATTCCAAATTGGATCCCATCACTACAGTGGTTGGGTGGTTGGCTAACCCATGGGATCGGATGGGGTTAGGCTGGATTGATGGATCCGTAAATCGAGACTCAATTTCCGTTATTACGATAGATGAAGTAAGTCCCGGATAGTAATTGTTCTATGGATAGGAATCAACGGCTGTGCCTCTTGATGGGGAAAAAAGCGTTGATCCCAATGATCCAAGTGCAAGTTTCTTCCTTGATCTGACCGAGTATCTTTATAGGTGCAGTCGGATCAGTTTGATCATTATTAATGGTCTTGACTACGTTAGAGTAAAAAGTTATCCTGGAGGAATCGCCCGTGCTTTCCGGATAAGGGAAGTTTTTCCAGGTTCGGTTTTGGAAAAACCGACGGATTAGTCTTTTGTCCGGATATCCATGGACGAGGCCCCGAGTGTGGGACCCTGCCTCGCGCAAGAAGTGCTACTTCCGCTGCTAGTACCCCGAATCCGTTGCGCGGTGGGAATAGGGATCTCACAATCATGCCATGTGGTGATCCCTTTTCCAAATTCTTTTATGTGGATCTCACCATTCACACAATACCTTATGTGGCCCTTATCTTTCCATAATATCTTGCACCTCAAGGGTGCATTCATACACTCAACCAAATAACTCGAGCTTTAGTTTACATTGTACATTTTAACAGGCTTTATAATAATAGTCCAATGGGTAGGCAAGTCACTAAAGACTAGCTTATAAGAGAGTTATAAAAGGAAGTGGAGAGTTGAGTCACTAAATACTAGCTTATAAGAGAGTTATAAAAGGAAGTGGAGAGTTATAAAAGGAAGTGGAGAGTTATAAAAAGGGAGTGGAGAAAACACTAGATCTATTTTGCACAAATGGAAGAATGCATGTGTTACGTTCTAGATGCGAATGCAACCTCCAGGACTATAGCTAGTTGAAGAAGGCGAACGAGGCCTTCCCCCAACACCAAAGGCGACGTGCTCTTCTTCATCGACAATTTGGCTTAGTTGTTGCAGATTGTTGTTGATCTCAAGGCTGGTGCTCCAGATGCGAATGTAACCTCGAGAAGGCCACGTAATGACAATTCTATTGCTACACTAGTCAACGTAGCCTATTAGTACTATGATTAGGATTAGAGGGCCTATTAGTACTATGATTAGGATTGGGATTGCATATGATACATTCAAAGGAGATATAGGAAAGAAAGTTTGACAATGTTCACATAGATATGGTATTGCAAGGAAAATTTAATAAGAAGTTCTACAATTGATGGAATTTATTAAGTTCTTCTACAATTGATGGAATTCAAAGGAAATGGAGAGAAATATTATTCAAAGAGACCCACACTCCTTGTTTGATTCTTCTTCCTTGGCATGTGCATGCAAGTGTGTGTTCAGAGAGTGAATTGCCAACTTGCTAAACAACTTAGCCTAGCGTTCAAACTCCACAATCTATCATCAAACACAATGCCCCAATTATGCACCTGGCCCCAAATCATGCTTAATAGTATTGAAGCCAAAGGCAACCCCTAAGTTGAGGCAAGGGGTGCACTACTATGACATGAACCACATTTTTTTGGTGACTTACCATAGCTCAACAAGCAAGCCGTCATTCTATAACACATCAAGGTATTGATAGTTCTCCTCATGCCACATTCTAAACTCTAGAATTGCTCTGGAACCGGTGGATCTTGTGAACATAAAGGGCATTCACTAAATGTTACGATGGGGCGCCACACGCTTGATAAAGTCTAGTACAATTCACCCCACTTATAGATATCCACTACTCGCGCGCGCGCACACACACAGAGTCAACCTTTGAGGATCACAAAAACTTCCAAATTGGCAAACCATACATCCTGGCCTTCTTTTAAGTCTGTAACCTAGACGCAAAGATGAGGTGCACAAAAACGCATAGTTAAATTATAAGTGGAAGCACCTCAATTCCTATCCCAAGATCACCAAAAAGTCATGCCCCAACGTTGCTCAATTTCAAAAGGAAAACACAGCTTCAAATGCAAATTCACCAAGAAAGGGCTGTATTGCCTTCTAGAATAAACATGCATGCCAAGCTTAAGAATATTAGAGCCTAGAGGAGCCCTCCACCTCCACTCTGCTAGAGAAAGGCTCCTTAGGTACGTGGTCCTCTCTGGCATTCCTCATTTGGTGTGATGTTCAACGTCGTGTGGGCTAAAAAGGTCGTGTGGGCCTCTCCTTTTTAGCCGATTGGGGGCCAGGGCCTCTGTCATGGCCATTGCAATCTATGCCTGAGCACGCTACGCTTTGGGGGCTGTGCCTTCTTGTGTCTCATGCCCTTTGGTCGTTATCACGATGTATGAACCCTAACTTATGTAAACATTAGTTTATCTTGGTATTCCTCGCCCTCTCCCTCTCTCGCTCACACTCACACACACTTTTCTTCCCCAAGCTTCTTTTTCTTTTCCCCCTAGTCTCCCTCTTCGTCGAAATCCAGAGCAATTGTACTTCGACTTTTTGGTCTTTATGAGTTGATTTCACTCAAATTGGAGTTGCATTGCAAAGGTGGCAATTTCTTAACGAGCTGAAACCATTATTATTTTATTTTTAATGTTTTTCATGCGAGGACTCTTACTTAATCCCACCCCTTAGGGGATGGAAAGGATAGGGGTGAGTCCATTGAGGAATGGAACCAGGCACCTGAGAGAGCGCTCAGAGTCTCGACTGCTGGGATGGAAAGGATAGGGGTGAGTCCATTGAGGAACCAGGCACCTGAGAGAGCGCTCAAAGTCTGGACTGCTGGGCTACCCTCATCCCCTCGGAAGCTATTTTTCGGTATGAGCCAATAGGGACTCACCCTCAACTTTGCCTGCACCTGAGTAAAATACATATCGTCTCTGTGGTGAGATTCACACACTAAATGTTATCATTTGACTAGTAGAAACACTTTAAAAGGCCAATAGGTTCACAAATTTGAACTTATATCCATCTGCTGGTTGCAGGAGTTGAAAAGATACTAACCACTTGCAAATATTGAAGTGAAGCTTGGTCTTATATATGGTAAATTCACTAGGAAAATGAACTCCAATTCAAGTGAAGAGTGTTTTTTTACAAGAAGGCTCAAAGCTTTAAACCACTTTCCACTGAGAGTTACTGCCAGGAAATCCCACCAACGAGGGTCCAAGGAGCACTGACACTAACTTCTTTGGTAAGGGCCAAAATGGAAGCTTGCTGGTTAGACTTGAGCAGTACCAGCAGTAAAATCTGGGTCCTCACACCTGTATTTCCCATCAGGTCCGATTCCAAATCCTTTAGGATCAGCAAACACATTCTCCAAGAGCTGGCTTCGGGGAGGCAGTGGACTGGCATCAGCAAAGTCTACGGCGTCTTCCACAATTTCATCTATCCTCTTTTGAATACTCTGTAGTTCAGCTTCTTCTGCCAGATTGTTTTCCAGCAAGTACTTTTTCAAGGCTACAATTGGATCTCTTGCAGCATAGTGGGCTTTCTCAGCTGCACAATGTCAAACACAAGGCCTTACAAAAATAGCAAAACTTAACTTTCTAATAACTCATAGGTTTGAAATGTGGCAATTTTAGAGTAAGCTAACTGGATATATGGTACTTCACTCAGAGGCAGGCTTGATAATTGACAAGAAATGACAAATATCCATCCTATTAACCCACAATCCTCTCGTTCTTTTCTCTAGTCAAAGGAGCTGACACCAATTTAACCTGCTAGAACTTAAGCTAAGAGAAACAAATCATGCATACATCCACACATACACACACACACTTACTTTACAGCACATTAGTTTCCATTTCAAAAACAAGGCCATGGCAAGCAGTAATCGTTTCCAATGAAGATACCTTGTGAGAAAATTAACTCCTTTTTAAAAAAAAACTTTGCAAACCATCATACTTAACCCTACAGCTCCTTACAAGCAACCATTATGCCATGTCATATCATGCTATGTACATTAGAAAACACAAAAATAGCGGGACTGAATAATACCTGGTTTACGAAGCTCATCTGGATCAGCAAGGGAATGGCCCCTGAACCGGTATGTTTCACATTCCACAAGTGTTGGCCCATCACCTCGCCTTGCTCTAGCAACAGCTTCCACAGCTACCTCCTTGACCTTCAAAACATCCATTCCGTCCACATGTACCCCTGGCATCCCAAATGCAGGACCCTTTTGCCATATCTCTGGCACAGAGGTGGCCCGGTAATGTGACATACCTATAGCCCAAAGGTTGTTCTCAACAACGAAAATGATCGGTAGCTTCCAAAGGGCGGCCATATTAAGGCACTCGAAGAACTGTCCATTGTTACATGTGCCATCTCCAAAGAAAGCCACAGTCACAGCATCAGCCTTATCGTTTTTCAACACCTCTCGTTCATATTTAGTGGCAAAGGCAGCTCCAGTTGCCACGGGGATACCCTCGCCTATGAAGGCAAAACCTCCAAGAAGGCCATGCTCCTTTGAGAACATGTGCATGGAGCCACCCTGACCACGGCACACACCAGTAGCTTTTCCGAAAAGTTCACTCATCACAGCACGGGCAGGTACACCTTTACTTAGGGCATGCACATGGTCTCGATATGTGCTGCACACATAGTCACCAGGTTTCAAGGATTTGATGAATCCAGTAGACACGGCCTCTTGCCCATTGTAGAGATGGACAAAACCAAACATCTTGCCTCTATAGTACATCTGTGCACACATATCCTCAAAACTCCTTCCAAGCACCATGTCCTCGTAAAGGACCAGTCCTTCCTCTTTCGTGATAAGCTGCAGTGCAGAAACAAGCGCATGAGCAAGGTTTTATGGAAAGAAAAAGCATCATCTGAGATGAACAAGAATGTATATGTGCAGATTTAAGGTGAAACATGAGGTGAGACTCCGAATGACCTGACCGATGTCAAGACCTGAGCCAAAGCTGCAATCAATGTCAAGTTGAACAGGGCAACCTTGCTCAAGCAGGAGAATTTGTGATTTCTGCCATGCATTCTGTGCATGCAGCTAGAGTCAAATTGAGGGCTTTAAATTTGTAGAAATTGGTCTGTGAGCAATCATCTCGGTAAAATCCAGCGCTTTTTGCTATGTAAACAAGCATCGTAACCTTTTTCTCCTTGATAAAAGCAATTTTGTGTACGAAGACAGCTTGAGGCTTGGCAACTAGACATTGCTTCACAAACTTAAATCATAGCAGATGCCTCCCAGCGAACTTGAAGCGTCAAGCGTGTTGGACACCACTACCATTCATATGAGAATCTGACATGACCATCCCCAACACACTCACACACACACAAAAAAAAAAAAAAGGAAAGCACCCAGGTTGGCTGGATTTTCTGAAAAACCAGCTTCCCTCAGGCCTTTCCCTAATTTATGAAGATATGCATGTTTCCTCTCAGCAGTTTGAGTATGTTCCCTCCTGTGTAAGTTGCAGAAAGTCGTGATGCATGCAAGATCCAGCAGAGAAAGGAAAAATAAAACCCTAAATTAAAGCTTACAGTTAGCAGGAACGAAAAGAAAACCCTAATTTGGATGCCACTGGAAATATACAGTCGATAAAGGATGACACGCAAGAATTACTCTGCAGAATTTCAAATAAAATATGAAAAAAGAAATCGAATGAGAGGAGATTGAAATGTAAAGAAGATCGGGGGCATCTACCGTGTCCTGCTGCTTGACTTTAGGCTTCTCTGCTAAAAGCTCCGGGTTGAAAGCGCAGACGGAGCCTGAAACGAAGCTTTTTCTGCTGATGCTGCACACTGCATGGTGGGGAACAGTACGGCCTCGGAAAGACGATCTGAAGGAGAGAGACGCAAGCTGAGACAAAGAAGAAGAAGGGGAATTGAGAGGAGAGGGTTGCAGAAGGAGGGAGGCCTGTGCTGCAGACGCCATAGCCAGCTGCTTGTGCAAAGGTTGTGGACACGCAGACATACAAGCGCGAGAGGAGATATAGGACAGGGTGTCCCGAAAATTTGAACATGCATGCCTGCCTGCCTATAGGTCTCCGCAGCGGACGGACTTCCCATGGGGACAAAAACTTCCAAAGCCTAAAGAGATAAGAGCCCCTTCCTATGGAAATATAAAACTTTAGGGTACTTTTCCATACCCTTGCATTTTTCCATAACCTTACAAAAACATCCAAATTCCCTCTCAAACGTAATTTTCTCACAATTTACCACATAAATAGTTCCGTTTAGCTTTGACAATTTAATTCCTTTTTTTATCTCAAAAATCTGGCATTTTTCGTTACGACACGACACGTCTTCCTGCTTAGATGAGCCGTTTATCTCACCCTTTCGAAGCCTAATTCTCAATGTCTTCGAAGTTTGATTACCATGTGGTGGGTGAGCTAGTCATCCACATAGCCTAGTGGGAATGCTTTATAATTTTCTATAGTCATGGTTTTTTTGTTTTAATTACCAAGATATGTCCACTTTTTGTGAAGCTTTTTGTGTATTGATGATGAAAATTAGATTAAATGGAGTAGAATTTACACTCCATAATCACACTAATCACTCAAAGTTCTAATTGCCAGAGGAGTATGTGACCATGCCACACAAACAGCACTAGCGATTACACGATAGAGTGATGTTTTGCATTGTGGTTCAACCATTTGTGTGCTACAGGTAGTATATGTGTCTTAATTATAAGAATTTAAAAGGGCCACCCTCTTGAACCACAAGCAATATGTGTGTCACAATTATAAGAACAAGTAGGTGACCCACTTTGCTGGTGGCACGGTTCATACAACAAAAAATAATTTCCCAAGAGTGAACCCAAGCATGACCCAAGCGTGAAAAATTATACCTTCAATTCAAATTTCAAAAATCTAAAAATGATCCTTTCTCCCTCTCGTTTGGCCACATGGAGAGGGAGTGAGTTGTGTTTAATAAAAAGGGGTCGCTCTTGAACCACAAGTTTATCAAGAGATTCTACACATTTCACACCCACAAACTACACAAATCAATCGAAAACCTCCATATAGCATGTGTTACTTCAAGGGATGTTTTAAAAACCCTTATCCATGGGATTTAAGTTACAAGAAAAGAAAACACATTTCATGCTATTTCACATATTTGGAGTGTACTCAGGATCCCACCCAACTCCCCCAAGAACAACCCCCCTCCCTCCCTCAAACCCCTCGCTCTTCATGAAAACTCAACTCGTTGAGGACCTCCACGTCTTATGCAAAGCATCATTTACCCACCCACACATGAGGAAAGCTACACATACATTTTACCCACACACACATGAGGGAAGCCACACAAATAAGATTAAACAATGTTTGTGAGGTGGCATCCCACATATGATCTGGATAGTTAGAAAGGAAAAATTGCATCCTAAGGATGAATCCACACCTTGCATGCACATCGATGATGAGTGAGACCACAGAGGAACAAGGTTGTCACTATAACTTGCTTGTCCGAGGTCTAGATGAAACTTTTTGGAAATTGCGTAGGGGACTAAATCCTGGGAGGTCACCCATCCCAGTTGTGTGTTGGAAATTGGGTGAGGGGCTAAATCCTGGGAGGTCACCCATCCCAGTTGTGTGTTGGAAATTGGGTGAGGGGCTAGGTCCCAAGTCCCATTTGTGTTATGCCAATGCACGCTTAACTGGAGGTTTCCACAAATTGGTCTAGCCATCCAAGCCCCAAATCCTTAAGGTGATAGAGTACCTCTAGTCTGTCCATTTTGTGGAAATCTCCTAGTGCTATGCTTTCACACCACTTTTCTCAACACCCCCCCTTGGTGCTACCTTGTTCACTTTTCTTAGCTTAGAGGTTGAACTTGTCCACTTTTCTTAGCTCAAAGGTTGAACTTGTCATGTTTTCTTAACTCAAAGGATCAAATTGGCTTCTCTAGTGGCTTAGAGGATCAACTTGGATTCTCTAGTGGCTCAGAGGTTACACTTCAACCCATGGCTCTGGTCTAGCCATCCAGACCCCAAAACTTTAAGGTGATGGAGGACCTCCGATCTATCTATTTTGTGGAAATCTCCTAGTGCTATGCTTTGGAACCACTTTTCTCAACAAAACCCAACATAAGCACTCTCATTTTTTAAGGAGGATGAGATGTTGATGTCATAGCCACTTCCTACATTAAATATGTGCATATAAGTAATAAGGTAAAAAACCAAGCACAAAAAGCCTCTAAAACAATGTTTGTTGTTGGACCATGAGAAGGGCTCCACATAAGTTTATTTTGGTTTATTGTGATCTCAACCACTTAGGGCACCTCATCAAGGACCTACTCACATAAGCCCCTCATCAAGGACCTACTCACATAAGCCCCTCTCTCACCTTAATCCCTCATCTTGGGACATCACCCTTCTTGCGTCACAACTTCTTAGGAAAAGAACATGTAGAAAGGGATAGCTTGTAGAAAGGTGAAACATGTAAGTTCATTTAAAAAAGGGACCCTCTTATTAACGAGTTATTAACCAAGCACGCAGCAAAAGAAGTGGAATTAAAGTATTGACATTTGTTAGTAGGGTTATTATTGGAAATAACCCCTCCTATATGTGTGCTATCGATGGATTTTGGCATTTATTAGTAGGGTTATTATTGGAAATAATCCCTCCTATATGTGTGCTATCTATGGCTTTAAGTTAGAAAACTTGAAGGAACTTTTCAGGACACCTTTTCACTTGCTTGAACATTGTAAATTCCTCCACACCATTTTAGAGTAATGTTTCTCACAACCATTTGGCTAAAAGCATCCTTCTCAAACCCTCTTCACCTTCCCCACCTATATTTCTAACTAACTACTTTATTTTCATATCCTAGTTCCCCTCCTATCTCCTTCAACTAAGGTTGGACTTTGTGCACTTTGTTTGATTCACTTAATGATCTTGTGCGAATTTCTAACATCTAACTTGCAAAATGGTTCAGTTTCTATAAAATGACATCAAAAGTAGAAGTAGCACCACTCAAAATGTTATAGTTTCCAGCATAATAAATGCATGCCTACCTTTCAATACATGAGTTTAAAAGTGTCCAAGATTGTAAATACATCCGAGCTACTTCCCTATACAAAACGGGCCTTTAGCCACCCTTTAAATACATATGCCACCCTATCATTTTCTCTTTCCACGTAAACATCTACACCTTTCCTCATCGCTCTCTCTCTCTCTCTCTCTCCCACACACACACACACACACACACACACACATGCACTCATCTACACATACTCATGAGCACATACATGCACGTGTGTGCATGCACACCCCCCCAACGAGTGAGGTACTACAGGGGTGGGTGATAATTGTTCAAATCTATTTTCTCAAATCTTATGGAAGTTATTTGGTCTCATGGCAATGTATGGTGAATGATACAAAAAATTTGATATGAACTAATATTTGTATACATTCATGTCTCTATTACATGACACAATAAAACTCTTTGTGTCTTAATAAGTATATCATCATGGAATTTGTTTGATTGATATGATTCATTTGATCTTTAAACAATATCATATAATGATTCATGGAGTTCATTTACTTGGTTTGACCCACATATAGGACATAAGGTAACATATTTTAACATGTAGATTCTTGGAGCTCATTTGCTTGGTTTGACCCACATATAGGACATAAGGTAACAACATATTTCAACATATTGATTCTTGGAACACTTAATCTCATGAAGAGTCACTTAACTCTAAAAATAAGTAACCTTTCATCCTTTGAAATACAATACTCTTGATGGGTCTCAGTATATGTTCCTTTATGGAGACCCTAGTCATGTAATGGGTAATAATGTAAAGGTCTTATGTATCGACACGTCTTCTAAACACACCCTCCCAACCCCCCCTCCCCCCCCCCCCAAAAAAAAGAAGAAAACCACCTTTATGAAAAAAAGGGAGGAATTCCCTACCCTGCATGCTTGCATGTGTGTGTTGCACGTCGGCCACCTACCCTCATACAATCCCACATGCTTATTAGATCTCATAGGACACTTCCTCACACTCTCGTGGATGATGCCGGAGAAGGTGGCTAGGGAGTCTAGGACTCAGATGAAGAAATGAAGAGAAGATGAGAAGAAGATGAGGGCGAGTGTAGTCTAATTGGATCTCATCAAGACTGAATAACCAACTCAACAAGAAAGGACAACTAGAGGGAAGGTATGTGAAAACCTCTCACCTAACCTTGTGAAGAGGTAAATAGGACTATTCTCTATGTGTAGCACGATCCTGTTGTGCTCGGGAAGACCGTAGCTTGGGAGTTGGCTGCAAGATGATGTGTTTTATGAGAGTGTGGTGTCGCAGGTGTTTTACTTGGGTAAAGGGTTTTTTTATGTGTTGCTCGTGAAAGGGCAGAGGGTGGTGGATCTCTTTGCCAGAGCTCCACTATTTATGGGACAAAAGCTGGGGCATGTTGTGTCGTTTGATCCCACTTTTAATGTGAATAAGAGCCGTAGAGAGGCATGTCCAGTGTGGGTGGAGATTTAAGGGCTTCCGCTATCACGGGACTCTTTTGTACTTCTTAAAGAAAATAATTTAAAATCTCACATATTACATCATAATTGAAACAAAGAATTGAATTAAATTGAAAAATAAATAACATAGCATAACACAAGGCAAGAGAATTAGAATAACATCACCATCAAGAGCAAAAGAGTAAAGGGTAGAGAGTACCACACAGAAGACAAGATTGGGAACCACTCCCCCCTCAAGTGTGTAGCTTCCTTCCACGACTTGAGTATTTAGAGAATTTTATTCATAAAAATAGCCCAAGGAGCTAAGAATAGATGTGCGCACAAATTGGGCTTGCTTTTCCCACTTTAGGGTTATTACTTAACATATTATTAATCATATGAAACCTCCTAAGGTTTGTACATATAGAAACCTTTGCCCAAATGTAATTGCTAATGGGCCTTATTACATAAAATATCTTTGTGCACATTTACACATATGATAATCTTGTGCACATTTGCACATTCCATTAAACTAAATCGTGCACAAAGTAAATTGAGCATAATTTCTCTATAATTATTAATTCATTAAAAATATGATAACATATATTCCTATAACAATCCTCCCGTTTTGAGGAAGCATCAGTCCTCAGTTGTGTAAGAAAAATGTCAAGAGAACAAGATTATTTTTGTAGGAATTGATGTCATAACTTGCAAGGTGAACTCAGAGGTCCGAACATGGCTCAGAGGCATAAAGGTATGGCTCAGAGGTTCTTATGGACATGGAATACCCACAAGAAAAAGTCGTGTGACACCTTAATTTGTGATCGTCACACACTGATTATCAAATGAAAAATAACATGCACAAAAAGTTTAATACATGATTCACAAAATAAAATTGATCATCATCTTCACACCACTACTCAATTCACTAGCCATACAACACCTCAATCGGTACCCTCGTATAGTGCGACACCTCAATCGATACCCTCGCACATCTCATGCTGTTAAGGACCATGGTACATGGAGATTAGAATATTTTACAAGTTGAATAATAGAAGAAATAAACCACCATCATCATAGCATAAATCAAGAGCATGAAAATCAAAGAACATTAGATTGGGTGCAATCTCCCCCCCCCCCCCGCCCCCCTCCCCGACATGTGTGGCTCCACTCCCACACGTGGTATTTAAAAAAAATCATAAAAAAATAAAAAAAATCATATTCATAATTTAGCCCTTTTGTTAACCCAATTCTAGGGTTAACAAGAGCTACCGCCATTATCTTACATCAAGGAGTCACGAGAGATACACTAAAGGGTCATACATTCAAGATATGAAGCATTAGTGTCCAAAGCTACAACTTGGACGGGCGTTCATAATGGTATGACAGAGTATTTATGGTGATTCCCACACTCAAGTGCATGTGGTAGTAAGCAAGGATGAAGTCTTAAGTGATGTACTTCATGGATATATTATGAGAGTAGTCATTGGAATCGCATTAGGCCTCTTATGAGCCTAAAGTGGCTGGCCATAGTTTAAGTGAGCCTAAAGTGCCCGGTCAGCCATAGTTTAAGTGAGTGTGAACACTTATGGCCATGTATATAAGTGGATTTCTTTCATAATACAACATACTCTCCCATTGTGCAATTGAGTCTTGCTCTTGCTAATCCTCTTGCTAATCTCTCTCCCTAATGCATGCTAGTGAGTGTGTGTGAGTGAAGTGAGATGAGCGGAGGAACGAGTACCCGTAGTGCAACGCGACGGTGTGACAACGCTCGCGGGAGGTACGGTGGAATTTCTTTTCAAGGAGTTGTAGAGCTTGGAGACCTCAAGGGTTACGAGCTCGACCATTGGAAATATCCTCACGACAATTGCGGTTCACTAGGTAATCTCTTTTTGGATGTGTTTCAAGGAGGGTTAGGGTGAGTCATAACATTTTTGGCACCACTTCTGTGGAATCATCCCTTGGCTTTTTCCATCGTTTTTCCTCTAATCTACGCATTACCCATTGCCCATTATCTTGATGGTTTCCCATGAAAAGATGTGGATTGGATGGTGATTTGTGTGAGATTTAGTGTAGAATAGCTCTCTTTTTTGTTTTTGAAAAGAATACTTTTTGCTTAATTTTTAGATTAATTTGTTGTTTTTGTTGTTTTTCATGTTCTTAGGGCTTGCACATAATTTGTATTAGGCTTAGTTTTCATCCATTGCATCAAACAATGCAATAGAATACTTTTTTAGTAAATGTTAGCTCTCTTTAGTGTTAAACATAGAACTAAAATCATTAATTTTAGTTTAATTGTGTGTTTGTTGTTGAAATTGTTTGGATTAGAGTGTTAGCAAGCATTAGGAGTAGCTTAATATTTCTAAAAATTAAATAAAACCATCAAAAAACCCTTGAATTTGATTAATTTCTTTTAATGGACTGGTTTTTCATTAAGGGTGATTAATCTTGCTTAGGAGGTAAATTTTTTTAGAAAATATGTTCATTGGAGTCTAAATTAATCATATGAGTAGTCGAAATTGGTGTTTTTGAGTGTTTTGAGAGCATCTAGATGCATCAAAATACCTAATCGCATTAAGTTTTTCATCAATTGGAGAAATTTGACTCTCTTTGCTTAGTTTTACCTTAAAAGAGGAGACCATAATTAAGGATCTAATTAATCTCCTATTTTAAATTAATTGGAGTCTAAATTAATCATATGAGTAGTCAAAATTGGTGTTTTTGAGTGTTTTGAGAGCATCTAGATGCATCAAAATACCTAATCGCATTAAGTTTTTCATCAATTGGAGAAATTTGACTCTCTTTGCTTAATTTTACCTTAAAAGAGGACATAATTAAGAGTCTAATTAATCCCCTATTTTAAATTAATTTGCACATTTATTGATGCACAAAGATTAGCATTTCTTTGCTCTATCCAATGATGTGCTCAATTGTGTGAATTAATTAGTGGTTAATTAGAGTCTTTGATTAGTATAAAAGAGGGAAAGATTAGTGAAAGGATTAATCTTGGATTAATTCTTAATCACTTTTTTACATAACTCATTAAGGCTAATGAGAATAGATGCTCATGAGTTGTTAATTTGTCCATTTTGGGGATCATTTATGAAGGGTGTAAGGGGTGTCATTAAAAGGTTGACTTTTTGAT
The DNA here is from genome assembly GCF_041138505.1 of Cibotium barometz. Lineage (NCBI taxonomy): Eukaryota > Viridiplantae > Streptophyta > Polypodiopsida > Cyatheales > Cibotiaceae > Cibotium > Cibotium barometz. Next base: position 15,974,376 of record NC_141075.1, read on the forward strand.
TCCCACTTACCTTTTTGGGAAAATGCCCATATCCCTTTCATTTTAAATTAAAAAAATATCCCTCTCAAAAAAGGAAAATTATTTCCCACTAGACTTTTAAAAAAATGAATTTAATATTCCGTGAAGTCCGGTTCACGACGTGAACCATTTTCTGCAACTTCACGGAACTAGAGTTCATGCCCAAAGGTTCACGTCCTCGGGAACCGTGCAAAAAAAAAATCAAATTTAATATTCCGTGAAATCCGGTTCACGACGTGAACCATTTTCTGTAACTTCACGGCGTGAACCATTTTCTGCAACTTCACGGAACTAGAGTTCACGCCCAAAAGGTTCACGTCCTCGAGAACCACGCAAAAAAAAAGAATTTAATATTCTGTGAAGTCCGATTCATGGCGTGAACCATTTTTTGCAACTTCACAGAACTAGAGTTCACGCCCAAAAGGTTCACGTCCTCGAGAACCGCACCAAAAAATCAAATTTAATATTCCATGAAGTCCGGTTCACGGCGTGAACCATTTTTTGTAGCTTCATGGAACTAGAGTTTACGCCCAAAAGGTTCACGTCCTCAGGAACTGTGCAAAAAAAAATAAAAATTTATAAAACTTGTGAAGTCCGTTGGCATGAAAAGAGGTCCGTCGGCCAAAAAAAAACTTTGGAAAACACCCCTGTTTGGAGGCCAATATATTCGATGAAGGCGCTCTAGGGCTCATCGGAAAGCTGACATCGAGCTCTTCAACTTTGGACTTAGTTGTCCGAAGTTAAAATCGACCATTTCAGCCTTCGACTAGCAGCATCAAAATTCGACCCGAAAATCGAGGCAAAAAACAGTCCAAAAACCACAAAAAACAATGCGAAAACGACGACGAGTCATATTCAGGCTACTTTCTCAAGGTCTAAACAGCAAAATCACGGATGACTCAGGGAAACAAAGTTGTAGTAGTCCAAAAATACTACAACTCCCTCATACATAGTTTTTCAAAATTCCTTTTGGAACACCCTTAAAAACGTGCTGTGAAACAAGAAAAAAATTCTTGAAATTTTTTTAGTCTTAAGATAGTGATGGAAAATATTTTTTAGGACCTCATCTTCCATCTGGGAAGCTACTAGCATACGCTTTTTCGAGAAAACTATCTCTAAGAGGTCGCTCATGTGCATATAGTGCTTAAGCTATTTAGAGCTAACGCGGACACCCATTTGACCCATCGAAGAGAACACCAGGCCTCTTGAGGGTGTAACGGGCTGTGAGAAAATATAAAAAGAAAAAGAATAACTTGTGTTTGCTCATTAAGGAGCATTTAGGCACTATGACATGGCCACGATGGAGGGATTGCTAGGGATCACACAAGGACTGAACCCAATGGCAGACATCTTCGAGCCATTAAGGTCTATGCCACAAATGCGCCTCCTGATACCATTGGCCATGGCTATAACAAGCGTTTCATCAGGTTTTACACCCTCTATCACTTCGATCCCACCAGGCTTTGGTCCCTTACCTAACATTCCCACAAATCCTATAAGTATCAACCCTTTCCTGGATGCCCACACCCTGGACATAATGACTAGTCTAGGAAGGGGGGGGTAGCCCAAGGACTCACTAAGTCTCTTCCAACAAGAGCACTCATATACGGCCTCGGTGACTCATATAGAAATACGACCGTATAAAGAAAATCTTCAAAGTTTCCATGAGACGGAACAAGCCCCCAACGGCCAGCGCTCAAGCGGCCACTCAAATTTTGCATGGCCGATTGGAATCGAAAAGAAAATAGGTTGCCTCAGTCTTCGTCGTAGCTCGAATTGGAGAGAGAAAAAGAACCAATTTGAAGCTTTTAATTCAAAAAAGAAGAAAATTAAACTGTAGTTTTCCTATAAATCTAATTGTGGGAGATTGAAGACATCCATTTTAGATTTTCTACACTTCCACTAGCTTAGCAATCTTGCTATGGCTCTCCATGCTCCTTCGCTTGCTGCTTCTATCCGTACGGAAGCAGATTAGTGAAATTAAAGGTGGTTTTATGGTTTTGCAAAATCTATTAATGGTTTTCCACCTTGCTTTACACTTTGGGCAATACTTTGGGCAATAGATTGATGGGGATTGGTTATCCAATGGCTAAAAACAAGCCATTTACCAAAATCACCTCACCCTTTGTCTCTTTCACCTCTTTGTCCACAAGTCTTTGACCGGCTTCAAGGAGATTAAATTAAACCAAAGCTCTCATACTACTAGTGTCACTGGACCCTTTTGTACTTCTTGAAGAAAATAATTTAAAATCTCACAAATTACATCATAATTGAAACAAAGACTTGAATTAAATTGAAAAATAAATAACATAGCATAACACAAGGCAAGAGAATTAGAATAACATCACCATCAAGAGTAAAGGGTAGAGAGTACCACACAGAAGACAAGATTGGGTGCAATCTCCCTCCTCAAGTGTGTAGCTCCCTTCCACAACTTGAGTATTTAAAGAATTTTATTCATAAAAATAGCCCAAGGAGCTAAGAATCGATGTGCGTACAAATTGGGCTTTCTTTTCCCACTTTAGGGATATTTTTTTTACATATTATTAACCATATGAAACCTCCTTAGGTTTGTACATATAGAAACCCTTGCCCAAATGTAATTGCTAATGGGCCTTGTTACATAAAATATCTTTGTGAACATTTGCACATATGATAATCCTTGTGCACATTTGCGCATTCCATTAAACTGAATCCTGCACATATATTAAATTGAGCATATTTTCTCTACGATTATTAATTCATCAAAAATATGATAAAATATATACATGTATCATCCGCCCTGGTTGAGGGCAATGATGGGGGATTCGGCAAGGGCAATTGGGCCAGTTCTATTTTTTTCGGGAGATGAGGATAATGGGAGACATTCGAACAAGATCTATGTAACATGTAATACTATGATGGAGATGCCTAAAGTTTTAGAGGTGGATCTAGAGGAGATGGGGAAGATGAAGTTAAAGATGATATTTCCTAGGGCCAATTTTAGATGTGGAGGTTTTGGTCATATTACCAAAAATTGTGGTATAGATAAGAAGGAGGAAATAGGTGGGGAGGAGAGGAAGAAGGATGAATCTGTTGAGGGAAATAAGACTGGGACCATTGAAAAACCTATTGAAAAGGAAGGAAAAGGTAAGGAAAAGTTGGTAACTAAGGAGGGGGGATCTAAAGAGCTGGGATAGACTAAAGTAAGGGATAGAGGAAAAGGGGTCTATAGCCTTAGACACATAAAAGGGGAGGCAAGAAGATATCATAACACACCTAATGGGAACTAGTGGAAAATCCTTGGAGGGCTCTGGACCTTCTCTCTATTCTAATCCGTTTAGCCCTTTAGGTATAGAGGATAGTGAAACCTCCTCTATGGGCAAATTCAATTGGTAGGTGGAAACTTCTTGGAGGGCTATTCAATTGGGGACCGGGGATCTAGGGGGAGTTCTAACTATAGAGGAAGAGACATAGGTGGATATAGAATTTGTGATGTGAGGGGGTGTACTTGGAATGTGAAAGGACTAAGGGACAAGAAGAAGAATGCAGCTTACTGGAGACTAGTAAAAGGACAGGGGTCTCAATGATGGTTGTTTAGGAGCATAATCTTTTTAGTTTAAAGTGCATGAGATAGGATGTGTTCTTGGATTGGATGGTTATGTATGGGGGAACTAAATCAGGTTTCAGTGGGGTTATGACTATAGTCAGGAAGGAATTTAAGCCTAGTATCATAGCCAATCATCCTAATGGTAGAATTTTGGTGGTAGAAATTCATGTGGAAGGGGAAAGTGTGTGGATAGTCAATGTGTATGATGCCCATGACCATAATATAAGAGGGGAGATGTGGGAGTGGATTGCAAAGTTGGACATTCAATGCCCCTACATCATTATGGGAGACTTAAATATGGTAGAGAAATAGGTGGATAGGTGTGGGGGAAGCACTGTTTTGATAGGTCAAGAGAAGAGGAAGTGGGAAAGACAGAGAGGAAAGATAGGTCTTGTTGATGTAAGGGAGCTGGGGGTTTGGGGATTTGAACCTAGTCATACTACTTACTTTAGCCTTCAGTATCTTGGGTCATCATCAAGGATCGATAGGGTTTTTTTTTGTCATCAAGCCACATGGGCTAGTCATACTACTTACTTTAGCCTTCAGTATCTTGGATCATCATCAAGGATTGATAGGGGTTTTTTTTGTCATCAAGCCTCATACCTTCTTCACTAGAGTGGACCCTTGTTCACCTCTATTTGATCATATGCCCTTGAAAAGGGGGTGGCATGTGGCTAAATGGGGTGAAGATGACTTGAAACAATTCCCTACCAGGAAACTGAGGGTGAACAATCTATTATTGAAGGATGATCTATTTGTCACCCTCTCTGAAGAGAAAATTAGAAGACTGAGAGGTAAGGGGTGTGTGGATGGATCTTGGAGAGGGTTTGCTAATGAGATGCAGGGAATTATTAGGAGACAAGGAAAACGAAGGGCAAAAGCGAAGAGACGGGAGAGGAGGGAATTGAGTGAGCTAATGGAGCAATTTCAAGGGAAGAGACAAAGGGGAGACCTTTTTGAAGCTGAGGTTAACCAATACACCTGTTGTCAAGCTCAACTGAGGCGAGAAGATGATTGGTTGGCCAGGGAAGGCGAAAGGGGAGATAAGTGGGGAGCCTTCAACAATAGGAGGAAACCTTCCAGGTACTTATTTGGATTGGCTAAAGGGAAAGGGGAAAAGGAAGTAACAAGTTAGATTAAGGATGGGAGGGGTCAAGAGATTAAGGATGGGAGGGGTCAAGAGATTAAGGATGGGAGGGGTCAAGAGATTGGTGAGAGGGCCCACCTTGAGCTTAAAGGAAGACAGCTCCCAAAGAAGGTATCAGGCAGAGGGGAGTTTGCTTGACATGATCAATAATAGAGTGGAGACTGATAGAGCTAAATGGTTGGAGAGAGAGGTGGAGGTGGAAGAATGTAGGATAGCCCTGCAGAAACTTAGGAAGGAGAAATCTCCTGGGTAGGATAGTTTGAGTGTGTAGTGATTCATTGCTTTTTGGCCATCTCTAAAAGATCTGGTGTGGTTCACATGTAAGGAGGATTTTGCTCTATAGGGAGGTTGGACAAAGATCTGAAGGAGGGGATTGTGAAACTAATTTCTAAGTAAGTATCTTGTCACAAGTTTAACCTAGAGACCTATCACCTTACTCACTGTGGTATATAAGATCCTAGCAAAGGCCATTACTCTGAGGATTAGCCCTGATCTGCAAGAGGTGATATCTAGGGTTTATTAAAGGGAGGTCCATATATGACAACATATTTTGTGCCTTGGTGGGTAAGGAAGTGGCTCAGAGAATAGGACGGAAGTGGATCTGGAGAAAGCTTATGACAAGGTGCATTGGTCCTTTGTAGCCAGAGTTATGGAGAAGCTAGGATTTGGAAATAGAATGGCCACTTGTATTTACACTCTCTCTATAGGGGGTTACTCTAAGCTGTTTTGCTGAATGGAAGACTAGTTGCGGGGATTTGAAATCAATAGATCTGTAAGACATGGGTGGCCTTTGGCCCCCTTTGCTATTTGCCATTGCTTCATATCCTTCGATAATGGCTCTAGAAGATGCTTGTAAAAAAGGGTTAGTGATAGGTTTGATGATGAGGAATGGGGAGAAATTGGTGGATCAGTATAATTAATCTCTAGCATAGGGGTAAAGGGAACTTGGGGGGGCTGGTTGCTAAAGAGACTAACAGAAGCAGAGGGGTGTAATTAATCTAGTCTTCAATCTTGTTAGATATAGCTGACTTTGGGATATTTGGAACTTCAGAAACTAACTGTTGGTAGTTCAAAAAGGATCAAGGTAGGGACTTGGTGTTGTAGAGTTGATGTATGGATGTGTGCATCAATGTTGGTTTGTATATTATGGAAATAAGATGAATGACAATTCATTTGTAGAGGTAGTGTAGGCTTTACAAGTTGGGATAGAATGAGCCACTTTTAGGTTGATGAGATGATTGCACATACTAGGGCAACCTAACCATTTATTGGCATGTGGCAAGGATATGTAGGGAAAGACTTGAAGGAAAGCTTGCCAAAGTTTGGACCTAAGACTCCAATATATCTGAAGGAGAAGCAACTGGTTCATACCTTTATGGCCTTGGTAGAGAATCCTATTGGCATGAGACCTAATGTGAAGATTTGAACCAAGAAAGAGGTCATGGAGGATCAGACTCCCAAAGGATGCTCCCAAAGGATGCACTACTAAGTCTTTGCTTGTGGTTGGCTTGCAGCTGGGGTACCATATTTCTTGGGAGCACTCATCTTTTGTTTGGGAGGAGGAGAGGTGGGATCCAATTTGTGGCTTACTTAACAGAGTGAAGTGTCTTACTTAATAGTGAATTATGATAGGACAACTACTGTAAAAAGTTGACTACTATATATGTCTCTATGCAACTTATAAATATATTTATAATAATGTTCCCCAAAAAGGGAGGAATTGTTTATTAAAATGGATCCTAGTCATGCAATGTGTAATACCATAAATTCTCATGTCGACACATCCTCTTAGCACCTCAATCCAGGTTGGCTATTGTCCTCACTTGAGTCCTTCATGAGGGGGGCTGATGATTTCCTATATTAATCCCTCATGCATTACTTTATATCAATGCTTTGTTTCCTACTTTACTTCCCTATCTTATAAATAGCACCATGGTATGCTCACATTTTGGTCTTCTAGAGTTTGTTACTCCATTAAGGGCCTTTACACATATGTGTTGGGACTAGGTTTATAGGAGAAGAGTGCATGGAGTACCTAAAATTGGGGATATCTCCCTTGTCCATGCTCATGGATGGGAGTATCCCTTTTCCATCTCCTTGCCCAATCGTTTTTCTTATTGGAAGACCAAAAATCATGGAGCTAATGTGTAAGGGCACTAAGTAGGCTGCTATCTTCTATCTAATTGTTGTCTCGCAAGACCTAAACCATTGAAATAGGGCCCAAAAGGCATCTATCCCCCGACCTCTTTAAAGATATATCATGCAATCTCTCACATCACAGGGCCTAGTGACATCAATCGCTTTGGCGGTCGGGCAAGTGCTCGGAAAAAAACCATATTTTTGAACCAAGCAAAATAAGGACAACTCTTAAATCTATGTAGTTTTTCATAATTATGGCCTATAAAACAACGTTAGAATTTTGGGAGCACTCGGTCGGTCATGAACTAGTTAAGGTCGTATTATGCACTCCAATATATTTTATTTTGTTTTGTTCTTGGCTCTCTCTCACCCTCTCACTCTCTCTTATGAAGGGATGGGTTCTGAGTATACTGCACTGAAGAGTTAAGGGCCATGGCTTGCTGGAGAGGGGCTTCAATGTTTGCAATCCCTTCACGGTGCTGGCGGTTGCACAGCTTACACTTCATAGGGTGGTACATGCACGTTAATCTGTGGTAGGCAAAGGAGGGAGTCCGGGAGGCAACAAGCACAGGAGGAGACCAGTCAGGGGCTTTGCTCGCCACTTAGATCTTTAGGATATAAATGATTATAGTTCATATCCTTTAAAACTTCATATCTCTATATCTCTTTTCTATATTATCTTAATCAAGAGTTTCACAAAGATTCCACTTGGCAAGAATTTGGAGGAGGTTCAAGACGGGGAGGAAGAGGTTTGTGTAGAATTTGAATTTGGAGTCTCAAAAGATGTGCGAAGAACGAGCTGCCCACTAGTTATAATAAATGTCCGCCATCATTTGCGGTAAGAAACACAAATCGTTTGAAATCAAATCTTTAGATTATAAATGATTATAGTTCATATCCTTTAAAACTTCACATTATAATAATAAATGTCCCCCATAGGTGAGCATTAATTAATAAGGAACATAAATCTTTTGAAATATATGCACGACATTAGGCTTAGTTGGTTTGATAATCTTACAACAGTAGTTTCCGTTAATGATCTACATGAATAATATTATCCATGAACAAACATTAAAAGACAAAAAAGGGTAATAAACTCATGAATATATACAATGAACCATCTATATCAAAATCCATTATGCCTAAGTGCATCAAAATGTAGTCAAACTATATAAATTTGATCAATTATATGGCCTTTCTACATTATTGAGTCAAAACCATCTAGCAATAATATGGCCTTTCTACATTATTGAGACAAAGCCATCTAGGAATTTCTATATTATCAAACCCATCTAGCAGTAATATCAAACCTATCTAGGAATTTCTATATTATCAAACCCATCTAGCAATAATATGGCCTTTCTATATTGTCAAATCCATCTAGCAATAATCATTATGCCTATACCATCTAGCAATAATATGGTCTTTCTATATTGTCAAACCCATCTAGCAATAATCATTATGTCTAAGAGCATCCAGTAGCCAAACTATACAATTTCCATCAATAATATGGCCGCATTATTGAAGTGCAAGTTTGAGTCACACACCATTAAACTTACATAATAACATTGGTTTGCATTAAAATGATCTACATCATAGAAAATAGATAATATTAGCAAAAAACAGTATGCTTAAGTGCATCAAAATGTAGCCCAACTATACAATTTGATAAATATTATGTCCTTTCTACATTATTGACTTAAAAAACCATTTAGCAATAATCATTATGCATTAGAGTAGCCAAACTATACAATTTCGATCAATAATATGGCCTAAGAGCATCAAAGTAGCCAAACTTTACAATTTTGATCATAACCATTATGCCTAAGAGAATTATACTAGCCAAACTATACAACTGTGATTAATAATATGACCTTTTGTAGTTATGACATGAACTAGAATGTAAGCACCTAGATCATGCATTAAAAAAAAAAGAGTGAAATATTGAAGTGCAAGTTCTAGCCCAATTGGTAAGGGAGTTTGGTTTCCTAGCAAGAGGTCGTAGGTTCAAACCTAACTAGTAGCATTTGTTTTGAGGCACCTTGTATATATGATGCATAATTAAATTACCAAAACACTAAATCACAAGGGGTCATAGATTCGAACACCCCTATTAGCATTGTGTTGAGGCATCCTACATATGTTATTACTAATACGCTAATTCATACTACTTGGACAAGGTCTATTGCAAGTTTTCTTAAATAGGCAAACCTAGGATAATCAAGTAGCATGCTTATATTCTCTAAGGTGTCTTCTTCACACAATGTCACCTTTTATCCACATATTCCCATAATTAGTCCTATGAAAATGACATGAATCTATTTACCCCCTTATGCTAGATCATCAAAATGTTAGGAGTACTTTGTAACTCATGTATTAATAATCTTCATTATTTGAAAGCGAAACGACATTACAGTTATATAATCTCTACCCTAACAATAAAAGTAAATTCCATAGAACAACTTGTGTTCAAGTGTCTCAATTCTCTTAATTATATCTGTACTATGTATGGAGTCTAAGATCCTCAAATCAAACATTGTCCTCGGACATGGATAATAGAATCCTTATGACTTTGAATTATGTTCTAACATATAGCTCTGTGCTTGGATGGTTATAGTTAAGAATCCAACTTTCAAAGCTTGCCATGTACACATATTTCTATATATTTCAACAATACATTTGTAAAATAATTAATCTAATAGTTGAGAGATAGCTTAGGTAGGTTTGGAATCATGCCAAGTAGGCTAAATGTAAGTGTGGAATTATAATACCCATATCCAACTTCACTAAGGGTAGAAGGAAACCTTCTCGGGACACATTATCCTTAACAACAAGTAAGACCTTTTGTCTTATGCGTAGTATTATTACCCTAGTTGGTTTGATGTGATCCACTTAAACTTAATGTAGGGTGGCTGAAATAGGCCGACCTATGTCAATCACATTGTTCTTGATACATGATAGGGCCTTTTTTTCTACCTCTCTAGTCTTATGTATTGCATTATTACCCTAGTTGGGTGATGTGATCGGTTGGGTCCAATCAAACTCAATGATATATGTGATGTGATTGGTCGGGTCTAGTCAAACTCAATGATATATGTGATGTGATTGGTCGGGTCTAGTCAAACTCAATGATATAGGTTGACATAGGCTAACCTAGTTGTGATCTTCTTGGTTGGATCTAGTCAAACTGAATGATGTAGGGTGGTTGACATAGAGGCTGACCTATGTTAACCACATTGGTTAACATTACTCTTAACGCATGATTGTACCTTTTTTTCCACTTCTCTTTATAATCACACAATGCCCTTTTAGGATATTAATAACAAGCTTATAACTTGTGTGAGCTCGGTGATATCACTGAGCTTACGTCTTGTTAATACTATTCATCAAGCTTATGACTTGTGTAATACTATTCATGGAGCTTATACCTTGTGTGAGCTCGGTGATATCATCAAGCTTACGACTTATTAATACTATTCATCGAGCTTATGAATTGTGTAATACTATTCATCGAGCTTATAGCTTGTGTAACATTGGTAGTCTATACATAGGCTGATGTGTGTTAACCACTTTAGTTAACATTACTCTTGATGCACAATTAAAAATGGCTACAAATCGCTTATGTAGTGATGAATCATATATAAACATATAAATTCAAATGGTTACAAATCCCCTCTGTAGGGATGATGTGAACATGAACAGGGGTCATGTGGCTGATCAACATGAAATGGCAATAAGCCCAAAGCTTTGTAAAAATCTTCTCTTGTGAGGGATCCTTCGTGAACATAGATGCCACATCATTATGTTTAGATACATAAGCCAGGATAATCTCTCCAGAAAAAACGAGCCTCTTCTTGATATAATGATAATGCACCTCGATGTGCTTTGAGCAAGCATGAAACACTAGGTTCCTCGCAAACAGCCAATGCACTTTAGCTCTATCAAAATGAAGATGGAGGTGGTGGGACTACTATCACACCAAGATCTGCCAAAAGACATTTGAATTATGCACACTCCAAAGTCATTATAAATGCTTCCTTGTACTCAACTTCACAGCTTGAAGTGACTTTGCCTTTCTTGCTGAGCGAGTGCTGAGCCATGATATGCATGAATAAATAAGATTAAAGTAAAAGCCACTAGTGGAAACTTGCATATCATAACATCTAACCTAATCGAAGTAATCGAAAGCATGAAGTTGAATAGAATATCCCAAGGGACTAAGTGCCCTATAAGTATCTGAATGCTTGCATGGCAACTTGCCAATGCTTGTTCTTGGGAGGAAACCCCAAACTAAATGTTTAGCTTCTTATTGTATAGATAGATGAGGAACTTGATAACGTGGTGATAAAGTGATGCATCGAATGGTTCAACTTTATCCAGTGGAGATTGAGCCTAGCATCTATCTATACTAGTGTAGCAACAGGCTTTCTTCAAGAAGGTAAAACTGTATAAGCAGTTTTAGCCTACACCTATCTATACTAGTGTAGCAACATGCGTTCTTCAAGAAGGTAAAACTGTGTAAGCAATCTTCAAGACCAAACTGAGTAAGAAGTCTTTGTATATACTGTAATTATAATGTCACAGTGCCATCATCATATTGCATAAACTATATGCCCAAATGATAATGCAACTTGAGCCCAAATTTGTCATCTCAAATGATGCATGTAATTCAACCTTGAAGGCTGAAAGCTTCTCCTTATCAGGGCCTGTGAGTAACGTGTCATCATCCTATAAAAGCAATGAGCAATTCTTATTCCCCTTTACATAGAGGGGGTATACTTAGTTATGGGAATGTTGAAAAAACCGTTTGTTACCAAGTATGTATTTATCTTCTCATGCCATGCTCTCTAGGAGCCTTCTTAAGGCTATATAAAGCTTTTCTTAACTTGCACACTTTAGACTCTTGTTCTTTCTGAATAAAACCATGAGGCTGAGGCGGTGTTAATCCATTTCTAGGGTTAACAAGATCTACCACCATTATCTTACATCAAGGAGTCAAGATAGATATACCAAAGGATCATACATTCAAGATATGAAGCAATGGTGTCCAAAGCTACAACTTGGACGGGCACCCGTAATGGTCCAATGGAATACTTAAGGCGATTCTCGCTTCAAGAGCATGTGGTAGCATGTAGGATGAAGTCCCAAGTGATGTACTTCATGTATATATTATGAGAGTAGTCATTGTAATAGCATTAGGCCTCTTATGAGCCTAAAGTGCTCGGTTGGCCATAGTTTAAGTGAGTGTGAACACTTATGACCATGTATAGAAGTGAATTTCTCTCATAATACAAGGGACTCTCCCATTGTGCAATTGAGTCTTGCTCTTGCTAATCCTCTTACTAATGTCTCTCCCTAATGCATGCTAGTGAGTGTGTGTGAGTGATGTGAGGTGAGAGGAAGGACGAGTACACGTAGTGCAATGCGACGGTGTGACAAGGCCCCCGAGAGGCATGGTGGAATTTCTTTTCAAGGAGTTTTAGAGCTTGGACACCTTAAGGATTACGAGCTCGGCCATTGGAAAGATACTCACGATAGTTGCGGTTCACTAGGTAATCTCTTATTGGATGTGTTTCAAGAAGGGTTAGGGTGAGCCATAACATTTTTGGCGCTATTGCCGGGTAGCCATCCCTTGGCTTTTTCCATTGTTTTTTCTCTAATCTATGCATTACCCATTTCCCATTGTCTTGATTAATGGTTTCCCATGAAAAAGATGTGGATTTGATGGTGATTTGTGTGTGATTTGGTATAGAATAACTCTCTTTTTTATTTTGTAAAGAATGCTTTTTTGCTTAATTTGTTGTTTTTGTTGTTGTTAATGTGGTTTTTAATGCTCTTAGGGCTTGCACATAGTTTGTATTAGGCTTAGTTTGCATTATTACATCAAACAATGCAATAGAATGTAATTTTTAGTAAATGTTAGCTCTCTAGTGTTAAACATAGAACTAAAATCATTAATTTTAGCTTAATTTGTATGTGTTTTGTTAAAATTGTTTGTATTAGAGTGTTAGCAAGCAAAACAGTATAGAGCAACAGGCCTTCTACACAAGTTCAGGAAGAGGACGAGATAGAGGAGGCCATGGACGCGGTCAAGGAGGAGGTGGCCGAACAGGTAATCAGAATTATGGCCAACAGCAGCAACAACAACAGTCCTAGAATTCACAACAACAATAACACACAGGTAGAAGAGGCCATTTCAGAGGCAGGGGGAGTCAAAGAGGTCGTGGAAATTGGCAAAGACAGTATAATGATACACGTGGATGTTTTTATTGTGGTAAGCCTGGGCATGTGTAGGCAGATTGTTATAAGAAGCAGGCTAACATACAAAATGGAAAATTGCAGCAAAACAACTATGCATCCTCGAGCAGAAACAATGAGGATAATGAAAGGTTGTTTGTTATGCAACATGTTATTAATGCCATGTCTGAAAATGTTGATGGTACGTTGATTCAGGTGCTTCCAACCACATGACAAGTCATGGGGAGTGGTTCAAGGAGATGAAAAACCTTGAAAGACCAAGTTTTGTGGAAACAGGGGATGACACTGCTCATCCAATTGCCCATGTTGGAGATGTGCCATGCAGGATGGCAAGTGAAGTACCTTGCAGATGTACTTCATGTTCTGAACATAACAAAGAATCTGGTTTCAATTGGCCAGATAATTGAGCAGGGTTTGCAGGTTCGATTTAACCCTGATGGTTGTTATGTTGAAGACTTTAAAGACACAAGTGCAGGTTGGTTGCAAAAGGCAACAGAGTGGGCAGAATGTTTACATTGAATGTAAACATACCTGAAGTGAGTGCTGCGATGTTTGCAAATGGTTCAGAAATTGTTGCAGACACAGACATTTGGCATAAAAGAATTGGACATGTGAATGTGCAGAGAATGAAGTCTATGCAGACTAAAGGAATTGTGACAGGGCTGCCAAAGTTTAAACTTGAAGGTATGCAGAAAATATGTGAAGCATGCCAATTTGGAAAGTAAACAAAGCATGTATTTCCATGTGACAGAAATGTGAGCAGAAATGCACTAGATGTCGTGCATTCAGATGTATGGGGTCCTATGAAGACCATGTCTATGGGAGACTGCAGGTATTATGTGACATTTATTGATGAGACCACACAAGGAAAGTGTGGGTATACTTCATGAAGGAGAAGGGTGAGGTGTTCACTCATTTTTAGAATTTCAGAGTTATGGTTGAAAAGCAAACAGGGAAATATGTAAAGTGCCTAAGGTCAAATGGAGGGGGAGAGTACTTCTCCAATAAGTTCTCTGAATTTTTGAAGAAAAATGGTATTCAGAGACAGTTTACATACAGATACACTCCGCAACAAAATGGAGTTGCTTTGAGCAAAAAAATAGGCACATTGCTCGGATTGCGCGAGCATTGATGGGAGAGAAGAATATGCCGCATAGCTATTGGGTTGAGGCTATATCTATAGCAGTTTACATCATGAACAGGACTCCAACTACAGCCATACATGATATAACTCCAGAGGAGAGGTTTACTGGTGGCAGAAAACCTGATTTGTCTCATCTGAAAGTCTTTGGATGCATTGCATATGTGCATGTGCCAGATGAGCTAAGAACTAAGCTGGATCCAAAAGCTAAAAAATGTGTGTTTATTGGATATTCCCTTGAGCAAAAGGGATACAGGTGTTATAACCCTGCTACACGTTGTCGTGCCATGGCACGTCTATGGTGTGAAACCATGCATGTGACGCCATCAAATACAAATCCAGATGCATGGGGGTTAAGTGCCATGATGAGTCATTATATGATGCCTGAGTACATATGTTCATATTGTAAATGAGGTTCAATGAGATGAGCTGAGGCTGAGCTAGGTCTCGAAGCCTCTGACAGTGTGGTGTGAATTGTGGAGTTTTTTATGCTTATGGAGAATTTTGGAGATAGCAGACACCTTGTGCTTTGATAGGACTGGATTATGCTTGTGGGTTTGACTGCTTTATTGATTCCATGAGATGGTGAATTGCTTATAAGCTGTGCCTATCATGGCTGAGTTGATATTAACACTGAGACAGAAAACTTTTATGGTACATAATGATCGTGGTCGTGATCATATGCTTCGGATGGCAAGGTCATATGTGTAATAAGGATGCCAAATGATGCTTTCTTTGATGTGGTGTGGGAAACCTTAGTAAGGTTATGGTGTGAAGAAGGTTAGTTTTTTTTTAAATGGCCATCACTTGAAAATTATATGCGTGGAATGGTAGGCGCAGTGAGAGAAGGGAAAATGGAAAAAACGTATTTCTAGCTGCAAAAGGTGGTGTGGGCGCCGACTTCCTCGCGGGAAAGAGGAGAAAAACCAGAGAGTTGCAAGCGGCACTTATCTGAGAAGGATCTGCAAAAAAAAAACCAGGGACAAAAGCGTGTTCGACCAGAGAGTTTGATTTCATGCAATCGGCGACTGTCAATGGCATGTTGGGGCTTGAATTAGAGAGCAGAGTTAATACTTTCCATTGATATGCCTTCTTCAAAATCATAAAATCAGCTACGCGCCAGCTACTGTGCGCCGTCTGCAGCGAAGTGTGAAATATAATTTTTCAAAAGAAAATCGAATGAAATCCGCTTCCCCCGCCTTCAGATAAGTAAAAATTTGATAAAATTTCATTTTACTTTCCTACCTACCACGTTTGAAAATTCGTGGTGTCAATAAACCTTCAAAGGTTTTGTAAAAAAAAAAGGTGGTTTGATATGAAGAGATGTGAGGATATTGCATCAAGGGACATGGAATCAAAGAATCAGAAATACAGCAAGGACTCTAGTAAAAATTGACTTTGATTCTATCTTAGTGGATCTAGAATGCAGGCCATGGATTTCTTTTAAAATCATGTGAATATGTTAAAGTTATGCCATATATCATCTTGTGTTTGTGAGTTGTTGGAATTTTAAGCCAGATTTTCAGGTGATAAAGAACATTATGAGATGTTTGGAATGGTGACAGTGGATGTATGGAATGAAAAGGGTCACATGTATGTTGGAAATACTTAAAGGTTATGTTATGCCTACATGTGATTAGCTGGAAAGTTTTGGAAAAAAAAGCCAGTGAATGTATGCTTGGAAAGGGACAAGCATTTGGTACACGAATTCAAGGATGTATTGAGATGAATTGACACATGTATATGTCATAAAAAAATGGACTTGTCCTATGCTTCTTGGGAAATTTTGAATGAGAGTTTCCTTGTTAGGTTTGGTACCAACTCTCACAGCTAGAAGTCTCGTACTTTCCTGGCTATACCTTACACGACACGACAGCTTTTTTGGTGAACCCGACGTGAAACTGCTGGGGTGAGAGTGTGGTGAAATATACAGGGAAGCTATGGCTGAGAATTCTGAGGGTCAGGGGGTTCATTTTGACCCTGGGGTTATGCAGATGTTTCAGATGTTTACCATGTACATGCAACAGCAACAAGCTGCTGAGAGAGGACAAATTTCCACGACCAAAGCATTACAATCAATTGTGAAAAAGATGGATCAATTTGATGGGAAGGACATTACAAAGTACCTGCGCAATTATATAAAGGAGATGGAGTTAAACAGGGTGACTGAGGAGGATATGGTTCGAAGTTTCGAGCTGGTATGTGTTCCTGAAATAAGAGAGCGCATAAGAGGATTGCAGACAGCACATGGTGGCAGGAATTGGGAGGAGTTCAAGCTTGCTTTAAAGGATGAATATTTCATGGAGGATTCTGAGCGAGTGACCAAACGAACTTTCTTGGAATGGGTCACAAAACCTAAAATGGGAATTTCTGCCATAGAATTGCTAAGAGAGTTTGAGAAGCGCTATGCCCAGCTGTCAAGGATAGAGCGTACAACTTTGGACAGAGAAAAAACAGAGCTCTTCTTACAAGCAGCTGGGAAAGATCTCCAGGAGAAATTGGAAATCCTCCTTGAGGATAAGGATACAGAGCAGGGATTAAAGAGTGATTGGAATGATGTTGAGGATGCAGTCACTATGTTAGCAAAGCGGCAGCGGAGGAGGGATAAAATGGTGATGGGCTCTGCAACCCCCATAACTGCTGTCACCCCTGAGAATCTACCCAAACCAGCTGCTACAATTCCAAAGGTAGATGGGCCGATGGATGAGCTTATCAAGGGTATGCGTGACCTAAAATTGAAGATGTCCAAGATTGAAGAAAAAGGTCTACCATTGGGGCAGGCTTCTATGCAAAGGCCTCAAAGCAAAGAAGGGTTTACATATAGATGCATATGGTGTGATGACCCAGAACATGCAAAGAAGCATTGTGCTAGCTATAAAGAAGCTCTTAAAAATCAACTTGTGTTTTTCAAAGATGGGAAAATCCATCTTACAGAGACTGGTCTTCCATTGAGCACAAACTTTGGGAAAGGAGGGATGAAAAAGCTGGTAGAGGATATGGCTGCTAGTCATGCCATTTCTATGGTTGAGGCAGCAACCTATGGATTAAAGGTTGGTCAACTAAAGCAGGGATTTGAGAATGATGAGGATTATGAGACTGAGGATTTTTGGCCATCAACAATGGAATTAATTGCGTCAAAGAAAGTGTCAAAGCAAGCTTTGCATGAGGCAGGTGATTGTATACGTCTTGAGACTGGCTGGGAGGAGCCTGTGGATTCTTTATCTATTCATGCCTATATTGCCAAATGCCAAAATAATGAGGCACAGGTAGAGGAGAAGCGTAAAAGGGAAAATGAGGAAGGAGGGCCATCAAAAAGAGTTACACGTGGAAGTGAAAAGAAGGATCCTGGGCCATCACATATGCCTCCACAGCATAGCAGACCTCCACAGGATGTTTCAATGGAAGAAGTGCCAGCAAAAATGAAGGAGAAGGGTAAAGGAAAAAGTCCACTCTACAAGCTTCAATCTGATATTGAAGCTGCAACAGATCTCAAAAAGGTGCTTGAAGAGAGGATTCTAAACAGCAGGGTGGAGTTCACACTAGGGGAAGTCTTGGGGATTGCAAAGAAAGAATTTCATGATGAGATAATTGATATTATACGAAGAAAAAGGCAGTCCATAATTGAATCTATTCCATCACAAGGGGAGGCAAGCACTTCCAAGACTCATGGAGTACAGGTACAGAAAAAGGAAGAGAGAGAAAATGTGGTGAAATGTAATCACTCTGCTGATGGGGCACGACAAGTGCGCTTTGTGGAAGAGGATGATGAAAAAGAAGTTCTTACAAAGAGTCATTACTCCAGGAGCCATTGGGCAAGAGCAACCACTGAAACCCTTGTCAAGATAGGTGATTTGGAAGAGCCATATGTCGCTCTAATTGATCATGGGTCTGAAATAAATCTTATGGCTAAAAATCTCTACAACAAATGTAAGTGGCCAATGGATGTGGATCATGGGTGGATGATTAAAGCAGCTAATAATTCATCTGGAGAGCTTTATGCAGCATGTCCAAATGTAAGGGTAACTATAGGGGATGTGAAAGATGATCAGAACTTCTTTGTTCAAGAGATGTCGTCGTATCCCTCATTCTTGGGCAACCCTACATTACAGCTGTAAGGATGGAAACAAAGGTTTTGGATGATGGTTCAGCATATGCAAGAATAAGGAGTAAAGATGGCAAAAAAGCTGTTCAGTTTTTGACAGTTTGTATTAACCATGAAAGGAATCGTGAGTCTCTTCGGGCACAGTCACTCCCAAAGATAAATAGAGAATTCATGAATTACAGGGAAATGAGGGATTTTGGCTAGGTGCCATCGTAAAGCGGGATTCTAATGGTACAAGGGAAAATGAGTTCTCGCAGGACTCAATCAATGTAAATAGCTTTTCAGCAAATTTTCAGGGATTCTCCAGCTATGGGTCACTGGTTTTTGTAAAAAGCAAGGATTTGAAGCGTGGCATGCGAAAACATATACAAAATGAACAAAAAAGTCTTGAGCAGTGTGGTTTTTTGGAGAAGAATGAGTTTATTTCAGGGGTGCTTGATGAGGTGTCATTTGTAGATACTATGGATGTGCTTCTTGATATGGGAAGAGCATGCTTACAGGGTGGAAATGAAATGATAGAGGTGTCATCTGTGGAGATGTATGATATAATCCAGGAATTCGAGGGGGTGGAATGTAAAAACATGAATTGCGAGATGGATGCTCATGTTGACACAAAGTACAAAACGGTTGCAAAGAAGGTGAAACCAGTTGCCTTGCCCTTGCCACCAGGGAGCAAGGAGAAGATAGATGAAGCTTCTATGCAACCAAATCTTAGAGATCCGAAGAAAATTGGGCATAAGTTTACTCAAGAAACTCTAAAAGAGCTGAAGATTGGTGAGAAGGATTTTCTGTTACCAGTTGAAAGGGAACGCTTTGAGGAGATGCTTGTAAAACATGGGAAAGCCTTTGCTTTTCAGCCACATGAGATAGGCTGTGTTGATCCAAGTGTAACAGCACCAATGGTGATCTTTACTGTTCCACATGTGCCCTGGAACCTGCGGCCAATTCCAGTGCCAAAGGCTCTCTTGCCAAAGTTGATGGAATTACTAAAAGAAAAGATCAGGATGGGAATCTTGGAGCCATCATGTGCCCCATATTCCAACAGATGGTTTACTGTACCAAAGAAAAATGGGACATTGCGCTTTATTCAAGACATGCAACCTGTAAACAAAGTCACAATCAGGAATGTGGGAGCAGGTCCGATTGTAGATGAGTTTGCAGAAGCATTTGCAGGGAAAGCTATATACTCTATGGGTGATCTGTATTCGGGATATGATCAGTTCTAGCTGGATATACAAAGCAGGGACTTGACCACAATGAGAACTCCTTTGGGATTAGTAAGGATGTGTACCTTACCACCACAGGGAGCCACCAACTCAGTGGCACATATGATGAATGGAATGAATAAAGTCTTACGAGACTTCATACCACAAAAAACTATGCCATTTTTGGATGATGTGCCAATAAAGGGCTGTGATGAGAAAGACAAAGATGAGGATTTGGATTCAAAGGGGTGCCGCAAGTTTGTGGCAAATCATATAAAGGATTGTGACATGATTCTATCTAGGCTTGAAGAAGTGAATCTTACTTTATCTGGGCTGAAATCAGTATTTGGAGTTGGTGAAGTGCTAATAGTGGGACATCTTTGTAGTACTAGTGGACGCCGACCTTGTCCAGCCAAGATAGATGCAATACAAAGAATGAAAGAGACATGCATTAATGTTACAGAGCTGAGGAGATTTCTTGGAGCATGTGTCTTTTATGTTATTTGGATCCCACATTATGCACATGTAGCAGATCCTCTTTATCAACTTTTGAGGAAAAATCAAAAATTTCTGTGGAGTGCAGTACATATTAAAGCTATGCGGAAGCTGAAATGTTTGCTCCAATCATCACCCATTCTGAGAAAGGCAGATTATGAGTGTGGCAGGCCTGTGATTGTTACAGTTGATACTAGTCCTACTGGGATAGGATGGGCAGTAGGGCAAGATGATGAGGATGATCATAGGTATGTAATTAGATTTGGAGCAAAGGTATTAAGCTTTCGGCAACGAAAGTATCCACAGATCAAGAGAGAGTTATGGGGAATAGTCACTGCTCTAAAATGTGAAAAAGAATATCTTATTGGGGCATCTGTACTTGTGGAAACTGATTGCTTGCCACTTCTTGGGATGATAGCAAGTTGTACCACTCCAGATATTGCTATGCTTAGGTGGATTGCTTATATCAAGTCACTAAATCCTGAGTTTGAGCATATTGCAGGAAAAGATAATCCAGTTGCAGATATGCTATCAAGAGCCAGGTATGAAGATGAGAAAGAGATGATTAGTGACATTGATGATGTGGGTACAAAGTTCTATACTACAGCATATGCAAAAGGGGACCATATTTGCCTATCAAATGCACTTGAGTCTTTTATTGATGAAATATATGAAGGAGATTGGTTGCTTATTGGTCAATATTTGAGTACTGTGACAAGGCAAGAAAATTGGTCTGACTCAGAATTTAAGAGGATCCGCAGAAAAGCATATGGTTATTTCCTAAAGGATGGTTACCTCTGGAAGCATCCTAAAGCAGAGGAATGCTATGCCACAGAGAGTCATATGTGATAAAGAGACTCAAGGAAAGCTTGTGAAAGAATTCCATGAGTCTCTGGGCTGGACATAGAAGTGTGTGGGCCACCTTTACCAAAATAAAGGAAAAATATTGGTGGAAAGGAATGTACAAGGATATTTCCCAATATGTGGAAACATGTATGGTATGCCAAATGTACTCAAATGTGCAGCATCGTGATGGCTTGCAACCAACCTACCCACCTGCCATGCACTATAAATGGGTAGTGGATCTAGTTACAATGCCTTTGGGAATTTGGCAGATGCGGTATATAGCACTTGCAAGAGAAGATTTGACAAATCAGGTAGAGGGGCGTGCTCTTAGAACAAAGAGTACGGAAACAGTATGCAAATTTCTCTTGGAAGATGTGATTTGCCGGTATGGTTGTGTTGGGAAAATAACAGCTGATAGGGGTGAGCTAGATGTTGAAGAAGCAAGGGAATTCTTCTCTAGAATTGGTATCAAACTGTCCCTAACATGTGTTGGGAAAATAACAGCTGATAGGGGTGAGCTAGATGTTGAGGGCAATGGGAAAAGTGAGCGAGGACATCCTCCAATCATTAAAGCTTTGGCTAAGGCATGTAGAGAAAGAATGCGAGAGTGGCCAAAGCTGCTACCATATGCTTTGTGGGCTGACCGTACAACTCATAGCTCAGTGACAGGATACATGCCTGCAGAATTAATGTATGGTCAGAAGCCAGTGATGCCAGTTGAAGAAGTAGTTCTAACTTGGAATGCATTGCCCTGGGGTGGAAGGATTGAGCAGAGATGACCTCCTCGCATTGCGAATAAGACAGTTGGAGAGGAGGCCTGGAGATGTAGAGCTTGCTAAAGCTCGCTTGAAAGATGCAAGATTGAAAAATAAAGAAAGATTTGATAGTAGACACAGACTCCGGCCAAAACCTATTGAAGAAGGTGATTGGGTTCTAATGTATGATAGTAGCCTTGACAACCAATTCACTGTTCAAAGAAAGTTTGCAAAAAGATGGTTTGGCCCTTACATTGTCAAGCATGTGCATGGAAATGCCACGTATACTCTGTGTGAGCTTGATGGAACAGAAATAAAGAATCTTGTGGGGCAGGCAAAAGAATCAAGATATTTAAAAGAAGGCATGATAGGGATCCTTTTGATTCACAAGAGACTCAGGATGAGAGGCTTGACAGTGGTAGTATGGATATGGTTGAAGAGGAAGAGGATGATCTTCCTGGTAATGCAAAAGATGAGGACGACATCCAGTTATATGTGGACCTTGATGATGATTTGGCACATACCAGAGGATGTGCAGGTTTAGAGGGGGTGGATGTCGTGCCATGGCACGTCTATGGTGTGAAACCATACATGTGACGCCATCAAATACAAATCCAGATGCATGGGGGTTAAGTGCCATGATGAGTCATTATATGATGCCTGAGTACATATGTTCATATTGTAAATGAGGTTCAATGAGATAAGCTGAGGCTGAGCTAGGTCTCGAAGCCTCTAACAGTGTGGTGTGAATTGTGGAGTTTTTTATGCTTATGGAGAATTTTGGAGATAGCAGACACCTTGTGCTTTGATAGGACTGGATTATGCTTGTGGGTTTGACTGCTTTATTGATTCCATGAGATGGTGAATTGCTTATAAGCTGTGCCTATCATGGCTGAGTTGATATTAACACTGAGACAGAAAACTTTTATGGTACATAATGGTCGTGGTCGTGATCATATGCTTCGGATGGCAAGGTCATATGTGTAATAAGGATGCCAAATGATGCTTTCTTTGATGTGGTGTGGGAAACCTTAGTAAGGTTATGGTGTGAAGAAGGTTAGTTTTTTTTTAAATGGCCCACTTGAAAATTATATGCGTGGAATGGTAGGCGTAGTGAGAAAAGGGAAAATGGAAAAAACGTATTTCTAGCTGCAAAAGGTGGTGTGGGCGCCGACTTCCTCGCGGGAAAGAGAAGAAAAACCAGAGAGTTGCAAGCGGCGCTTATCTGAGAAGGATCTGTAAAAAAAAAACCAGGGACAGAAGCGTGTTCGACCAGAGAGTTTGATTTCATGCAATCGGCGACTGTCAATGGCATGTTGGGGCTTGAATTAGAGAGCAGAGTTAATACTTTCCATTGATATGCCTTCTTCAAAATCATAAAATCAGCTACGCGCCAGCTGTGCGCCGTCTGCAGCGAAGTGTGAAATATAATTTTTCAAAAGAAAATCGAATGAAATCCGCTTCCCCCGCCTTCAGATAAGTAAAAATTTGATAAAATTTCATTTTACTTTCCTACCTACCACGTTTGAAAATTCGTGGTGTCAATAAACCTTCAAAGGTTTTGGTAAAAAAAAAGGTGGTTTGATATGAAGAGATGTGAGGATATTGCATCAAGGGACATGGAATCAAAGAATCAGAAATACAGCAAGGACTCTAGTAAAAATTGACTTTGATTCTATCTTAGTGGATCTAGAATGCAGGCCATGGATTTCTTTTAAAATCATGTGAATATGTTAAAGTTATGCCATATATCATCTTGTGTTTGTGAGTTGTTGGAATTTTAAGCCAGATTTTCAGGTGATAAAGAACATTATGAGATGTTTGGAATGGTGACAGTGGATGTATGGAATGAAAAGGGTCACATGTATGTTGGAAATACTTAAAGGTTATGTTATGCCTACATGTGATTAGCTGGAAAGTTTTGGAAAAAGAAGCCAGTGAATGTATGCTTGGAAAGGGACAAGCATTTGGTACACGAATTCAAGGATGTATTGAGATGAATTGACACATGTATATGTCATAAAAAAATGGACTTGTCCTATGCTTCTTGGGAAATTTTGAATGAGAGTTTCCTTGTTAGGTTTGGTACCAACTCTCACAGCTAGAAGTCTCGTACTTTCCTGGCTATACCTTACACGACACGACAACGTGAGTTGAGGGTAAGCAGGGACGTTGTTTTTGATGAGATGAGCAGCTGGTATGTTGCTGAAAAAGAAGCTGTTGGGGCTGATGTGAGTGGAAATATGGTTACACAGAATGCAAGTCAGCATTCACAGTCTTTGAGTGGACGAGGAGAGTCCTCATCTAGTGGTTCAGTTGATAGACCATGGAGTGGCAGGCTGTGTCATAATACTAGTCCTGCAAATGTAATTAGTGTATCACTTAAAGGCAAAGAGAAAGTGGTTGAGCCCCTTAGTATGCCTGACATTTCTGCAAGGCATTCTCATGTTGATGGAGAGTCTAGTGGCTCAGAGATGAGTCTTGATGAGGATCTTGGGATACCAGCTATGAGAACACCCTGGTGTAAAGAAGGCTATGGAAGCCATGAATGCAAAGCTGTGAAGATCTGGGAGAGTGAAGAATCCTCGGGGGATTCACTCACAAAAAAATGTGAATATCACGTGCGTTCAACAGAAGCATAATTTTAATTTATGAAACTTACAGAAATATATTTACATAAGGGTATGATTTAAAATTTTTTCAAAAAAATTTACAGATTCATAAAGAAAAGGGGATATTATATAGATTAAAAATTCACAAATAAGGGATTTAAAATATAGGCCTTGAACGCACGCGATAGGGATATTTTACATATAGTGACTCCCCCGAGGAAGAATCCTGTGCATAGGTTTACCTATGATGGTAATGTGGCACATCACTATGCATACATGGCAAAAGTTGTACAGGTTGTAGAGCCCACATGCATTGATGAGGCTATTGGAAATGTGTGTTGGGAGAAAGCTATGGATGAGGAGATGGATGCACTATATGGAAATGCGACTTGGGATTTAGAGCAATTGCCTGAAGGCAAGAAAGCCATTGGATGCAAGTGGGTGTAAAAAGTTAACAGTGATGGAAGCATAAGCAGGTACAAGGCTAGATTGGTAGCCAAAGGATATGCGCAGACATATGGCATTGATTATGAGGAAACTTTCAACCCAGTTGCCAAGATGGCAACAATGAGAGTTGTGATAGCAGTGGCTACGTCAAAGCAATGGTCTTTACATCAGATGGATGTAAAGAATGCATTCTTTCATGGGGATTATCAAGAAGAGGTGTATATGTTGCAGCCACTTGGTTATGAGGATGTGAGTCACCCCGAGCATGTTTACAGGTTAAAGAAAGCCTTGTATGGCTTAAAACAAGCACCAAGAGCATGGTCTGACAAGATTTCTGAATATCTTATCACTATTGGCTTTCATGTAGCCAATGCAGATTTCTTCTTGTATGTGAGACACAGTGATAGAGGGGTTGTGCTTGTTGTCATCTATGTAGATGACCTGATCATTACGGGGGACCATGATGCAGAGATCTTTGATGTAAAGATCTTGCTTAGATAGAAGTTTGAGATGAAGGATCTGGGGGAGCTCAGATATTTCTTGGGCATTGAGGTGATTTGGTCACCACATGGTATTGGATTACTGCAGAGGCAGTATGGCTTCGACATATTGTCCAAGTATAGTATGACAGGTTGTAAGCCTATCTCAGTGCCATTGGATCAGAATGGCAAGTTGAGTGTAGATTTAAGAGAGATTTTGGAGGATCCTACTATGTATAGGCGCATAGTAGGAAGCTTGATCTACATGATGATCACCAGGCCAGATTTGAGCTATGTTGTTGGGTTGGTGAGTCAGTTTATGCAGGTTCTTCGGAAGTCTCATTTGGATGCATTGAGACGCATACTGAGGTATGTGAGGTCTACTTTGCATTGTGGACTATTTTATGAACTGGGAGATAGAGATATGTGTACATGGATACACAGATGCTGATTGGGATGGTAGTATCTCAGATAGAAGATCTACTAGTGGCTTCATGTTTTCTTTGGGGAGTGCTGCTGTGACTTGGAGCAGCAAGAAGCAGCCTACAGTTGCTTTATCCACCAGTACAGAGAGGCCGAGTACACAGGTGCTGCTATGGCAGCATGTGAGGTAGCTTGGTTGAGAAAGCTACTTGCAGATTTGGGTCTATCAGTGGATAGACAAGTTGTCATTTTTTGTGACAACATTAGCAGTATACAGTTGGCCAGGAACCCAATTTTTCATGCTCGCACGAAGCATATAGAGGTCCACTACCATTTTGTCAGAGAGAAGGTTTTGGCAGGAGACATTGACCTTGTTTATGTCAGCACACACAGGATCAGGCGGCTGACATCTTCACCAAAGCATTGGGTACAGAGAAGCTTTGCAGATTCAGGGCTTCGCTTGGTGTACATGAGATGGAGTTGAGCTCGAGGGGGAGTGTTGAGATATCGAGCTCATCTAGTGAGGCGGTGGACACTGATGCCGCCTGGGGGGTAGGCCCAACACTTACACCACTGGCATGGTTGGTGAGATCATGGGTGATATGTGGCCAGTGGGATGACAGGCTGTGTGACAGCCATGGCATAGTTATAGCGCCAGCTCATTTAGTTGGGTTCACACTATAGAGAACCCTAGTATGTATTTAGTTGAGTACCTTTTCATATTGTGTGTACTCTTATCTTTGTATAGGGTGTGTTGAGTGTTGTGTGAAGAAGAAGAAGATTTTCAGCCTCTCACCTTGTGTGTTCTCTTTTAGGGTTTTGTGAGTGTGTGTGTGCTTGCAAGAGCTCAAGATCTCTTCTCCCCTACATCTTTTCAGATTGTGCCCCATAGTAGTTGGTGTTATGTGTGGAGAGGGTGACCTTGCCCATATGTATGGAGAGAGGGGCATGCCTACAAGTGTGGAGAGGGTGAATGTGCCCATAGGTTTGGACAGGGAAGCATGCCAGCAGGTGTGGAGATGGGGTCCATGGTCTTAGGTTTTTGTTTTGTTCAAAAAAATAAAGGAAAATTACTTACACTCAAAAAAAAGTGTAAAACTAGAATATTAAATTTGGCCAAAGGCCTCTTAAGGTTTGTTCTCGCAAAATGTCTAAATTTCAATATACATGTTTATTTTTTAAGAGTTTGTTACTACAAATGATAGAATGTACTTACATAATAGAACAAATAAAAAGATATAAATGCAAGATCACACTGAATGTGTGTATGTATAAAAATGATGATAAAGTATACAACATCCATCGATCCATGGATTGGTGAGACCAAATGAAGTATATATAAAAATTTGTATCTATATAAAAATGATGATAAAGTATACAACATCCATCCATGGTGGCTGAGTGACCAAATATATAAAAATGTGTGTATATATATAAATGATGATAAAATATAAAGTGACATCCATCCATGGTTGATGAACAAAATATAGTTTTTATATCGCTGAAGAAGTACATATCAGATTGGGGCAAAAAGCAGTGATGCCTTATCATGGCAAAATATAAAGGTAGCAAAATAAATGTCTATGAAGTTAGGGCTACAACATCGAGGTCCTCATGTCACAAATGAGATGTTCCTCGTTATCATCTTTACCAAAAACACAAACATTAGTCTCATCAATTTTGACTTTCGTTGTTCCTTGCAGCTTCACCCTCTATTCTCACATTTTCATTTCTTTTTGGTTTCACATGGGCACGGTTTGTAGTAACATGGTTTGTAGTAACATGATCCTAATTGTATGCTACTCATGTTGTCACAATAAACGACAACTATCTTATCCATGGGCTCACCCATATCACCAAGTAGCTTCTAAAACGAAGCTACCTCACAAGCTGCTATAGCAACACCCCTGTACTTTGTCTCTCTGTACTCGATAAAGTAATTATTGGCTATTTCTTACTGCTCCAACCCACAGTAGCATTACAAAATAAAAACATAAAACCACTAGTAGACTTGCTATCTATGACACTACCAACCCAATCAGCATCTGTGTACTCATGTAGCTATATCTCTATACCAGTCGCCTCGTAGAAAATTCCATAATCAATTGTGGACTTTATGTACCTGAGAATTGATCTAGCCACATCCAAGTGTGGCTTCCTAGGGGCTTGCATAAATTGACTCACAAGTCTCCTTACAACATATCTCAAGTCTAGCCTAGTAATGGTAATGTAGATCAAGCTACCCACTATACACATGTATGTAGTGGGGTCCTCCAAAAGCTCACTTGTATATGTGGAAAGATTTGTGTTATACTCCAATGGCAATAAAAAGAGCTTACAACCTATCATACCATACTTTGACAACATGTTTAATCCATAATGTCTCTGTAATAACAAAATGCCATGAGGTGATCACACCACCTCTATGCCTAAGAAATATTGTAGCGTTCACCCAAATCCTTTATCTCAAACTTCTACTTCAAAAGCCTCATGACATCATGTATTTCTAAGGATTTTGAAAGCTCACCCAAATCCTTTATTTCCAAGTGCTTACTCAAAACAAGTGAGCTCCAACACCTGTATTTCTTTAACCATACAAGCATAATGATTGGTCGTATATTCATCATATCTCAACCTGTCAACAAGGTACCTAACCCTCATTGTGCACACTTGGATCAATATCAGCACTTGCCCTCAAAACATCTCTAGTTCTCCTTACACTAGGAGTAGCCAAAAACGGAATGCCAAGATCCTCATCAAGGCTCTGCTCAGAGCTACTAGAGTCACTATCCACACGTGAGTGACTAGACAAATCAGACACAAAAGTTTGATCTACCTTTTCCCTCCCTTTACGCGATACATGTGTATCTACATCTATCCTCAACCTTCATGACCATGAACTAACACTGGATCCACTACTAGAGGACTCTCCAAGTCCAAGTCCACTAAGCACCTGTGATTGCTGCTCTACATGTGGTGCAGCATCAGTACTCCTTACATATTCATCTTCTGTTGTCTTCACTACTTGTGTATACCAGCTACTCGTCTCATCAAAGACAACATCTCTGCTTGTGTATACCAGCTACTCATCTCATCAAAGACAACATCTCTGCTTACTCGCATCTCACGAGTGGTAGGGTTATAATATCTATAAGCTTTTTGCTCTACTACTTGTGTACACCATCATCTCATCAAAGACATCTCTGCTTACTCGCATCTCACGAGTGGTAGGGTTATTATATCTATAACCTTTTTGCTCTAAGGCATAACCAATGAAGATGCATTTCTCTACCCTTGGATCCAACTTTGTTCTCACTTTGTCGGAAACATGTACATATGCAATACACTCTAGCAATTTCAAGTGAAACATATTTGATTTTATACCTGCAAACTTCAGTTTAGGTATCATACCATGAACAACTAAAGTGGGGGTCCCGTTCATAATGTAAATAAACAACTAAAGTGGGGTCCCGTTCATAATGTAAATAGTAGTTGCTACTACTTTTACCCAAAAATAATGTGACATATTCTTCTCAGACATCAAGGCATGTGTCACTTCTGCAATGTGCCTATTTTTTCTTTCTACAACACCATTATGTTTGCGGAGTGTACCTACATGTAAAATGTCTCTTGATTCCCTACTTTCTCAAGAAATCATTGAATTAATTGGAGAAATACTCTCCTCTACCGCATCTGATCTCATGTATTTTATTTGTATGGCTTTTTTCTTCTCAACCAAGACTTTAAATCTCTGAAAGTGAGCAAACACCTTATATTTCTCCTTTATGAAATGAACCTATACTTTCCTAGTGTGATCATTAATGATTGTAACATAATACTTGAAACTTTCAATTGTTGTAGTCTTGGTCGGTCCCCATACATCTGATTGTATAATATCTAATGGCCTTGCATCGACATGCTTTTCATGTAAGAAAGTATGCTTGGATTACTTATATCAAGCTGACATGCTTCACATACTTTATGCATATCATCAATGTGGCCTGTATGAAAATTCATATGACCAATGTGCTTGTGCCATATGTTAATATTTGCAATGACAAATATTCCATGTACAAACATGGCTTCCTTTACCTCAGGCACGTTAACATCCAAAAGTAACTATCATGTCATTTCTGTCACCCTTTACAACCAAGCAACACTGATTTTTGAAGTCTTCCATAAAATATCCTTAAGGATTAAACCTTACTTGCAAACCCTGCAAGTGTACTTAACCATCTGTCTAACAAAAACCAGGTTCTTTGTAATATTTGGAACATGAAATACATCTGCCAAGTACTTTATTTTGCTATCCTACATAGACAATGACACTTTATCAACATGTGCAATGGAATGTACAGTATCATCACCTGTTTCTACATAACCTACTTTTTTCATTTTTTGTATCTCTAAACCAGTTACTATGATTGTTCATGTGGTTAGAGATGCTAGAATCCACATACCATATATCTTTAGATCCTGATACATCTCCTGTTTGAGGAACTGAGCGTGTGTTACATCACAAACAATTGCTCACTTCTATCATCACCAACCTTTTACTAGATGATGCATAGTTGCCTTGTTGCAACTTTTCACTTTTAATGTCATTCTGCTTTTTAAAGCAATCCTTTGCCATGTGCCCTGGTTTTCCATAATAATAGCACTTTATGCTACTTTCACTCTGATTTTTTTTGCGAACTACCTTAGGCCCTCTAGTTCTCCTTGCCACTACTCTAGATTGGCCTCTTCCACCTGTGTATGATTGATGTTTCTCCTATGAATCATTGGACTATTGTTGTCCATAATTTTGGTTTTCATATTGGCCACCACCTTGGCCTCGACCAAGAGCTTTACCTCTGCCTCTACTTGAAATGGAGTAGAAGGCATGTGTTCTTGCTTTGGGAAGAAGAGTCCTCACCAAGATACTTTTCTTCTATGATCAAGCAAAGACACTAAGTCCCGAAAGTTGGGAACAGCATAGACACTAAGTCCTAAAAGTTGGGAACATTCTCCCTGACTAGGGCTTGATTGGCTTGTACTCTTTGCCAAGCCCATTTAGATAGATGCTCACTAAATCATCATCTTCCACCAATACATTAATAGACCCAAGGGATTTAACAATGCCCTTGATCTTTAAAGCATACTCATTGATAGACATGCTATTCTTCTCCATAGTATGCAGCTCTTGTTTTAGTTGTAGTTTTCTTACCTTTTGTGTTGGTTTGGAACATCTGTGCCATGTTCTGCCATACAGCTATTGGGAGAATTGGCATCTTGTATGTGTCCTATCATTGTGTCTGTGACACTGATTGAAAGCTAATCCATGACTTTACTTATACCGTGGTTCCAGCCTTTGAATGCCTTTATAGAGACTTCTTATTGTCTCCTTTGACATAATCCCAAAATCATTTATCCATCAAGAAATTTCTCATTCTTCCAAGGTATGGAAGTTGTTCTTATCCATCTTCTTATTGACAATCTGCATCCGTCATACATGTTTGCCTGCAACCAAAAACCTACAAATAGATAATTTATAAATACAACTTGTGACACAACAGTTTCTTCTATGACTACTGGCACAGCGACACTTTCGCACGACTTGTATGTCACCAGATGTGACCAAAGTACATGTACATTACCCAAGATCAGTAATACATATGCAAACACTATGTACACTACTGCATTGCATGACTAGACTCTCGAGCACAGATAGTTCTCAACTAGAACTTCTTGGAACTACCGAGAACACCTTACAGTGATCGAACGGAGACCAAAACATGCACAAAATGTAATTCTGGCCTGCCAAACCATAGTACAACTTACTTTAAATCCTAGAAGTACCTCCAACCATACAAAAACTCTAAGTCTATGAAGATAGCTCCTTAATCAAAGATGTGTAGCTCCCAGAACTACCCAGGGAGTGTCGTACCTAAATAGGAAAGGAAGAGATGATGATGCTCTTACCCGTGTATCACTTCCTTGTTTGCTTTTTTCTTACCTTTTGCTTGCATCCTTAGCTCTCACATGAACTGGAGCTCTGATACCATAAAGAGAATGCGGGGGAGAGGGAAAGGTTGAGTTTCTTGTAATAAGCAAACACACACACAAGAGAGAGGCAGACACAAGAGAGATGGATGATTGAATTTTCTCCTATCTTCTTCTCTTCTCTATAACCATGAAACTAAAAAAATAAGAGTACATACTATAAGGGAAAGGACTCTCCTACAATAACATACAATGGTTGGTCCATAGTGTGAACTCGACTATATGAGATAACGCTATAACTATGCCAAAACTCTAGTACTCCAAAGTGGTTGTCACATAGTCTGTCATCTACTCGCGGTCTCCTTGCAGCATATCAACAATAATCTCACCAACCATG
The DNA here is from genome assembly GCF_041138505.1 of Cibotium barometz. NCBI lineage: Eukaryota > Viridiplantae > Streptophyta > Polypodiopsida > Cyatheales > Cibotiaceae > Cibotium > Cibotium barometz. Next base: position 16,006,411 of record NC_141075.1, read on the forward strand.
CCAGTGGCATAAGTGCAAAAGCTATCACCCAGGTGGGTCATCAATGTCCGCACACTAGTTAAGCTTGATATCTCAACAAGTTGATCATTCGTGGACTTCTTTCAAGAATCTAAAAGGACTTTCTTCTAAGTGTGCACCAAGCCTAACATACCTTTGGTAGTACACAACACTCAAGATAGTCCAACCCTCCTCACCTACTCTATCATGCCCCATGGCAGACTTATTAAAGCACATACCGTTTTCAAAATAGATGCACACTATAAAGAGTCTATAGAGTTAAGAAAGAGGGTTGAAGACTGGCATTGTAGCTCATCATCGATGGATCTCTCATCAATTATATATAGTTCTCTCTCTTGATCACTTGACTCTAGACTCCTGCTAGAGATAGGAGATTTGTAGCAATATTGTTACGTGGCACAATTAGCAAGCTCTCTATAGGCGAGGCCATCAAGGGCACCACTATCCCACCAGCGTGACAGAGACCATCTGAAGCATATGGCTTGATATCTTCATACACCCTGTGTACACTCGAGGAAGATTTAGAGTGGCTTTGAGTACACATTGAAGCGTCATGAGGCCTTCCTACAAATTTGGCATCACAGTCCTTTTCTCATTGGTAGAGGTGGTGAACCCACTTGGTATTATAGACCATCGGTATGATTGTTCCTCCTCCTCCCCCACCCAACTCTATGAGGTAAACTCCTCCCCCAGGAGAGGCTAGCTAGGGGAGAAAGAGCATGCAACAACCATGAGCCCAAGCATGCAAAAGAGATATTGTTGTTCTCACTTTTAATGCTTGCATATTTTTTGAGAGCTAAAGCCTTAATGTGCACATATGCATGAAGCGGCTACTCACATCAACACCAAAGGCTTCTTCAAATCACCAACAAGCCATTGTAACAAGGTTTCTTGTTCTCTTGGATTGTGGGTGGATCTTATTATAAATAAAAAAATCAAACCTTGCTACCCTACCAAGAACAAGGCTTTGTTCACACATACTCCCTTTAAAAAAATAAAGAATATAAAGGTGTATATACCTCAATGCTAGCAAGGGAAATCACTGGTAGGTTCAACATTAAGGGCAAGCTCATCACCTACATATTATACAAGCAAATTACACTCTAGAATGAAGGATTATTTCCAAGAGAGAGAACTCAAAATTACTAATAATGCCTTTGTACTCCCTAGAAGTTCCTCTAGTTAAATAGGCTCTGTGTTATCTACTCCCTTTCAAGGGTTTTACCCAACTTGAAGCACATTGATCTATACTCCACACTCTTAATTTTGCCTTGCCACACAACGTATATCAAAAGCACGCAACCACAAACTATCATGATAATGATTGCGATCAAGAAAACACAAATCTAATCCTCTCACCTTATTATGGACCATGAGACGCAAGGTTCTTTAAACCAAGAGACAATGTCCTTCATAATTGGAGGAGGACTCGCTCAGATTTGGTTGACTTAAGAGGTAATATCTACACCATCTCCCTTAGGTGGATTATGATGAAAGGCTAAAAGAGTCACATGTCATAGGTAGATTTATTGTGGAGCAAGTCATACCAAGACATTAACAGGTTAGAAAGGCTCAAAATTCTACAAACCTTGACCCCATTAGTAGCCTAGAGCTAATAATAAGAGTCGTTTAAGGGTCTATTTTGAGCTAGCATAAGAAAAAATCATTCCATGAAGACTTTTTAATAAGCCGTCAACCTCAATTTGCAAGACTCAGTCATGCTAAAATTTCCGTCGCAATAATGTAGCCTTGAGCTAATGATGAGACGAGATAACACTTTGTTTGTCCTTGCGTTCCCATGCTGGAGTACCTTTAAGCACGTTAATATCTCTGTTTAATCATGAACACTAGATATTATTCATCGGATTAATTGACACTAAGCAGGTACACAGGCGATTAATTAAACCGTGAAGCATCGGAATTCCACAAGTTTTGCCATTATTCGAGTGACATTATTGTTAATTAGGTGAGGCAACGTATGGTAATCAACTTTGCCACTGGTACTCCTGTTCAATTGTGATGACAATCTATGTGCTTTCCCCATATTAAACCAATGTAAAGCTGAAAAAGCAAGAGAAAATACTAAAGATTAGCGACTAACCTGATTGATAATTGGAATTCTTTCTTTGTTTCGAGTTCGAAAAGCCTTAATTAGAGCCCATGAAATGGAGCCAGTAGGATTAGGGGAATGAAGCCTGGTCCGAAGCTGCTTTTCTTTTGTGATTTTCACACAATTAGTTATCAAAACATGATTAAAGAGCGGCTTTTTTCTTTGCTCGTATAAGGCTTCAAAGAGCTGCTCTCGAGCCAAGCTACAGTCCCCATATCCTGTGGTTCAGAAAGCTGTATGGCATTACGCTAGGCGAACACAGGAAATAAAGATCGGAAACCCAGTGAAAAGCTCTCTCTCTCTGTGTCATACACACACACAGACACAGACAATCTCTCTCTCTCTCTCTCTCACACACACACACACAATCTCTCTCTCTCTCTCTCTCACACACACACACACACAATCTCTCTCTCTCTCTCTCTCTCACACACACACACACACACAATCTCTCTCTCTCTCTCTCTCTCACACACACACACACACACACACACACACACACGGGAAAATGATGAAAGGATTCACAATACTGGCCCGTGGAAAATAAACAAACACACACACACACACACAGCACACACACGGGGAACTGATGAAAGGATTCACAATACAAGGAGGGGAATTCGTTTGCATGGAAGGATCATGGTACTAGCTTTGGAAAGCGAAATGATGAGAGGGGCCTCAGGGAATGATGGGGGCAATTCAACCTTTTATACACATAGAATACACAATAATATATCCATTTTAATATATGTATATTTGATAAAATAGTTATTATCGCCAACACCAAATTCAAAGAATATTTATATGTATATATATTCTCTGAATATGAATATGAATATATATATATATATGTGTGTGTGTATATATATATAATTGAAATTGGGAAGAGACAAATAAAGCGAGCGCAACAACGTGGACGCATTATTACATTGTCCCCCTCTAAAATTCCCTACATTTGGCTGCTTGTGACTACGCTTCCCTTTTATAAAATCAAGACACATTGGCCTGCTAAATTTGGCTCATGTCTCCCACCTGCCACACTTGCTTTGAAGGATGACTCCAAATTTTCCTTTGGAGGGTTTTTTTCCCCTAAATTAAGCCAAAAGTTTTACAAAAGAGGATATCTATCCCTCCCCAGTAGTCTCATGGCCTAGGAGTACTCTCTCACCCACCACTGAGTAGAGAAAGAGCAAAAGCTTAGAAAAGTAGGAGATCTCCACTACCCATTCTCATACACGGGTCTCCCCCCCACCCATTCGATAAACTGGGGGCTCCCTTGCCCATTCTAATAGGCGACGAGTCTCCCCCGCCCATCCGATAAAATGGGGGCACTTCGTAAACATCCTTTTTACAGCTCCATTTTTATGCAAAGATATTGGAATGGCATTACCAGTTTTCCAATAACTCAATCTTTCTTATCTTAAGAGTGGTTTTTTTCTAAAGAGACATGATAGCGTTCAGATTCTAGGCTTGCCCAATTGTTTGTCATTGTAGTGCAATGGATAGGGTATTTGTATTTCCCACCCATGGCCGAGGTTTGTTTCCCTATCATCACTACACTCGTGAGAGCAGCGATAAAAATGTAGGGGTAGGGCAAGATGTATCTAGGGTGTGTGTGTGTGTGTAACAAACTCACAAAAAAAAGGTGTCATTTTTTAAGGACCTGGCTAGGGTCTGTGCATACAAATCTTTTTTTTTTAAGAACCAATTTTAAGGAGACCCTCAAACTTATAGGCAAACATATGATGGTAAATGTAGACTTTAGAGATATTGCAATACAACCTATAATGTTGGACTTTTCTAAACACTTTAATAAGACTAATTAGTAATGTGAACAAAACCTCTATGTGTTCAAAATCATTTGTGTCTACATCTGTGAACAAAACCTCTATTTGTTCAAAATCATTTGTGTCTACATCTGTGCGTGCATGATATGTTGAAATCCTTTGCATGGATGATTGGTGGAGATTGTTTATGATTGGTTGATGCAAAGAAGGATGCTTCCTCCATCAAAAAAGAGCTTTCACCTTCTTGTGGCTTTTTTATTCTATCAAGATATAGTCCATGACCTCTTTACAAGTGTAGATTTTAGGCATATGATTATATAATAAGCTATAATAATGTAGAGTGTAAGATATGGCAAATTTTAGGTGGATCTTCTTAGAGAGAAGATAGGAAGATTGGCTTAACTTTCCAAGAATCACCAATCAATAACCCCACCATCCTAGAAATGTCCTTAGATTAGCCCATTCTTGCTTTATGGGGCACTAACGTTGCATAATTTTAAAAAAGGGAGTTGTATGAACCTAAAAGTCTAAGTCATTAGCCTGATCTTTACCTTTACATATGTGAAGAGTACACATCTTCAATAAATGCATTCGGAATATATGCTCTCATGAGTAAATTTAAAAGTCTTTACTTAAGTTCATGATTACCTTTGAAATTATCTCAAGTTATATATATGTGTATATGTGATTTTAAACGGCCTATGTTATTTGATTAGAATGCTTTACACAAACAAATAAGTCAATTTTTGCACGTGAAACTTAGCCTAGTGATTTTGAAAGAATTGTCCCTTAGATCTTATTATTATCCCTTACATTCACAATAACATATCATTCTAATATAGAATAAAGATTTAATAATTCCCTTAGATCTTATTATTATCCCTTACATTCACAATAACATATCATTCTTATATAGAATAAAGATTTAATAATTCCTAACTATAATATGTAAGCACATCTTGTAGTCAAAATATTTATAACAAAATAGTTTCACTGTAGATGCCACCTTGACATTCTTCAACCTTTATGAACATCTCCATTTTGAAAATTCAAGTAGTTGTAATATGTCACTTTATTGTGTGCTTAGATTCTAACTACACCACCAAAAATTAAAAGCTCTACGAAAATAATGAAAATATGATTGTTTGTCCGATAACATAAGTTGTGCTTTAAAGAAGGCTCTAGGTTAAACTTTGAAATACAGAGCTAAAAAATTTTGTAATTCCTAATTGCTCGAAATTTAAGTTTTGTTTTCTTACACAAGTTCATACTCACACAATTGATTACAAAACAAGATGGTGCCAAATATTTGCTAGTCAAAGCAATGGGAGTCATCATACCATTGCTATTTATTCATTTGACACGTAAAATTCAAAATTGTAATAAGGGCCTTTACCGATGGGATGGGATGGGATACAAACCAATGTGCTTGGTATGGACATACTATGCTTTTTAAAATATAAGATCAGTATTCTAAGGCCTCTGCCCCCCCTTCTCTTGTCACCATTTTTACTTGGCTACTACACTTTTTTTTTTGCATACTTTTCTTCATTCCTTAAAGAAATTAGACGACAAAACCTTAGAGTTTTCAAGGATCCGCCGTTATGCTCTAGATAGTATGGGAACCCCCGCCCACCCCCTCTCTCTTGTGAGCTTAAACCTTAAGGCTTGGGTCCTTTTTCTTTTCTTTTTTTTTTCGTACACACCCGGGGCCCACTCAAGTGGGTGGAGCCGATTTCCCCTTCCAACAATTAGCCAATTATCATGGTCGGGCAAGGGCCACGTACCATCAGGCAAGAGCCACGAATTAGGCATCCCCCATGACCACTAGTGTAGTGGTTAAAGCTTGTGACTTGTAACCTCTAGGTTATGAGTTCAAGTCCCACTAGGCTCTCTCATGTTATAAAGGGACACCTATGCTCGCTTGATGTGTTTGGTTGCTCGGGCTCTTGCCCCTTGAACACTCGAGTGGGTCCTTTTTCTTAAATTAAGGTATTATAGTAACAGAATGTCCTGGAAGTAGTACTACTACTAAGACCTTGAGTTTTCCATAACTTTTTAAAGGTTGAATCATACCTTACCTTCCTTCTTTTTTTTCCCCCCTAAAGATGGCTTTTCTCTGTTAGAGTGTTTTTCTACATTTGGATTTATATAAAAGGAAAGATTGTCTGCATTCCTCGTTTGTAAAGGAGCCAGGGATTGAGTTCGGACATACAGAATCTAAGTGCAGAAGGTGTCTCACTCAGCAACGTTACTATTTCAACATTATTAGAGACATTTTTTTTTTTGTAGAAGAATTCCTGGATCTGGCAATAGCCATTATATATATATATTTTTGGGTGGTGTAGGTGGTGGCGCTGAGAGGCGGCAGGCAGGCAAGCAGTCGCCATGCCATGCCATGCCATGCACGTACGTTGATTGGTATAAGGCGGAGGAGCATAGTTCTGCGTCCGATCATTAGAATGCGCCTCCAAGATTAGAATAAGAATCTCGTGTGTGTAGGCAGCAGCTAGCACGAAATTATCCAAGACAATATTGGCCTCCTTTCCCTTGAGGAATCAAGTGTGCAGAGACGCGCCTTGGGACACAGTGTGCTCGATTAAAGCCTCGCAACCACATGCTTGGAATGATGAGAGCGCTTGCGCTTGGAACTTGGGTTTCCACGGATATTGTAACTTTGGACTCCTACGTTTATGTTACAACGAGAGGGCAGACGCCCCAAGCCCCTTCTCTTCTCTATCTCTATGTTATCTTAAAGGAAGAGTTTCACAAAGGCTCCCACTTTTGGCAAGAATTTGGAGGTTAGGGAAATGCACTAGGAGGTTTGAGTAGAATTTGAATTTGAAAGCCTCAAAAGACGTGCAATCAAACACAAATGATTTTGGGCGCCCTACTTGCAAGTCGTAGGTTAGAACTTGAGGCCAATGACATCAGGGTTGCCTCCTTCCCCTTCAGACTTGATGGGAAAATGATAAAAATTACAAGTTTTTAATCATCTTACATGTAGTTCTTTACTACCAAAAAATAATATCCCCAGTATTTAATAATATCCCTAGTATTTTAGGACCAAAATGCCCAAAAAACGAGCATGACAACCATCAATAATTAAGCTTGAGGACCATCAAACAGAAAAAAGAGTTTTATATAGCAAGGAAAAGTTTGCTATAATGAGAGTCCTATGTTAAAATATAAATCTATAATTCTCTCAATAAAAGAATTATACGGTATCAGCATTGTGTAGTCATTTATACTAATGATTCAAGTTGTAGTTAGGGCAGTTTATCAAGAGTAGAATATAAGAATATTACTTGTGCAATATGAGAATGGGTTGTGAGTTACCAATATATAATGAGAATGCATTGGGAATTCCTTGTACACTATAAGAATATTTCTTGTACAGTATGAGAATGGGTTGTGAATTACCAATATATAATTTCTCTTTCAAAAATTAGTTGATTCATTTGAAAACTCTCAAGTTTTAATGAGCTAGAGAAAATAGATCATTGTACCCAACATGGAGATGATTTTGATTAATCAAAATAAAAAATATCAAATATAAAATTGACTTTACATAAAACCACATTGAAGTATTTATAAATATAAACTTATAATAGAATATCAAAGTAATATTAAGAAAATATATTAATTTTGTATGTTCAATTTAGTTTCAAGTGAAAGTAAATAGTCATTAAGGGAATACACACTAAAAAGATTTAAGTAAAACTAACATTGTAAAATCGCAAAATAAATTTCTTTATTTTTCTTATTAGATCCAAGAAATAAGGAGTAAATCTAAAGTCAAGTATACTTAAAAAGTTAATTGATTTGATTTTTTTGTTAAAGACATCAAAATGTAGTATTTTAAGCATCAATTATCACATAAAGTTTGATCTTTATATGAATATCAGGATTAAAAGTTTTGGATTCAAGGGAACAAAACTTAGATTCAAGGGAAACTAGTATAGAAAAATGGTTCTAAACATAAGAGACTAAGGTTAAACTAGATCCCAAGAAGCACTTTGATGTTGAAGCACCAAAAATTAGGCTCTATAAATGGGTGGATGCATCGTAAGGGTGCTCACCTTTGTTCACTTGGGTTCCCTTGAAATAGACTGAAAATAGGCCTTTATACACCTTTAATGTCCAATCACCCTTAGCAATAAAAGGAATTTCATTACAAGATCTTCTAATGAAACATCACACACGAAGTTGAGCACCTTTGATGCGATCAAGAATTCGATATCTATAAGTACACATTTCCTTGTGTATACTCTTAGCAAGTATCTCGTGTCATAGATTTGGACTATGAAAGGGGACAGTATGCCCTTCAAATGCTAATAACTTTTGCATTTTAGCTCCAATTAATCAACAAGCCACTTTGGATATAATAAATTTACATAACGTAGAGCTTAACTTGACTTATTGGTATTTCTTTAGTTTTTTTTCTATTTTGTAAATTTATTTTAAGAACTTGCGAGTGCTAAAAAATACACTACTTTTTGTGCATATAAGATCAACAACTTATGATACTCAATTTTAGAGATCCAGATGGTTAGAAAGTAGATGAAATTTGATAGAATGTGAGACTAAGATGAAATTCTAAATTTAGTGGTTAGATTTTCTTAGATCTCATTTAGAAAATTATGGCAATCTCTTGGAAGACTTGTAAATGTTTTATATTTAATGATAAGAATTTTAATATTTATTCAAATTACTCTAAACTCATGTGGATAAAGGTAGTTGTAATGCTCAATTTATTCAAAAAAAAGTGTTAATTTAAGTTTGGAAGCCCATTTTTCACCCCAAACAAATGAAAATCCTCATTTTTATGTCCATGCAAGTCTAAACCCAAGCTTATTTAGCTTTGGTAATCTAGGCTTTGTACGAACCAAGCCTAGAAGTCATGCCATGTGTAAGCTAAATTAGCTTGGTGGGTACACCTCCGATATGTCTATACCACCTTGTGTCCATCTCAACTTGGAGAGACTCCACATAAACATCATGCCACCTCAACTGGTCATGTTAACATGGTAAACCTAATTGAGTTGCTAAGTCATTATCCTAGTCATTAATAATGCACATCATTCTTGCCACCTTTGCATGCTACTTTGCATATGTTGACATGGCATGCCAACTCACGTGATGCCATGTCATGCATGCATGTAAACATGGATACACCACATCACCATCACACTTTCACGTGGTAGTTGACATGCCTCACCCTAAAGCTCCTTAACATGCTCATCATTGACCTAGGCCTGCAACCTTTTAGATTCTTCCTCATGAATCTAGAATTCTAATACCTTTTGATCAAAGTCTATTTTCATAACATCAAGATGGCTATTGATCTCCTCTAAGGTTGTCTGATACCTTAGTTTCTATTCATAGAGGCTTTATTTGACGGTTCTTCTTTTCTTTGTCACTTCCTTCTATAATTGTGCTTTGGCTTTATGGATATCTTCTTCATATGTTGCTTACCTTTGTTTATGTAGTGCTTGGTTGCAAGTGAGAATGTAACTCATTAGCATATGGCATTTTGACACTAGTTCCTCACTGTCTTCATCTTCTTGTATCTTACGCTTGTATGAGTGTTTATCCGTGTATCTTTTTGCTAAGCAATGCTCTAAGGCACACATCTAGCTAAGTAATCTTGGCTCTGTGTGACCTTATGTGACTGAGAGACAACATCTGTACATTTTTGAAATTTTTTGGGGTAGGCATCTGTAATGTTAGGTCCTTCAGCTGGAACCTTCTTTGCATCTTATTTGGTCTTACTTCTTCAACATCTTCAGTTCTATCATGCTTCCTCGAAGGCCCAAATTTGTCCTACTACCGTTGGGGCCAAGATTTGACCTCCTTTGGTAGAGGAGTAGATTCAACTTGTGGTCCATGTTCTTGTGGTCTGTGTTCTTGTGGTACCTCCTCTTCAGCTTTCTTCTCCTCTTCTTCTACTACTTGTACTTCCATAAATGGCTCTTGCAGTGGGGAAGGTCCTTGCTCTACTTGCACCTTGGGCTCTACCAACTCATCTAAATATCCACTGGCACATGAAATAACAGTGGTTCTTGTTCCTACATAGATTGTGCTAGGCTTGACAAATGGTGTGGATTGTAGCTTAATGAATGTAAGAGACTCTATTTCAATCATGTGCTCGAGTCTAGAGACCATGGTTGGGAAGGGAGGTAAATCCATTTGTTCCTCTCTTGTATCCTCTTGGGTGGACTTGGTTTCTTGAGGGTTGGCTTAACTGGGGTCTTCTTCATTTTGGCTCCCTTCTTCTTCTCTTGTATCCTCTTGGGTGGACTTGGTTTCTCGAGGGTTGGCTTAACTGGGGTCTTCTTCATTTTGGCTCCCTTCTTCTTCTCTGACTCTATGCCCACAAAAATCTCTCTCTCCCAAGATCTCTTTTATGGTAGCAATTAGTATGTATGTCTCCTCTAGATCCTCCAACACATCTTCCTAGTGGGTGACTTTGGCTAACTCCATTACAACTTCTTCTTCTATCCAAAGTGGTGTACATGTGATGTGGCTTAGCATCTTTGGTGAGGTATGGGTTGACCACTTTGTTCTAACACTCCAGTAGATAAGTATAAAGATCCTTGTAATATGCTCAATCATCTTTCAAATTCATATGAGTCTTTTAGAGTTTGCACAGGTTGATTCTATTGTACTTGTCCATCAACTTGATCTACATAAACATATGGACACTATGTGACCAATCAATTCATTAGCTTTTTCCTTGACATTTTTGTATTCTACTCTATTGTTATTGAATACTTTCTCCTTCGGCATGGTGTTGAATGATAGATCCTTCTTTGATTCTACTCAGTGGGTGTAGGTATCTGGGGATAGCTGCATTGCTTCTAGTTGTCATCAAGCATAGTCACCTCCCTAGTCTTTATTCTTTTGTCATAAGACTTGATGAATTTTGTGCATAATGGGGAATTTATGATCCTCAATAATTGTCATGCATAATGGGCCATTTATGATCCTTGATAATTTTCCTACATAACGGGGCATTTATGATCCTCTTAATATTACTATCTTGCATATTGTCTAGCCTAATAGCTTGTAACTTCTCCTTTACCTCCAATGTCTCTAGGAAGACTAGGTAGCCCAATAGCCTGTAACTTCTCCTTTTCACAGGCTATTGTTCCATCCCAATACCTTGTAACTTCTCCTTTACCTACAATGTCCATGAAGACTAGGCATTCTGGGGAATGATATTGGAAGGAGAGCTTCCCTTAGGGGTGGGAACCTCCCTACTGTTGATGGTGGTCCTGATCGCATTCTATAAGAAAGGTCCAAGATAGGTCAGCTTTTGGGCCTGGGATAACTTCTTTTGGCCTTTTTTTTGTTGGGGTAGCACTGGTGCCTAGGAAATCCTTCCAAGGATGCATGGCTAGAATCCTCGTACTCCTTTGTAGGGGGAGCCATCCTATAAAATTAGAAACCAATTATGTCAACCTCCATTGGGCTAGTAGTAGTAGCGGGCTCATCCTTGCCTTCTTGTATGCCCTTTTTTCTTAAAAGTTAATGTTAGTATGTAAATATTAGCTATCACTGTGTGCTACTCTGAAGAATTGGATGTTGGTCAGCATGAAAAACAAGCCTCGTTTTTCATGGCCATGAATATCTAGAGATATTCATGGTAAAAAGGGTAGCCATTGTTTAGTAAAATCAAGTTAGAATGGTTCACAGATATATATATAGAGTAAGTATTAGGGGCATGGGAACCATTTATGAAGATCTTTACTGACGTGAAAGACCAATTTGGTTTTTCATGGTTGTAAATATCTAGAGATATTCATGCTGAAAATTTGTTAATATTTATTGAGAATTTGTTAGGATGAAGCAATTAGTTTTGAGAACCTGAAATTAGTAGAATTCATGTTAGTTTTGCACAATTTTTTTGGCATGAAAAATAGTCGAGTTTTTCATGATCGTGAATATCAAGAGATATTAACGCTAGAAAAATGTTAAATAAGTAAAGGATTTGGTGCATGTTAGTTACAATGGCCATGTGTGTGGAGAAATGAAGTTAATAATAGATGTAATGTTAGTAATTTATCAAGTGTGAAAAACCAGATTGGTTTTTCATGCGTGAATTTCACAAAGCTATTCATGACTAAGAAAAGTTAATTTGTGGTGAAGAGTTAATAAGGCTGTTATTAGAGATGACAGGTAGCACCCTTAATGGCTTTTAGATGGAGTCAACTGGCTATAAAAACTTCTTACGGTCTTGTCACGATCGATGCCAAAAATTTTGTGATGAAATATGCATAATACCTTTGGGGGAAGCTAATGGTTTCCTTAGGGCATTGGTTCTTTCATATAATATGGTTTCTCTGACATGAAAACACAGTCTAGTTTTTCATGGGCATGAAAAACCAGAGCCCATGAAAAACCAGACTGGTTTTTCACGTCCTTAACCCTTGACCCACACATGATTTTGTTTAGCATGGATGTGCAAATGGGGCCTCACGTATGGTCAAAATAATAAAACTGGATGTTTTAGGATCAAGGTACATGTAGTATGGCTAGGTCAGACTCTACAAGAGTTTCCTCTTCTTTTTTATAGAAGAGCATGACATGTGATGGGTTCTTACCTAGTTATGTTAAGGTTATTAGTAGGAGAGAGCATGGACAGAGGGCTATGTGAAAGTAGACAACACATATTTTGATGGTAGAGAACATAGAAAACACAAATCAAGAGGACATATAGACAATCCATAGGTTTCAAATCATAACACACAAGGTATATAGAAAATCCCTACCTTGCAATGTGGGTAACCTTGGGCGAATCTGTGAAGGTGCTGTTGACCAGGAAGAAGCAATGAGACGGAGATTGTAGAGCGAGCGGCACAAGCAAAGAGCAATGCGAAAAAGATAGGTGAAAAAGAGAACATGGAGTTTTAAATACGAGCAATGAGTGACAATATGGATAGTTGACTCATAAATAGGGGTGGATGAAAACCAATGTGACTTGTCTGACCTTTTCACATGTGAAAAACGTTTTTCATGGTCGTGAAAACCTTAGTTTTTCATGGTCATGAAAAAGTGGATTCTCACGCCCAAAACAATTCGTTATGATTTCTTTTGATTTGATGCAGAGCCTCCCCACACCCTTTGGAACCATCTTGTTACCTCAGGCCATGCTTTTAATGCACTTTTTTGGTTGTGAAAAAATCAAGATACTCATGATCATGAGTACTGGTTTTCCATGCCAAAAATCCTTTTGGTTTTCTGCAATCTAAGCTCAGCTTATGAATTCCATGATCAATGTAAAACATCCTACATGATTTTTTTTCCTTTAGACTAACTATTTTTGGCATGAAAGCCTCAAGATCCTCATGCAATCATGAGTATCCATTGGTTTTCCATGCCAAAAAATCATTTTATTTTTCATCCTTTAAAGTGATTTTCTATATCCTCTGATCCTACTAACTTTTTGGATATGAATTTCTTGCTTAAACGAGGAACTTTTTTGGGTGTGAAAAACTCAAGATACTCATTGCCATGAGTATTTCATGTCAATTACTTTTCATTATATCATGCCCATGAATTTGTAGATTGCTCCCCTTGACCTTGTGATATCTTGGCATGAGTCTTATTCTACTAGAGGCCACTTTTTGGGTGTGAGAATTGACTTAGCCATTAGCCTCTCATTTTTGGAAGTCTTCTAATCCTTTAGTCCCTTCACCCTTATGTCTTGTAGCATCCTCTTTGCTATTTAGTTGTTGAAGGATAGTGCTACTGGAGATTCTCCTATTCCCTTCTTGAGTTAGGCATATCCTCTTCCAATCACTGAATGAAACTAGTGAAAGTAGTTGTTGGATCCATAAGAAGGTAGGGTCTTTCTTTACTTTGCATTTACCCTTGTCACTATTGTTACTCATCTTTGGTGGCTCTGGTTTATCAATTCCCTCTTGGATTATTTATGCCCTTCCAATAATGAGACAAGGAGGGACTTGCATTTTCCTTTTCCAAACCAATGCTTGTTTGCAGTGGTGTCTCTCTCCTTACTGGATTGGACTTGTGCCCTCTGCCATTTTCTAGTGAACATCTCATGAACATTTAGTGTTCTTGTGGCTTATGCCTTAATTTTATGTCCCTTTTAAATATCCAAATCTTTGTGGCACATTGGTAGTATCATTGCTCTGTTAGTATTGCCTTTAGTACTACCTAGTAGCTTTGGCTTGGTTTAGTTGGTTTATTCTTCCTCTATACTTCTTGGTGCTCTTTCTCTTTTTGATCCCAAACTAGAGACTTTTATTTCTTTTGCTTTTGTAGCCAATTCTCTTTGTTCCCTTCATAGTAATCATGTCCTTCAAAAGGTTTACTAGAACCCACTATTTTCTAGCTTGTTGGCTTGGCAATTTGTTGGTTTTCAAAACTATTAGAGTTATTACTTTTATAGACCTTTGTTCAGTGCAAATCTCCTAGCTCGTTGGATTGTTCATTGAGCTTAAATAAGCTTGAGGTACTAGTAAAGGCATGTCCTTTTTCGAGCTTGGGGAGACCAAAAGGGTATTATGGCTTGGCAATTTCCTAGAGATCAGTGTCATTCACATTAATCATCACTACTAGTGTGGCAACTTCGCACATAGTATTAGGTTTATATCAAGCAAATCTTTGTGCATTATGGTCTGCCAAAAGTCATTATTTCTTACTTAAGTCTATAGTGGATCGCTCTTTTTTCCAACTTAGGTTCTAAGTTAGACTTCTCTACTGCTTTCCATCTAGAATAAATGGATAGACTGAGGTTACCAATAGCACTATCTTGGATCTACTTAGAGCCTATGTTGTCCAATAACCTAGTTCATAGGGGGATGAGTACATTCATCTTCTACAGTTTGTATACAATAATGCTCCTTATTTAGCTAGAAGACTACTGGTCAATCAGCTTTTGAGATTGTGTATGAAAAAGCTTTGCCTATTCAGGCTAGAAGACTTTCTCACCAAATAAAAGCTATTGATCAATTCACTATCAAGTTTAGTCACATTTTGAGTGAGGTAAGAGATTCTATTACTACACGTGCTTAAGAGAAATATGTTAAGAGAGGTGTCGAGAGAAAACTCAGAAAAAACCTACACCAAGGTTGAAGTAAATGCAATGTTGAGAACCCTAGAGTTCCAGGAGTATATGAGAGGAATGTTGTTACATGAGGGGAACCTAAGAGAGGTAGCCTTGGATGATGATGTTAACAAAAATGTGGGAGCTGGCCCAATACCACCTGACCCAAGGATACATGTAAACCAATATGCTGGAGCTGCGAGAGGCAGAGGCATGGGTAGGACAACCATAGGAAGGATGGTGTACAAGGCCCCACTAAGGGAGCTAATTAGAGTGACCCCTCACATGGGAGTTGTAATACTTTGCTGACCTATTAAGAATGACTGAAGAAAGAGGAAGGGGGATTGCTAGGGAGTTAGGTACTACACCGGCACCACAAAGAGCAACACCGATCAAGCCCTACCATGTGGCTAGATTAACTCCCCAAGCTTCTCTTTTATGGAAGACTGAAGGCTTGATTAGGCAGAGTGGGGACTTCCCTTAGCATGCCAAAGGCTCTGCAAGCCTATGCGGATGTGTGTGCCTCTATGGGTGCTAGCTACCCTGGTATGTAGAAGGGGCATGCTGGTACATACGATGTTGGCCAACCATCTATGTCGTTCATGGTGTGGTATCATCACACACCATAAGGGCAACGTGGCAACTCTTAGTTTTCTAAGAATACACACACACACATACATATATACATATATACATACATACATACATACATATGTGTGTGTGTGTGTATGTATATATGTGTGTGTGTGTGTGTATGTGTGTGTGTGTGTGTGTGTATACACACACACATACATATATACATACAAACATACATACATACATATGTGTGTGTGTGTGTGTGTGTGTATACACACACACACATACATATATACATACAAACATACATACATACATATATATGTGTGTGTGTGTGTGTGTGTGTATATTTGTATATATATACCTACACACACACTTACACACATGTATGTATATATATATATATATATATATATATATATGTAACACATATATTTGTATATATATACCTACACACACACTTACACACATGTATGTATATAAATATAAATATATATATGTAACACATATATATACATACACATATGCATATACATACACACATACATGTATGTACATATCAAGGTTTTAAGTAATCAAGGACTTATGATGATGTGTATACATGTATGTATGTAACACACACATGCGTATATGTGTATGTGTGTGTATATGTGTATGTGAATGTGTATGTGTGTGTATGTAACACACACACACACACATACGTACACACACATACATACGTACACACACATATACATATGTATAAATGTGTGTGTATGTGTGTATACGTATACACATGTATACACACACATATATATGCGTATATATGTGTATATAGGTATATGTGTGTATACGTATACACATGTATACACACACATATATATGCGTATATATGCGTATATATGCGTATGTGTGTATACGTATACACATGTATACACACACATATATATGCGTATATAGGTATACACATATACACGTGTACATATATACATACACACACATACACATATATATATGTATATGTGTGTGTACATATACATAGATTGGGATTCTTTTCCCTCTTTTTTTAAACCTCGTAGGAAGAGAGGAATGGTCACTTGGAATAATAGTGAGATCTAGTCATTTTTTTGGCAAATAAGTAGTGCATATTTTCAAATAGCTTTGGCATTTCAATTGCTTTGGAATAAGCTTGTAATGTTTTTAGGTCAAAGGATTAGAGGGGATAAATTGTTTTTTCCTTTTCTTGGTGGAACCTTGTATAGACTATTTTTTCCCCCCTCTCTCTCATCATCATTTTTTCCTTTTCTTGGTGGAACCTTGTATAGACTATTTTTGCCCCCCTCTCTCTCAAGAGGGGGCGTGGTTGCTTGGTGGCCTTACTTTATGGCTTGGGCTTGTGGCTCTCGAGTACCTAGTGCTTGGATGCCTTCGCCTTTGTGGACTAGTGCACCTTTTCAGGTGGTCTTGGTTGCTGTGAGCCACCCGTGCTTGTGGTCATCCTTGTCAATTGTGTGCTACCGCCGTCAGGGGTGCATGCTCACTACTCTCCATTTTTTTTTTGGGGGGGGGCGGGGGGGGGGGGGAAGAAGAAAGGAGAGGCCTCCATTTGCGATTAAAAAAAGAGTTTTTCAAAAAAGAAGCAAATTTTTTGACAAAAAAAGGATGCCATTTTTTGATAAAAGGACTACATAATTCAGTACAGCTCCAGTCCTTTTTACACCAAAAAGGAGAGGAAGGGAGAGCCCTTGGATACCTATATAAACAAGCATGTGTGTGACAATGGAGTGGGTGAAAGTGGACTTAACATTACGTGCAAGAGAGGAGCCCACATGACCTTTGTGGGTGCATTAGTAAAAGAGTTCAAGTCCTCCCATTTCTCCCCTCTAGATGTTCCCTTCTCTTCTTAGTTTTCTTACACTAAGGGGTTGTTGAGGTTTTCTTATGTTTTGAGTGTGCATGGTGTTGGCAAAGTTGTTATCTTTTAATGAGGGAATAGAGGATGCTATAGAGGTCTATTTTCCTTTATTCCCTTCATTTTGGTGCCCCCACTGAGGAGTTCTTTATCGATGACCTTCAGTTTACAAGACTAATATGGTTATGCAACAAGCCTAGGAAAATGGATACCTTCCATGGATACCCATTTTTGTATGGTGGACCTAATGAAGATGTCGAGGATTTTCTCGAGAACATGAAGATTTCTTTTTCCATCTTTGGGAAAGATACACCGGTAGAAAAGCTAAGTGCTTTCACAATGGTGTTGTGGAAGAATGCTTGTACTTGCTCTTATCTCTTAATCCAGAAGTTCATGATAATTTTGTAAAGTTGCAAGCAATTTTTCAAGAAAAATATATCAAGGCTCAAACCATTGAAGTTCTCTGGCAACAAATCCAGTCTTTACATCAAGAGAAGCTAGAGGAATATGAAGAGTATAAAGAAAAGTTCAACACAGTATGGATGAATATGCTTCACTCCATTACAAATCCTAGTGAGGTTGTGGAATTCTAAAAAAGGATTGCTTTATTGGTGGTCTTGATCTTATTCTTAGAGCCAAGGTGCAATCAATTAGCCCAAAGACATCTTGAAGCAACAATGTTGGCAGTCTGCAAAGCAAAAAAGATCAAGAAGCAAAAATTTGGTCAAAGAGATGAAGATTTGGCTTCTAACATGCATTTGCCAAACGTTGGAGAGACACACCCTAGAGTTGAGGTACTTGTACCAAGAGCTTTCCCTCAAGATCAACAACTTCCTGCATAGCCTTCACAACAATCTCAAGATTCTAATACTTTGGATCAACTTACTCAGTAACTTCGAGAATTAAAAATCCATTTAGCATAGCAAGGTGGGGGAAGACTGCCTAGGAGACATCAACAAGAGTTAATTTGTTGGAATTGTAATGAACGTGGCCATGGCATGTATAATTGTCTACATCCTAGGAGAAATCCAGGTGAGCCTTATCGTGTCCTGTGCAAGGAGGGAAACAAGATAGAGGGAATAATCCTCCACCTAGAGAATCAATAGAGATGGTTGCACCTATTCCACCTTTACCAGATAGGAGGGTACATGTAGAGGAGTCAGAAGAAAGGGATAAAATGCAAGAGGAAATAGAATAATATGAGGAGGTAGTGGAATGTTTTATTGGAAAGAGGACATGAGCTCATAAGCAATCAGAGAATAACGAATCATCCGATGTGGCACAAAAGAAGAAGAAAAGAGAAGATGTTATGGAAGGGAGTAAGAAGAAAAGAAGGAGGAGGAGAATTGGGTTGTTAGATTTTACTCTTGGTTAACATACAACTTGAGAGAAGATATGAGCTAACATTAATTGGCCTCGGTTTTTTCTTTGGGTAAGGAGGGAAGTAAAAATAAGTACGAGCATCAAAATTACCAAAAAGAGGAGTGAGTAGCCTACTCCTATTGTTGTCATAGCACCATTGGAGGTCGAAGAAGGTGTCGTTCCCACGTTGGATTGTGTGATTAAAGGACAAATGGTTTCCAAGGTCTTAGTATATGGTGGAATGCATCAGTTGTGGGACTAAAGATACATGAGGTTTCTCCAATCAAGGTGAAGACGACAAATAATAGCAAGGTTAATTGCATTAGAGTCACTAAGAATTTAAAAGTGAGTGTCTTTGGGGTTTCTATTGCTCAACCAAGGGAGATGGCTACCCCTTGATTTTGGGTCATGTGTTGATTGCTGTGTCAAAGCTATTCAAAAATGGAACAGGATCAGGGTGACCAGTTTTGTTCACTCAGGCACCCTGTAAACAATAAAAAAATGACATTTGTTTACCTTTAGTGGCCAATCTCCTAGCTAACAAAGGAATTTCCTTTCAAGCTCTTTTGTTGGAACATCACATGCAAAGTTGGGAATATAGTTGCATAATCTGATTAAGCATTAGATAGTTGAAAGTCCTCATTTCCTTAGGTACAAAGTCAATGTATACACCCTGTCCCGATACCCTGTCCCGAATTTGGACTGATTCTATAAAATTCTAATATCTTTTACATATAAACTCATATGAGATTCCCACTTTGGACCTTAGATCTTCACATAATATAGAGCTTAAGTTGATTTTTTGAGAAAATTTTAAGCTATTTGTCTATTTATTTTAAATATTTCAAGGTCTTTAAAGTGTTATAATATATGCCACTTTTTTCACCCACAATAACTACCACTTAAAATGCTTAATATTGTAGATCAAAAGAGTGGTAGATAGTGAGACATTAGTAGAATGTGGTGGTTAGTCAAAGTTGCAAATCTAATGGTCGGATTTTTAATGATCTCTTTTCTAAAATTCTTCGAGGCTATCAGAAGGCCTGCAAATATTAATAGTCTAATTAGTAAAATTACATTTTTTGATGTAATGTAAAACCCATAGGGACTAGTGTACTTATAATGGTGCATCTATGAAAAAAAAATTGGATCACTCTAAGTATGGAAAGATCATTTTTAATCATTTCATCATATTTTTGATAAATTTTAATTAATTAGACTAATTTGTATTAATTTGAGTGTATGTGTATTTTTTATTAGTTGCTTGATCTCATTTGAAGTACCTTGGCCCCCTAAATTTACTCTCCACCAAGAATTGTCCTAGTCTAGCATAAACTGGATAAAACTGGACACCCTCATCTTGCAACAACCCAATGAAGGGTAATCATCAGTGATGCAACTTGTTGGGAAGCAAGCATTGGTTTATGACATGAAAGAAAAGAAGCAGAAAGATATCCAATACGAGGATCGGATGATGTGGAGATCAATGAGGAGTATTTCTATTCAGAAGAAGAATTTGAGTCCTCTAGTGACATCAAGGATTTATCTGTGTTGGAGGTAATGGGGGTGACACTTTATTCTAAAGGGAATAAAGGAACTATGGCTAAGGCTCAAGAAGAGTTGAAGACATATCAAAATAAGTTGGAAGATATATTAGCAGATGACTTGGAGCTTGGAGAGCAGAAGTAATTTTTGGACCTGCTAAACGGGTATCCTAATTTGTTTATTTTTTATTATATATAGATTAGAGGAGTAGATGCAATAGAACACCACATTGAGTTGAAAGAAGATGTTCAACCAGTGGCTTAAAAATTGTGATGGTTGGAAATGGTTCACCATGATGCCTTGCTTAAAGATGTAACTAAATTAATAAAAGTAGGATTCATTTACTCTTTTGAAAATTTTGAGTGGGTTTCTCTTGTGGTGGTGGTTACTCCTAAAAAGAACGGTAGATGGGGGGTATGTGTGGATTATAAACCACTCAATGTAGTAACAAAGCGGGATCATTTTTCCCTACCCTTTCAAGATGAGATTCTTAAAATGAAGTGGGTGGTCATGATGAGTGTTATACAGTATGTGATGGTTATTCAGGTTATTTTTAGATATGCATTGCAGAGGGAGATCAAAAAAAGACTACATTCATTACCCCATGGGGATGTTTTGCTTATCATGTGATCCATTTTGGGTTGACAAATTTCCCTTCAACTTTTGAGAGGTATATGAATTATATCTTTCAGCCATTCTTTGGGAAGTCCATCATGGTATACATTGATGATTTTTGTACCTATAGTCCTCACATTTCACATTTCTTGAAGGTGGAAGAGGGTCTACAACAATCGGTTAGCTTGGGTGGGCAATTGAATTATGAAAAATGTAAGATTGCTAGGAAAGAAGTAGTTCTACTTGGCCATTCAGTTTCAACAAAGTGAATTTTAGTGGACCCAGCTAGAATTAAAGTATTTTTGGATTTACCTTCCCCTTCCAGTCTCAAGGAACTCATTTCTTTTATCTAAAAAGTCAGGTATATGGCCAGGTTTATTCATTTACTTTCTTAGCTTTTGCACCCTTTACACTCTTTAGCCAACTAAATAACTTTTGTTTGGAATGAGGAGTATGATGTATATTTTGGTGAGCTAAACAAGGTATTAAGCACTCTTCCTACTTTGTTGCCACCTAAATCTGAGCATTGGGAAAGATGCTATTAGTGCCATTCTATTCTTTTACAACCCATTTATTTTGTAAGCAAGGTGATGACTACTGGAGAAAAGAGTTATTTTGGCATAGAGCAGCTTGTTTTGGCCTTGATGTTTGTAGTGAGAATGTTTCGTGCATATTTAATTAGCAAACCTTTTATTGTGATTACAGTGGAGAAACTTTTTCCAGTTGCTGTTTAGCATATGATAGGGTCTCATAGGATTGCTAAGTGGATATTGGAATTGCAAGAGTTTAACTATACCTTTAAAGTGGAAGATAGAAACAGGGCCACACTTGCAGATATAATGACTTACAAAGTCTATGAGAAGCAACGAAGGATTGAAGAACCACTTAAAGGGATATGGCCTTAAAGCCTTTTGAGAATGATTTTTTATTATCCTTTGATGGTGAATATCAAGATAGACAGGGAAAGCTGGTGGTGGACTAGTCTCATATGATCTACATGGTCAAATTGTGTTAAAAGAGAAGGTAGTCTTATAAGATGTACAAACCAACACTGAGGCGGAACAATTCTTGAGGATGTTGGAGTCTTCTTTCTCCAAAACTCCATCACTACTCTCCCACTTGGAATGTTTCCGTGCCCTAGCTGGGTCATGTGATTGTTTCTCTAGTCCTATACAATTATAGTGGGATTCCCTACTCTATCTATGGCTAGAGAAGGTGCATTATATTGGAATGTTTCCATGCCCTGTTTCTCTAGCCCTATACAATTATAGTGGGATTTCCCTACTCTATATGTGACTAGAGAAGGTGCATCATATTGCACATGCCACAATCAACTCTTTTTCATCCTCCTGTGATTTTTTTGTCAACGTCTCAACCAATTGGTGCCTAAACACTAGCCCCAAAAATAAATTCTAATCCAAGGCAAACAAGCAGGAGTGGATAAATTATTCATTAAAGGAGATGCATTATTACTTGTTGAACAAGTTCTTGGCATTTGGATATGTAAAAATGATAAATTAAAAGAGCTTGTGCAAAGTATTCGAGCTTTTTTTAAGTAGTTTAAGGAGGTGTAGTTGTTATATGTGTATAGACAACAAAATCAAGAAGAAAATCAACTCGCTAAAGAATAAGTGGCAGCTATGGTGAGCAATGCACTTCTGAAAGATCCAAAATTTCAAGGAGAAGTAACTTTGAAGGAACTTTTGCAATGGTTATAGACTAGGGAATTGCCTATTGGTTTGACAGCAATACAAAACGAAGGCTTTTAAAAGAAAGGGCTTTCATACTCACTTATTGGTTACCTTCTCTATCAGAGAGGGAAGGATTATGGTCTTAAGGAGGGTTCCAAAGGCTATATATATTCCACATATTCTTCAATGTTGTCATGATGAGGTATGTGGTGGACATTTTCCACATGACTTGAATGTAAAAAAAACTTATAGTAGGCAGGATATACTTGGCCTAGTTTACATGTTGATGTGGTTCATTAGTGTAAAACTTGTCATGCTTATCAATTAGCTGGTGATAAGTGGCTGATGTATGGACCAAGACAACCTATTATAGCTTATAGACCATTTGAGAAATGGGGTGTTGATGCTATTGGACCTTTGCCTAGGACTCAAAATGGCAAAGTTTACATATTGGTTACAGTGGATTATATGACCAGATGGGATGAAGCAGCAAGTGTTTCAAGGGTGATAGAAATTGCAATTTCAAGATTCATCTTTTGTCATATATGTTGTCATTTTGGCACACCTTTGGAATTGGTTTCTGATCGTGGTCCAGGCTTTCAAGAAGGGATATTGAAGTAGATCCTTGATAAACTCAATATACTACTCCTTATTACCCACAGTGTAATGCTTTAGTGGAAAAGATTAATGGTATCTTATGAAAAATTATAGTTAAACATGTGGAAGCTAAGCTAAGGACTTGGAATAAACATTGTGATGGAGTACTCTAGACATATAGGACTACCTTTAAAGCCTCTACATATAGGACTACCTTTAAAGCCTCTACATAGTTTACTCCTTTTCATGGTTTATGGTCAAGATGCACTTGCTCCTATTAAAGTTGATGTGACCTTTATAGAATTCTTAAGGAAGATAAATAGGGATCCTGATGATATGTTTCAAGGTAGACTCATAGCTTTGCATTGTTTGGATTTGGGCAGAGAGACAGAGCGCTATTGAATAATTTATAACCAATTCTCAAGATGCTAAGAAGAAGTTTGATTCTTTACTTAAGGAAAAAGGTTTACAGAAACACATTCTTGTACTTAGATATGATAGCCATCTTGATAATCAATTTGATGCCAAATTTTTATAGCGTTGGGAAGGTCTATTCATTATCAAAAAGGTTTACGATAATGGTAATTATCAACTTATAGATTTATCGGGACATGTGCATGCTACCCAAGTAAATGGTTAGTGTCTTAAGCCTTACTTCACTCGTTTTGGACAAATATGGCATGGTAAACAAAATTTTGAGGAGAACATATCTAAGGTAGAGCACGTAAGGCATGAATGCCGTACTTCTTTAGGAGATGGTTGATATGATCGGGATTTTTTTCCTCTTTTTTTGAACCTCACGGGAAGAGAGGAATGGTCACTTGGAATATTAGGGAGGTCTAGTCATTTTTTTTGGCAAAGTAGTGCTTGCATATTTTTAAATAGCTTTGGTGTTTCAATGCTTTGGAAAAAGCTTGTAATGTTTTTATGTCAAAGGTTTAGAGGGGATAAGTTTTTTTTTCCTTTTCTTGGTGGAACTGTGTGCATGGAGCTCCTGTATTTATCCCACATAGACTTTTTTCGCAAACCTAGGAGCCTTTATAGGCTATTTTTACCCTCATTTCCCTTGATACCAAGAGGGGCTGTGGTTGCTTGGTGGCCTTGCTTTGTGGCGTGGACTTGTGGTTCTTGAGAGTGCCCAGCACTTGGGGCGCCTTCCCATAGATTTTTTTTTCGCAAAGCTAAGAGCCTTTATAGGCTATTTTCACCCCCATCTCCCTCGTTACCAAGAGGGGGTGTGGTTGCTTAGTGGCCTTGCTTTGTGGCGTGGACTTGTGGTTCTTGAGTGCCCAGCGCTTGGGGCGCCTTCACATAGACTTTTTTTCGCAAAGCTAGGAGCCTTTATAGGCTATTTTCACCCCCATCTCCCTCGTTACCAAGAGGGGGTGTGGTTGCTTGTTTGGTGGCCTTGCTTTGTGGCGTGGACTTGTGGTTCTTGAGTGCCCAGCGCTTGGGGCGCCTTCCCATAGACTTTTTTTCGCAAAGCTAGGAGCCTTTATAGGCTATTTTCATCCCCATCTCCCTCGTTACCAAGAGGGGGTGTGGTTGCTTGGTGGCCTTGCTTTGTGGCATGGACTTGTGGTTCTTGAGTGCCCAGCACTTGGGGCGCCTTCCCATAGACTTTTTTTTGCAAAGCTAGGAGCCTTTATAGGCTATTTTCATCCCCATCTCCCTCGTTACCAAGAGGGGGATGTGGTTGCTTGGTGGCCTTGCTTTGTGGCGTGGACTTGTGGTTCTTGAGTGTCCAGCGCTTGGGGCGCCTTCCCCTACGCATGCTAGCCAAGACCACCTATTCAGGTGGTCTTGGCTATTGTGAGCCGCCCATTGCTTGTGGCTAATGTGTAGACTTTAATGTATGATGTGTGACCCAATGCTTTAACTCAAGTGAACTTCAAGTTGCTCATAGTCCACTGTTTTGCACTTTGTGCCGTCCAAGGCCACCTTTTCAGGTGGTCTTGGCTATTGTGAGCCGCCCATTGCTTGTGGCTAACGTGTAGACTTTAATGTATGATGTGTGACCCAATGCTTTAACTCAAGTGAACTTCAAGTTGCTCACAGTCCACTGTTTTGCACTCTGTTGCCGCCCGAGACCACCTTTTCAGGTGGTCTTGGCTATTGTGAGCTGCCCATTGCTTGTGGCTCTAATGTGTAGACTTTGTTTTGCACTTTGTGCCGCCCAAGACCATCTTTTCAGGTGGTCTTGGCTATTGTGAGCTGCCCATTGCTTATGGCTAATGTGTAAACTTTAATATATGATGACCCAATGCTTTAACTCAAGTGAACTTCAAGTTGCTCACAGTCCACTATTTTGCACTCTGTGCTGACCTGCATAGAATAGTAAAACTGGTCGTTATGCTTTTTTCCACTACTCTCGAGTTCATAGCCAATCATTTACTTGCTTAGGCATGGTATTAAGTGTATGTTCAAGCTAATGAGTTTGTGTAATAAGCTAAGATTGGTTTAAACACTATACACTTGCCTCAGGGATAGTCTGCACTAGTTTGTAGTTGACTGGCTAGCACATTACTACTAAGAATACCCATCTCAGAGCCCTTGTACAACCTAATACACAAGCTTAATTGAGTATTTTATTATGTTTAACACATGATTATAGCTCATAGCTCAATGTTCTCAAACTGGAGATCTTCAAAGAGAGTTAGCACTAGATTCAGGCTGTCGCGCGCTAGTTGCTACAAGTGATGTGGGCCGCATGTTGCCCTTGAGAGTCCTTCCACTATATGTTGCTGTAGGTAGCTTCTATAAAGCTTATTAAGCCCAAGCTTGATGCTTATCACCCTTACATACCTTCTACTATTACATTTGCTCCAGATATATACAAACAGTAACCTAGCTGAATGATGGGCTGTCGCCTCCTTTGATATTAAGGTGTAAGGTCTTCCAATTGATTGCTAGCTTCATTATGCAATCTCCTATGCTTCCAAGATGTGCATAAAATGACACTAAATTCTTCAATGGTTCAACTTTTTGCATACATAGCCATGGATCTTGTTGAGCTTAATTGCTGGATTTCTCTATAACCAATGCTTCAATTGTTACTATAGCTTTAGATTTGAATGCTAAAACCATTTGCTAAGTTGCCATACATCAATACATCAAACCTATAAGGCTCCACAATGCCATACATTCACACAAGCCTTCACACAGCTTCCATGGAGAGCTTGAAAACTAGAAATATTTGTTGCTTAGGGTAGCCACTTGTTGGCTTCAATCTCTCTGAAAATACCTACAATCTGCAGTAGAGTGTCTAGGGTTACTCAGTGGTTACAAAAAGCTTCAGATCTGCTTCATTTGAGTGTGCTTCACAACTTCTCTTTGCTCCATAGCTCCAATGGAAAGTTGAAAAAACCATAATTTTCCCTCTTTCTTACTCACTCAAGAAACCC
This sequence comes from Cibotium barometz, assembly GCF_041138505.1. Lineage (NCBI taxonomy): Eukaryota > Viridiplantae > Streptophyta > Polypodiopsida > Cyatheales > Cibotiaceae > Cibotium > Cibotium barometz. The sequence continues at coordinate 16,033,084 of NC_141075.1, forward strand.
TAATGAGAGCTACCCAAGCTTTGATACTGTGAAAAGAGAGTAGAAGGAACATAAGAGACACATAAACTATACTTGCTCTCATTTCATTAACACACACCAAGTAAAGAAGCTCTATAGCTTTCCTTCATTGCACTCCACAAAACATAACACATTTTCTAATGTAAGTTCACACTAAAAATAAACATAATGCTAATGTCCACACACTTGGCCAGTTGAGCATGGCCATTGTTATCCACACACACACTACTAGACTAGTGTCTACACTCTATTGCTTATATCCACCAATTCCCAATGAGCTTCTCAACACTTTCGAGCCCTCTAGCTAAACCTTCTCACTCCCGTAGAGTTTGAAAGAGTGTGTGAGTAAAAGAGTCGTGTAGTTATTAAATTATATAACAATAAGAAGCTTATCATCTAAAAACCAAATACCTTCAAACATCATCACAAGTCCTTAATTACTTAAAACATTGACATGACGACACACTTGTTTCGTGAGAATATAACTCCCTATAAAAGTTTGATGCCCTTTAACAAATATGACTAATCAACGGTTGTTTTTCGAGTGCTCCTTGATCATTTAATCCTAGAAAAATTTTGGCATCCTTATTGAGCCAAATGATCACCCATCTAACAATCACTTTTTGAGAATAAACATGTATTTGAAAATTCTATGATGTTAAAAGGTTCAAATGGGCATCTCTATCTCTCTCTATATATTTTATAAAGAACTAGTTGAGAACCCGTGCTTCGCAAGTCTTTTGAGGCTTCCAAAATCAAATTCTACCCAAACCTCCTCCTCCTTTTCAAGAACCTCCAAATTCTTTCCACGTGACAGCTTTGTAAAACTCTTCCTTAAGATAATATAGAGAAGAGAAGAGTAGAGTTTTAGGAACCTCCAAATTCTTTCCAAGTGGCAGCTTTGTGAAACTCTTCCTTAAGATAATATAGAGAAGAGAAGAGTTGAGTTTCAGGAAGCTCCCATATATGGCAAGAATTTGGAAGTTCCAAAAGAAGAAAAAAGAGGTTCGAGCAGGTTGGGCCCTCCCGTAGAGTTTGAATTTAAAGGTTCGAGGATCCACTAGTGCCTTGCATGAGAACTTTTCATTCGACTACAAACTCCGCCTCCACACGAAGAACGAACTCACACCAATCGAGCCCCATTGCCCGGGCAACAGAAATCGAAGGTAGCCTTAGAATAAAAGCAACTCCTTCATATTTGCAACCCCGTCACGCACCCCTGCGCATGGCAAAGGCATTTGCAGCTTCGCTATGTCGTTCGTCTCTCCTCCTACTATAGCTAGCTCTCCCTCATACTTCTACGACAGTAAGGCCTCTATACGAGCGAGAGAGAGAGAGAGAGAGAAAGAGAGAGAGAGAGAGAGAAACGGGAGTTCCTACATCTGAAAAATACAGCTGCCATGTTTCCCAGAGAGAGAGAGAATCTGCGTGCCCTGATGAAACGACAAACACAGAGAGAGAGGATTCTGCGAGGTGCTTCAGCTCCCGCGCACCGTCTGTGTAGCTGTACAAGACAGTTACCAAAGATGGCGTGGATTACACAGACATTATTAGATCAATAATTAATTGGAATGTGTTTCGGTTCCCTATTGTTGAGCTATTTGAAATGGTTATAACAAGGTTCAAGTATGCGCTTGATCATGCTTCATTTCATTTCATGATCTTATAATCAGTAAGTAGTATTATTGACAGAGACGAGGGCAATGGGGATGTGGGCGAAGTGGCCATGGCTGCCGGTGAAGAGGATACTTCCAAAGCTTGAAGCGCGGCTTTTCCATTTGGTGGGCTCAATGGTGATCTCAAGGTCTTGTGATTTTAGGTATTCTAACGTGAAGCGAGAGGGGCTGACCATCACAGAGGCTGTTGTGGGCGCGTTGACGGTGACGTTGTAGGTTTCCGTCACCTTGGCCACCTGAGTCACCGTGCGCGGGACTGTCCGGCTGTCGTTCAAGTATGAAATCGTGATGTATGGAGCATTTAGATCTGTGGGTAGCCCACGGGTGCCCCTATTACACTTGTCTCCAACTTTTCTCCTCACTTCGGCAGCAGCACCACGGATTGTGCATAGAAACTTCACGTAATCCTCATAATCTGTCAACTCAACAAAACGGCCAGTATGATATCATCAATAACTTGAGAAAGTTCTCTCTCTCTCTCTCTCTCACTCTCACACACACACACACACACTTCTCTCTCTCTCTCTCTCTCTCTCTCTCTCTCTATCTAATGTCCACTTGATGGTCATGGCCACAGGCCGAGTCTAATGCTCAGCACCGTGGCCATGCCACCATAGACATGCTCCCCATACCCCATTACTCACATAGCATCACCGTGATGAACATCAACCATAAACATCCATAAACATAATATAGCCAAAACAAAAAGGCCATGGGCGTGAGGAGGCTATTTTTCATTATGCAATCAAGCACAAGTGGTCTCATGTGTGTGATTTTTCCCTATTTTTCATGCTATGCAATCAAGCACAAGTAGTCTTGTGTGTGTTTTCTTCCTTATTTTTCATGCTATGCAAGTGTGTGAATTTGTTTGCAATTAGAGGATATATATAGAAGTGCATATGATATATCTTATTTATTATTTCCAAAATTTAAGTTTGTAAATTAGAGAACACACATATGTGCATATAATCTTTTGTTTCCAAAATCAAGGTTCCTTCGAACAATCTTTCTAGATGATAGTTGAGATAAGTAAATTTATTTGTATATATTTGTGTGTCCTCGTCTTTTTAATTTTGAAGAAAAGTTTATACATATTTAAAAAACATTATTGACTTACAATATTAACTTTTAATATATCAACTTTGATTAGTAAATAACTCGAGAAATCTTTATACTTATTATAGCTACATATCAACATTCTTTTTTCCAAGATAGCCCTTAACATTTTTATAATTTTAGCATCTTGGAGATGATGTCTTTTTAAAATGTTAAGGGCTTCATATTTTTTTTAAGATTTATGAATATCTTTATTTAAAAAAGTCCTTTCTTCGTCAATATATACAGTATTCACTTGATAATTTATAAAAAGTTAAGCAAGTTGCACCCACGGAGATCATTTTCACACAAGCAAGGGAGGCAAGTAATCAAGGCCTGGGTATATGAATTCAAATCACCTTCCTGTGTATTTATGCAAATGGTGTGGTTTTGTTTGCCATAAACATTGTAATAGATATATCTATATATCTATATATCTATATATCTATATATCTATATCTATATCTATATCTATATATATATATATATATATATATATATATATATATATATATATAGATAGAGAGAGAGAGAGAGAGAGAGAGAGAGAGAGAGAGAGAATGATCAATATGGAAAATTATTCAATTGTTTACTTTTATGAATGGTAATCAACTAGACGAGCAACTAGACAAGGAGAAATCTCCATGTTAAGATACCTACACACATCATAATGGGCTCTTGGTAAAGTATACCTGCATCAAATATGAGACCAGGATCCATGGCTGCAGTGGCATTTATTACTCCATTTCCCATGTCAAATGGAGTCGCCTCCTTAGAAGTCTTGGTTGAGATGTAGCTGCCAGTAGGATTGTCTACCTTGACGGCGTTCCCTTTATGATCTCTTACAGATGATGTGGTTGCCATTGCAGATGCAATTCCTGCCGGGCTCAAATTTGAATTCTTTTGCTTTACAAGTGCTGCAATTCCAGTAATGTGTGGTGTAGCCATGCTAGTCCCTGATATCAGCGCAAATTTCTCCCCTACACGTGCATAGTAACACAAGCCCCACAATTTATTATTTTCTTTCCCTTATTATTCCTCATGGCATATACTTTTGTTTGAGAAAGAAAATTTAATTTCAATCTAAAATACTCTCTCTCTCTCTCTCTCTCTCTCTCTCTCTCTCTCTCTCTCTCTCTCTCAATTTCATTGTCATGTATAAAAACTAATTTTAAAAGTTAAAAATGTGATTTGAAATTTCAAAATTTAAAAAAATAATACTAAGGGATTCATTATGGTTTGCTTGTTACATACTAAGGGATACTTATGGCTAGGCTAATCATTAGAGGATACATGAAGATAATCCCTAGTCTTTTTCATATTTGAAGCCTAAGTTTTACATTCTTTTATTACTCCTATGTTGTACATACATAATTGTGAGTTTTAATTGTAGATCCTTGTGACCTTTTTGTTAGATGTTAACAAAATATACTCTCTCTCTCTCTCTCTCTCTCTCTCTCTCTTTGTGAGTGCATGCACACATGCAAACAAGGGAAAATGGGGGAGGGGGAGGGGAGGAAGAGGGAGTGGAGGGGGAGAGAGTCCTTAATTTCATGTAAATCATTGGAAAAGTGGTTTATATTATTGCAAGCTCTCAATCAAGAAATCCTAAGTTCTTGACTATTCCTTGTAGTTTAGTACCCTTTCTTGATTTATCTCCTACCTCCTAAATCCAATCAAGAGCTTAATGGCTCAAGGTTGAGTTTGTTCCTTTAGTGTCTCAATGTTTAGCTCTAAATTAAAAGATATATTGGGTCTAAGTCCGAGCTCTTCAATTCTAATCAAGTGAAAAAATATATGGTTTTTTAAATAAAATTTCCTTCTTGTTAGAGTTAAATGAGATAATTTGGCCATTTTGCTTACCTTCAAAATACCGTGTGTCTACACCATTTGGCGTCCAAGCGGCCCATATGGAGCTTCCAGGGGCTGCAATGCTAGGTTTCAAGATGTCGGCAGCTCGATAGAAATTATCAGCAGGATCTGGACCTCTTGATGAGTAAGAAGCCACTTTGGGAGTCTCATGGCTAAAATTTGCAATAGCTCCCACTATTCTTCCAGAAGGTGCTGCTTCATTGTAGTTTCTTTGGGATGATTTAGTGCAGTAGTCCAGCAAATCCTGCATGTAATGTATGCAAGTTTAAAATTCAAATTCTTGATTATGAGCCACAATTTGGTGGTTAATCAAGATAAAACTTCTCAATTTTGGGATTAATGAAGGCAAGTTTTAAATAACATTTTGTAGATCTTAACAACAACTAGGTAATAAAAGGGTAGTAGGGAGGGTATAAAAGGGTAGTAGGGAGGGTTGCAAACCTTAGGCAAAAATTATAAAATAAAATTTAGCTATAAATCCTAGATGATATTGATGGCTTCAAACCTGTGAGTCACTAGCATATGGGAGAATGATAATAGGGATCCTAAATGGCATGGTATCAGCATGAAAATCGAAGCCTTGTATCCAAGGGCTTACTGTGAAGACTACACCACTTGCAGATAGTTCATCTGCGGTAGCCTCCACTTTTCTCACAGATGCTCTACCCACTAGAAAATTGAAAGTGAACGTGCAAACAAGTATCTTTCCTTCCACCTCCCCTTTGTCAAAGCTTATTGGATCTTGGCATTCTTCAACATCAGATCTCTCCTTATATATTGTTTGTGTGTAATTCCTTCTTGCCTTGTTAGCAAGAACCAAGCTATGCATTCCTTCACCTTTTGTGCCACCTATAAATCAAAACATGGAAACAAAAAAGGTACATCTCTTATAAAGTTTTTAATGAACAAGAAAAAGATAAAGAGCTTTACCATTCTATTAATTGTTTAAGAGCTTTTTGCACTCGTTCATGGACCCTCCCCTACAACCTTCCAATCTTGCTCACAAACCATTATTAGCTAGTTCAATTTGCACTCTCGACCTCAAATCTCTTACTACTATGCTATGTGATTAGAGATAATCTTTCCACCACCATTAACTTTTAGTTCCTAGTTTTAGATGTTTTATTGTTTGCATGCATATTACAACATATTTAAAATACAGTTGTATTTTAGAAAAGAGGTTGCCTAGAAGAATGAAACATCATATGTGCGTACCATGCAATAATTGTATTTGAGAAAAGAGGATCCCTAGTAGAATGGCACATTAGCATTTAAATAAATTTATATTGAGCAGGCCTTTAACTTGCTATCGAGTATCAATTTGGTCACTTACACATTTTATTTATCTTTTTAAAGAAAACTTACAAGTAAAATCATAGGTAAAAATAATTAGTTACAACAAAAGCAGTCTTCTTTGAAACTATAATCATAACACTCAATAGTAAATAGTTTAGTATGGGCATAAACATACTTGCCATGGTGCCTAGGGATCGTAGGGTATTGACCTCTGGATCCCATGACATGGAAGGCTAAGGAACTTCAAAATAATAAGTCTTGTAGGGTTTTTGTGAGATAGGTGACTTTATATGTTAAGCTTTTAATGCCTTTTAAGATTGCACTAGGTTGGTAAAGAGAGTGGACATGATAAGAATTAATTAAGGACACTAACTTGTTAAGATTGCACGAGGTTGAGAAGAATCGATTAAGGAAACTTCTAATGCTTTGAAGATTGCAATAGGGTGACACTAGCTTGTTAAAGAGAGTGATGGCACTGAAAGTTAGCTAGGTTACACACACCCTACATGCCACCCCTTGTAGAAGGGGGCTCTAACCCATGACCTCTTGTAGAGGGGGTTAAATAACCCATGACCACTTGTAGAGGGGGGCTTTAACCCATGACCTCGGGACTCTCGAGAACCACCTTAACCAAACTAATGCCAAGTCCGTTAACCAAACTAATGCCAAGTCCGGAGGAGAACCACATTAACCAAACTAATTCCAGCCAAACTGTATAAAAAAAAACAGCTTAGATAGGTTTTTAAGATAAAGAATTGATGGATAATATTGCTACTTACGTGAGAGGCCAAGGCCTTTGATGGTCCGATTATTTCCTAAGATGATGGAGTTGGAATAGGTGCGGTCATGGTGGGATGCAGCAACCGTGAAGATCCAAGGGCTAAAGGACACAATGCTGTAAGGGCTAGGGCCTCCATTTCCTGCTGCCTGCACTACAAACACCCCAGCCTTCACAGCTGAAAGCAAGGCCAAGTCCAAAGTGTTGAAGTAGGTTGCCACCCCCCGCGGTGGCGTACTTGGCCCAATCGACAAATTCAATATATCCACCCCATCCTCCACCGCCTGCGCATTACTTTCGAGCTATAATTAGAAGCATGAAAATCTCTTAATTACTGCAAAAGAATTACAATTAAACCCCCTTGAGGATTAACGATATATGAATTCCATCCTTAAATCTTAGGGCCACACTTGCACAAAACTATTGCTTTGCAGGGATTACAGTACAATCTAATCCGATTAACTAGAAGATATATGTAAAAACATTAATCGCCCTGAGAGTTTTTTTTTTGTAAATTTATTTATTACCTTCTCTAATGCTGCAACCACATCTGCATAAAAGCCTCCGAATCCAACATAAAGTGCTTTGTATATTGCTAATCTGCATTTTGTCGGCACAAATAATATGCGGATAGTGATTTTTTTTTAAAATTCTTGCTTTTTGCATGCTAAAGACTAATTAGAATCAACATTGTTTTTTAATATATGGAATTAGTTTACCTAGCTCGAGGAGCCATGCCGCTTGCGTTTCCAAAGAACATTCCGGCAACTTTGACGGCAACGCCGTGATTCCCAGCAGCTGTCGCAGCCGTGTGCCTACATTAAACGAGATTATGGCCTTAGAATATTGCGCATAAACCAGAAACTAGATCTACCACCCCACGTACGTGCAACAGAAGAGAAACTCACGACAGATTAACATGCAGTAACAGAAGAGAAACTCACGACAGATTAACATACAGTAAGAGAGAGAGAGAGAGAGAGAGAGAGAGAGAGAGAGACGGGGGCTTACGTGCCATGGCCATCCCCGTCAAAGGGAGAAGCGTAATCTCTGGTTGCATTGAATAAGCCACTAGCTTTAGCGGCTTTTGCAAAATGGCGAGCTGCAACAATTTTGCCATTGCAAGAACCTTGAGGGAACTCCTGCGCAACCTCGCACTCTCCTTTGAAATGGTCGAGACCGTTGGTGTTATTGTACAAGTGGAGCCTGCTGTTGGCGAAGCTCGGGTGTGTGGGATCGATTCCCGTGTCCACCATGCCTATCACAATGCCTTCTCCTGCACCATCATCTCCTCCTCTCGATGCTCTCTCCCATGCCCCTTTTGGTAGATTCAGGTAGCTCGGTGTGTAAGTTGTCAGCTTCCTCACCCTCTCATCTCTCTCTACTGTTACTACCTCCTCCATTCTTGCTATCATGGCCGCCTGCTTTTTTCCAAAGTCAACTTCTTAATATGGAATAACAAGCGTGTCTAACATCGATTTAAACCTTATTTTAGTGATGTGTACATTGTTTATGAGAAACTCAATCCATAGCACAAGTTTTAAACCTTCTTTTACTGATGTGTTTATGAGAAACTCGATCCATAGAACAAGTTTTCTCTTGCACTGTGGGATCACCACATGTTAGATCTATGAATATTTGGCATTTAGATACACCGCTTTAATGAATTTTGAGGTAGTAATTTGTAAACCCACTCCTTTTAGGACCAAAACCATGGATTTTTTCACCTTTTCGATTTATAGCCCCCCTACTTTTAGGACCACAACCATGGATTTTTTCACCTTTTCAAGTTATAGCCCTCCTATGTACGTTAATTTCATGTAAACGCAATCCCCTTCTTACATATTCCTAGGTCAACCCCCTAGGCATGTAAGCTTTCTCCAGCAATTGTAGGACACCAGGGTTCAAACTCCAGCACCTATCTTGAGAGTCAAACCCCTTACCAACCAGGCTACACTAGGAATACATCTCATAAGATTACCAATTTTATGACATAATGAACTCATCATTCCGAACCATCTCCAATATTCCATTCTACAAGATCATAACCATTCAAAATATGTTACAATGTCAACTTAGAGGCTTAAGACCTTCCAAAATGGCACACTATCACATTGTATTCTTTTCTAAGACAAAATTACTTTAGCTTTTTCTTCTCTTTTTTCAACTCACTTTGTTTTCTCCTTTCATGTAGTACTGAATTTTTATCCTCATAAACCTTTCTATATGTAGGGCTACTTATATGCTTAGCAATAATTTAGGGGGTTCTTAACATGATCCAATGTTCTTCAGCATAGGACTTCAAAGGTAAAATTTGGAATAAAGTGTTAGTTTTCTTTTTTCCCCATTTTAAGGAACTAAATCCACAATAGAGTGGAATAGAATGCAAAAATAACTAGATAAGGAAATGCACCTTAAAGCCCCCCTTAGTAAGGCACTCATTGAAGTAACTTTACATGAGAGGGCTTTAAGTTTTGTTAAGAATGTTTACTTTCAACATATATAGACACCTCTTTTGCAACTTCAAATGTGCAAGGAGCTTAATCTTTTGGGGAGTTCACAATGAGCCTCACAAATTTTAGCATAAAGCTTTTGATATAGTCAAGAAAGATTGAGAATAGAGTCAACCTATTCTTGAGCTAACGTGCTTTGGGTATGTGTTTGAGGGTAAAACTATTTTGCGTGCTCCATTGGGGGAGACACTTCATGTGAATATGGAACCTTCCCAACTTTGCACAAGATTGAGGGCCCTTGCAAAGACATCAAAAAGTTTAAAAGTTTCTGCTACCTCTTGTATGTGTACTAAAGGCCTTATGTGGGACACAATGATGGCATAAATCTTTTTAAAATTTTCACACTACTTATGAATAGGCCTAGCTTGGCCTAAAGGGGGGGCATCCATCACTCAATTATCTATGGGTAATGGGCACTATAATTGCAAGGCATAATTACCAAGGCACGTGCCACCTCTTGGGCCTTAGATGCGATCTTAGGCCTAGCTTGGCCTAAGATGGCATCTAACATTCAATTATCTATGGGTAATGGGCACTATAATTACCAAGACATGGGCCACCCTCCAATGATACAATGGACATGATTTACGCACATAGAGCCACACTATATATGCACAACTAAAAAAGAGTGTGTAATGTTTTCCACCAAAAAAAAAGTTCTAGATCTTTTTTACATACGCACAACTAAAAGAGTGTGTGTTATGTTTTCCACACGTAAAAAAAAATTGGTTCTAGATCTTCTCTAGGATGAGAGCAACCTTTAAAGATTTCCCATATTGAGTGGATGGCCATGGACATGAGATTAATAAAGGGAAAGTAGACATACCATTTAGGCTTTGTCATTTAGTGGGGCCCCAAAAGTGCCGAAGGTAGTAGCCATGAAATTTTGTTCCATTACTTTTAATTTGTAATTATTTGCAATATACAAATAGGTGTCACCAAGTTGGGTGAGGTCATGTGGTTATTGTAAGTTTATGGCATTAGATTTACACCCCATGTATGGCATAGGTTCACACAACCTTCCATTTACAAGTTTTCAATAAAGCCAACCCTTACACTTAGAACAAATTCCAAGTGTAAGGGGCTAGGCTATGTGTATGTTATGTAAGGGGCTAGGCTAGCTATGTGTATGTTATGTAAAAGTGTGTATTTTTTTTTTTTTAAAGTTGGGCGTTAGGAAGCGGGCTTAGTACCCATGGGACCCCCCTTATCCCACAAAGCAGGGGCAAGCTTCAATCGGTACACAAGGGTAAGGCATCAATCGGGGTAGCCAGTAGGGTTCGAACCCATAACCTGGGTTTTGACAACGAAACACCTTAACAACTGAGCTACCGCCCGTCCCTAAACCCTCCCCAAGTTCTCACTAGGTAATGCATTTTGCTATATTTTAACCCCTCGATTCACCCCATAATCAATAATTAAAACAAGTATTTGATGAAGGAGGCTTCAAGTCTAACTGAATTACCTGCTCCAATGACATGGATGCAGCAAAGCCGTTGATGAGATATGAGTAGCTATAGAGCTTATTGTTTCTGGCTCCATCACCAAGAGCTTCCTTAAGTAGAGTATCATGGCCCTGCACTAGTAAACTCCTATATGCCATGGCTACCTTGCTGAATATCGTCATCCTCACAAAACATCATTACATGTTCCATTTTAATACCCTTGTCATGTGCTGTCATGCATGCACTCTAGATTTACATGTTTCATTTCACCAACCTCATCATACATACACTCTAGATTTACAATGTAAACTCTACTACAAAGGCTAATTTACAATCTAGATTTACATGCACTCTATATTTACATGTTTCATTTCACCAACTTATCATACACACACTCTAGATTTACGATGTACACTGTACCACAAAGCTTAATTTATCAAGAAGTAAACCTGCTCCTTATAATATGAAGTCCTCGATCTCTTGAATTAGCTGGTTGTGGGAGGCCATCGTAATGTATAAGTGGAGGGCTTTTGAGATGCACTATGTACACTTTTGTGTCTCCATAAGCAGAGTTAGAATATGCACTTGTAATTATAATAACTAATGACAAAAAGATAACTAACCCTCCCTTCCCCACCATATTGAGGTGCTCTATTTGAAATCCTACAATAATGATGTATCCTTTACAAGACACTATAATAGGACATTAATCAACGCTTTATCAATATAATGATGATAATTCTTCAAAAACATACTACAAAGATTAATGTGATTTTGTCTTGTCATGGCCAGCTAAATACTTGCTTTAACTTTATGCCTAAGTCAATGTGGGCTAATGGGTTGAAATGCCATCCTCATGCACTAGTTGTCCCCATTACGCCAAAGAATACAAGTTAAATTGAAAACACATCAACATGCCCAACACTCAAAACCCATATTTTGACACATAGGAGTAACTAATGCTTGACAAGACGCATGACTTCATTTCGTGATTAAGGAGTCCAATGTTACAATCCTCTATTATCAAAGTGTAACAATAACGAACGACATGTTATTAACAAGTTGCATGACTATTTTCATGATAAAGGAGGCTAGTACTAGGAGCTTTTATGATAGTAATATACCTTAATATAGGACCACTCAATTTTTTTCACATGAAACAAAATTAGACTCGTGTGTTAAATATAAGACTTTTCTTTTATTTCCATAAAATCACTTTTTCATGATTGAACACACAATCATGATTAAAGATAACTCAAGACAAACATTTTGCCCCAACTTTCTTTATTAGATTCCATGAGCATAATTTAAAGTATCATTTCAAAACAATGTTAAAATCTTAGATTTTGCATTGTGACATTTTTGTTTACTTTGTCTAATCCTTTATTCTTTCTTATCACAAAATTTGTAATAACTTAATGCACATGCACACGCATTACAAAGAATAACAATTCAATACATAAAATCTTTACAAGCTTAGTAGCTCATGTTGCTTTCCTTTAAACTCTAATCAAACCCTAGAAGTTACCTTAGTGCATTAGCTTGCACTCAAGTGTTAATATTTTATCACACAATAACTTTGTGTGTGAAGTCATAATTCTCTTATATAGTCGTTAGGTAGAATTGATATTTTGATTATGCAATCAAGATATGCACTTGTTTGATTTTCATAATTCATTGATGTACCCGAATTTGATATTTTGACAAAGAAATGCAATAAAACTTAGTTAGTATGAAATTTGATGTAATTGATGTATATGTATGTATATATGTATATAAATATTTTGGCATTTTATAATTGAAACTAATATGGTAATTAGCTATAACTATGGGCTTATAAGAAAAAATTATGTATTAAATTTTTTAAAAAATCTAGAGATCGATAGTTTTATTATTTTATAATGGTAAAAAAGCTAATGCTTTTTATGTTGATGAAAAACTAATGTATCAATGTTTTTAAAAAATCTAGAAATTGACCGTTTTGTTATTTTTCAACAATAATAAAATTCATTTTTCATTTATGAGGCTTGAGCTTGCAACCTTTTTAAAGGGAGCATAGTGAGCTAATCACTTGAGCAAGAGTAAGATTTTTTTAAAGAAATTATCGATACATCACAATGTAGTTATAAGTTCCATAGTTATTTGGGGAGGTTTACCTAGGAATGTGTAGGATTTCACGTGAGTTCAACAAAATGGTTTTTCATTTTTGTGGACTTGAAAAATGCAAAACTTAGTAGGTTTGGTCCAAAAAGGGATAATTTTTTATTTTCTAATTTACATAAGAGATGTACTTAAAATTTCCATAACTGGTGTACTTTAAATTTCTATAAGGGGTGTACCTTAAATTTCTATAAGGGGTGTACCTTAAATCTCTATAACTGGTGTACCTTAAATTTTGATAAGGGGTGTCCCTTCAATTTTTATAAGGGGTTTGCTTTAAATTTCTAAGGGGTGTACCTTAAATTTATGTAAGGGTTGTACTTTAAATTTTTATAAGGTGTGTACTCTAAATTTCTATAAGGGATGTACTTTAATTTCTATAAGGGGTGTACTTTTAATTTATGTAAGGGGTGTACCTTAAATTTCTATAAGGGGTGTACTTTAAATTTCTATAAGGGGTGTACTTTAACTCTCTATAAGGGGTGTACTTCAAATTTCTATAAGGGGTGTAGTCTAATTTATATAAGGGGTGTACTTTAATTTCTATAAGGGGTGTACTTTAAATTTCTATAAGGGGTGTACTTTAATTTCTATAAGGGGTGTACTATAATTTCTATAAGGGGTGTACTTTAAATTTTTATAAGGGGTATACGTTAAATCTCTATAAGGGATGTACTTTAATTTTTATAAGGCATGTAATTCAAATTTGTAGAAGTGGTGTACTTTAACTTTTAAATTTAGATAAGGAGTGTACTTTAAATTTTTAAATATTTTAAAATTTACAAAATGGGGGTGCACTTTAAATTTCCAAATATCTTAAAATTTATGTAAGGTGGGTATAATTTAAATTGTTATAATTTTTAAAAAAATCATAAGGAGTGTACTTTACCTATAAAAGCTTACACTCAATTGAAACTTTCACAAACGAAATTGATAATCATTACTATCAAACTTATTCACATTGATAATATCACATATAATATCCACTAACACATGTACAATATCTTAGTCAACTTGTCCACTCCACTTGAAACTTTCACAAATAAGCATTCAACTTAAAGCTACAAACATTCACACATATTTCCTTTCAAGGCTATAGAAAACACAATCACATGCCCTTTCTTTAATAATACTTAATTACATATGGGAGTTTCCTAATTGCATGACATGTGTAAGTCCTCAAACCAAGGATCATAGTCCACAAACCTAGTACATAACACCACATATAGCAAGAAAGTGTTATCCTAAAGCTTTATGTTATGGATAACATAAAGATTCCTCAAACCAAGGATCATAGTCCACAAACATACTACATAACACCACATATAGCAGGAAAGTGTTATCCTAAAACAATCTCCCTATAGCTAGTGGTATGATTACATCAAGTTGGTCCAAACATGGAAAAATTGGCAAAATGAAAGTTCTTGTGAGAAAATACTCAAGAACTTGGAAAATAGTCCACACTTAACATGGAAAATTTGGCAAAATAAAAGTTCTTGTGAGGAAATAGTCAAGAACTTGGAATTTGCGACAGTATAAGTAAATAAATATTATACAAAAACACAATCTATTGATGTGAGAAAATATTCAAGAACTTGGAATTTGAGATAATATTATACCAAACACAATCTAATGATTAAGCAAGAGAATTTCATCATTCCCTAATTTTCTATATAAAATTTACTAGGTGTCCATAACATGGCCTTTTTGACTAGGCCTTGTTTCCTAACACAATGTGGGGCGTGCAAAATGGGGGCCAAAAGCATGCAAATAACGGTGCTAAATCGGGGCCAAAATCATGCAAATAAAGGTGCTAAATGTGGGTTGTACACACAAAGGTGCTAAATGGAGGCCAAAAGCATGCAAAGAAGTGGAAAATGCCCAAGAGAGCAAAAAAATTGCCAAAAAAGGCTAGTCGAATAAGATAAAGAACAAGGACGATATATCAAAACAAGGGTGCCCAAAATTAAAACTACAAAGTCAATATCATAACATTTTTGTGGGGGTCTTCTTCTTCCTAAGAGAACTGGGAGTGAGAAGCCACAAGCAAGAAGAGATTATGTAAATAATGTGATATCATGATTAGGGATTAGATTTCCACACTCATGGAGTGTGAAGATATACTTATTATCATGTTTTAATCAATTTAAGAGTGATTAGGATGATTACATTTTTGCTTTTTAAATCATAAATGGAGTAGTTAAGGATTTTATTTGCAAATCCATGCTATGGTTTTGGTTTTTGTTCGAGTGTAATTAGAACGTGACTATTGGATAAGCTAAATTGCTATAAACATGTTGTTCCCAGGAGAGGAGATAATCTCTCCCTTTCAAGCTCATTCAGTAGTGTTGCTTGTAAGAAAATTCATGGTGGAACAACGTTGTCATGAGCCAAATATCCAAGGAAGTTTTGTCAAGGAAGGTGTAAGAAGAAAGAAGTTTTAACCTATAAATTTGAGCAAAAAACTTAATGCGAAGAGAAAAAAGCTAGACCAACAAAGAAAAAAAGTCCAACACCTAAACAGAGGAGAAGTGTTGTTGTATATCAATGTCCACCCTTAATCTATTTTGTAATGAATTTAGTTGCCTCATGTTTAAGACCCCCCATTATTAGCAGAAGCCACGGTTGAGAAACACGACACAAAGGCCTAGTTTAGACTTGGTTTAGACACCAAAGAATAGCCTTAGTTGTTGCTAGATGGTATTGAGAGTAACATGATAGAAAGTCCTAGTTTAGAGACTAGATGATAGCCTTAGTTACTAAATAGTAGTATTGGTAGGTCTAGCACACAAGTTAGAGCAATATCCACCTCATAATTTTCATTCATATAACCACATGACATGACACATATGTCACCACACAATTAAAATTACTTTCCTTCACATGACATCATCGTGTAGTCAATACTAGACCATCATTTGTTCTTTTGAACATATATTTAGTCATGACTATTCAACATATCGCATGTAAACATATAGTGATGAATTACTAGCTTATGTAGACACTAATCATAACAAAACCAACACAATAAATTCCAACAACGTGCCCATATATATTAATGGATTTGTACAAAGAGGAAGTTATCCTCCCATAGGAGCTCAAACAACCCGACCACCCTTGAGTTCCAATCATCTAAACTCCTTAATGCAGTGGAGGGTGACTAAGGATCCACAGATTTTGGATGATCCATAGATGTATGTACCATAATACCAGTGGGCTAATGCCACACCTAGGTTTCCCTATCTAGTGGTAACCTATCTAGCACTTCTGTAGAACTATGGGGATCATATAGTAGATTGCCATGAGAATCTATCGTAGTAGAGGGCCCTCTATTACTCCATCATAATGGCATAGACTCCATAAAGTTACATAACTACATAAAGACAATAATACATAATTTTATGTATGAAATTAATATGTACAACAATGCATGCTCATGTCCCATTAAAGTACTTACATAGTCCTATGGATTTGGTCAGACCATCCTAGACTTTTCCAACATCATACTCCATCATACCCTCCAAAGGGTTCCCTCCAAAGAGGTTACTTCTTAGCCTTCAAATCTCAGAGGATTTCAAAGTCTCCACGCATGCTCTTGGAGTTACCTTTTTCCCTAGAGCTTGACTCCAAGTTTGAACTCTATTTTTGCATTTCATTTGACTAGACATATTTTGGCATGGGAAGCTCCAGTTCTTTTGTCTTTATCTTCTAGTGTAGGGGTCTACATTGGCACCTACAAGTGGTGTCTTTCTCTTCTAGTGTAGGGGTCTACATTGACACCATACAAGTGTGGTGACTTGGAAATTTGACAACACACATGGTCACTTCTTGTTTTGCCAAGTATATTTGACTTGACATCTAAACTCTTGACCATAATCATCAAAGAATACTATATTTATTGTGGGTAACCCCAAATTGTAATATTTATAATAGCCTAACATCTCTTATAACCCTATGTTATACCAAGATACCTTTCTTGGTCTTATCTCATATACCTTTACTTAAAAGAGTCAGGTCATGGTCAATTATTCAACCTTTGCATCCGCTAATCATTTACCTATGTCAATACACGATTATGTAAACTCTAACATTCGCTCTAAAAATTATTTTAACATGTTTGCTTTTTGGTAATTACCCTAAATTCTCTCTCCAAAAATTCTCTTATTCTAACATGTTTCCTTTTAGGTCATTATCCTAAATTTACGGACATTAATATGTCCTTAAAACACCTCAATTTGAACCTGATAATCATCCAAAAACATTAAGCCACACTAGTCTTGGCTTTAGTTTCACTAGCACATGTGCTAATTCACTTTAATACTGATTTTAGGGCTTCCTTAAGCCTGATTTTCAAAGATATCTCATGGTCTCAAATATGAAAATTTCTAGCTCGTCATCATTTGGACCCCTTATGTGTCCCCAAAATACATGGTATCATTATCATTTATGGATCTAAAGTTCAACCAAAAGAGTTGTGGAGCTTAGAGCCAACCAACCAAGCCCATATCATCATAAGGAGGGAGCACAAGAATCAAGGAGAGACACCAAACCCAAGGAAGAGGTGGCCACCATAGTCTATGGGAGCAACATGGCTCTGCCTGAGATCCAAGTAGAAGGCCCATGCCTAAGAGAGGGAGAGAAGAGATCACATGTAGCTCTCTCATACACATACAAAAGAAGAGGCCCATGCCTAAGGGAAGGAGAGAAGAGACCGTATGTAGATCTCTCATACACATACGAAAGAAGAGGTACTTCCTTTATATATATATATATATATACCTTTGAAATTCTTTATTTTCCAAGTATTTGGGATTAAAGGGAGAAAACCCTAACTTTTGGAGAGAGATGTGTCATGTTGTAGTGAAAGCATGTAAAACATGGGAAAGAAAACTGTATCAAAATTGACTTGTAGGTCAGATATTCATGTGATGACATATATGGAGTTAGAAGAACGACTTTAAAGAGATTTATAAGGATTGTTAAAAGAAATGTTTCATAAAATTTGTGGATTAAATTGAGGAAAGGAAACCTTAAAAGTAGGAAAGGGTAAGAATTACACGAAGTAGTGGAAATAAGACTAGTCAAGACTCTAGCCTTTTCGGGTTGAGATTTTGTAGGACATATTCCTACATTCTTATTCCCATGTGTTTTTTTAATCTTTTAAGTGCATTAAAGTGCTCTTAAAAGAAGATGCATAATGAAAGGCATGAAAGTTCTCTTACAAGAAGATGTACAGTAGTGAAAGGCTTGAAATAATTAAGTTACAAGAGACTCTTGATGTAGCTAGTGTTATAGTCAAAATCATTGGATAGGCATCACATAATTAAATCAACTTGTGAGCCTAATGAAGAACATCTTCACCTTCTTGTTGAGAGAGCAATGTGGGCTCATTATTACGTGAAAAGGTGGTTATTTAGGGGTTTGTTGCTTTGCGAGGTTTGGGTTTTTAAATAAAATATGATTTTGTGGTGCTAAATGATAATTCCTTGGGTGACAAAGATGGCCGTTTTGGAATCCAAAGTTATGTGTAGCCCCCATTGTAGAACCCCTGCGCTGCAAGAAGATTCTTGCGTGCACACCATTGATTGTCATGATAAAGGTAAGTGGTCAGGGTGCTTGTAGCGTGGGTGGTCGAGGATGTAGAGTTGAGGGGGAAAGTCGACGATGATGAGGCTTGACTGTCATTGTTGGAGGGTGTCGATAGTGCCCGTTTGACCAACTTTGGTGAGGCACGGGGTGTGGTAACATGGGAGACTGCCGGTGATGAGGATGGGACTTGAGGGGAAAGGGAAGTTTGGGGTAAAGGTATGTGTATGTTTTCCTCTTGGTGGGGACATAAGAGGATGGTGGCTTTTTTGCCGTTGACATCCATGGTGGCCGTTTCTTCTTGCCAATTGATTTGGCAGTGAGTGGCATCAATCCACTCTTTTCCAATGATAATCTGGCCTCGGAGTGCTCCTGCATCGATGACATGAAATCTGCACTCCAACTGGTTATTTCTTATGAAAATTTTAGGAATGAAATACTTGACACTCATTAAAAGTATTTCATGTGAAATTTGAATGTAAGTGTTTTCTTATGCAAGTGTGGGTTTTTCAAGAGTTTTCCATGCCTCCAAGAATATGAGATTGGTGTGAACCATAGGATATATGTGGGCTTGCTACCATTGTAGACCATTCTCAGTTGGAATTCCAATCCATATTCTTGGTGGGTTTAGTTCTGGTGGAAGTTCAAGAGGGTTAGAAGACTTACCAATTATTGTTGGGGGTGTGAGAGTACCCTTTATGGAAGTAGTTGGTGTGGGTAGAGGATCGGATTCAATGCACTCCCCATCCCAGACGATCATCGTGACCTTGCCTTGGGAAAGCTTGAGGGTAGCTGTGTTGTTAACAACAGAGTTGATTGTACTTGTAGTGTTATGGATCCAGCTTCCTCCAAAGATGACTGATTCTTTTGTCTCACCTGTAGGAACCACATAAAAATTACAAGCCAATGGGTTAGGATAATATGTATAGGGGGAAATCTAGCCATACCTAAAGGGTGGTCGTTTCGTATTGGGGAGCTAGGCTTACACTCAGGGTGTTAAGCGAGGCAATGGACTTGTAGGGTTTTTAAGGTTCCTCATTAGCCCCTAAAAGATGCATAAGTTCTCCTCTTAGTCCCCTATTTTAGAATGCAAGAAAACATTGTTTTCTTTTGTTTTTGGCCTAGAGAGAGAAAATATTCTAGAGAGAGATAATACAGTTTTGAGATATTTTTGGATATAAAGTTATCCCTTTTATTTAAGATTGAAACATAAGTTCAAAAAGAGTTTTCTAGTATGCATTAGAAATTAATTGAATATGTGCATTAGACACCTTAGCCTAAGGGTCCACATTTTCAAAAAATTATGAATTAAGGTCCAAAGAGTGTTCTAAAGGGCCAATGGGGTTAATCCAAGTGTTGGAATAAGAAAAATGCAAGAATAAAGAAAATCTCCCAAAAAGGAGTAAATTCTCACACAAGATGAAGAGTTGACTAGTACAGGACTTAATAGTAAAAAAAATGGGGATTTATTAGTTAAAAAAAGAGCATTTTGATAGCTCAGGAGGGTGAGTGGAGCTCATGAAGGAGGCTCCTAGAATCCTCATGATTACTCTAATTTTTTAATAAAAAAAGAGATATTTCATCTCTCCTCTCACCTCTTTCAAACTAGATTAGAAAAGTGGGCCTAACTGGTCCAAAACTTGTCCAAATTGGATCAAACTAAAGCTGGAAACCTCTAGATTCTAATTGGACTTGGTTGGTGGCCTCCCTCACCTATAAATAGATCCCCATTTCTTTGTATTTTCATCTTAAAGTAATTCCATGCTAGTGTAATTTTTATTTTAGTGTATTTTCATCTTCCCTCTTCCTTACCTCTCCATTGTGAAGCTTTGGAGCTTCACTAAACCTCTTCTTCTCTTGGAGATTACCCTCTCCCCTTCGTGGCCAAGCCTCTTCCTTGAAGGCTACACAACTTTTTCAAGGTAAAGAATCAAGCAAGCCAAGGGTAAGCCTAAACAATGAAGTTTATGCTCTCTTTTTAATGTTAATCTTCTTCCTAACCTCCCTCATGCTTGGGAAGCATTTTGTTTTGTGGTTTTTCTCTTAAAACCATGTTTTTCTTGATTTATGATTAATTAATATTTATGTTTAAGCTTAGGTTTATGCATAAACTAATCTTTATGCTAAAAGTGTAATTTTAAGCATTTTCATTTCATAGAAAATGTGGGGAAGTTGTGGCAAAATTTTATCATTAGAAAATGAAGGTTATACATAAACTAATTTTTATATTAAAAGTGTAATTTTGAGAATTTTCAATTCATAAGAAAATGTGGGGAAACTATGGAAAAAATTTCATCATTAGAGAATGAGTTTATGCATAGAATAAATTTTATTCTAAAAGTGTAATTTTAAGCATTCTCATTTCATAGAAAATGCAGGGAAACTATGGCAAAATTTTTATCATTAGAAAATGAATTTTATGCATAATTAATTTCTATGCTAAAAGTGAAATTTTAAGCATTCTTATTTCATAGAAAATATGGGGAAGTTATGGTAAAATCTTTACCATTAGAAAACGAAATTTGTGTATAAATAATTTTTATTTTAAAAGTGGAATTTTGAGCATTCTCATTTCATAGAAAATGTGGGGAAGCTATGGAAAAATTTATATCATTAGAGAATGAATTTATGCATAGTTAATTTAATGCTAAAAGTGAAGTTTTCCATGATATTTTATTTTGGATAAATAGAGAAACGAATGTGGAAATATTCATAGGGGTGCATTGAGAAAACATAGATAATCTCTCTCTAAAAAAAATTGGCTCATGGTGAATTTTTTGCAAATCAACTCAAAAGTGAGTGGATTTTGGGCATTTGGAATCTACTCTTGATATATAGCATGATGGGAACTTTTGCATATTCAAGAACTCCTCAAATTTGGTGATGACATGGCCTCGACTTCTTGAATAAGAACTCTTATTTTTTAATCAGAAAGAGGAATTATGGGTATAATTGATTTTGTAAATCCCATGAGGTCGTATGCATAAATCTTTTATTCAAAAAGAAGAATATTGAGCATATTTTATTTTGAGAAATTTGAGAAAAGAATGTGAAAATATTCATGGGAATGCATCGAGAAAACTGGATAAATTTTAATCAGAAAAAGGAATTATGAACACATTTAACTTTTGGAATTTTGAAGTATATGTCTGTATTCTCAAAAAAATAGAATCTTGGGGTACATTCTGAACGAGAAAAGGATTTCCTAGAAAAAGATAAGAAACATGCTTAGTGAATGAATGTAATTACTTGTGACTAAATTATTCCTAGATTCCCTGGGAAAGGAATCTGGAATCCTTGAAAGGATCGAGGATCCAAAAGTGAACGAAATTTAAGATTTAATGGAATTGAGTCGAGAAAAAGTTACCTTTAACTAAGCCAAGTAAGAGACTTAGAAAGTTCTGTCAGTATGAAAAGTAGAGTAACTGTACTTTTGACCTGGTTGATTGAGGAACAAGGATTCAGATAACTAGATCAAGGAAAGTTGATAATCAAACCTGATTCGCTCAAAGCGAAAAGAGACCATCTTGGTTGTGAAAATTGGATTGATGTGGGAGTGATGTGGAGTGATGAGGAGTGATGAGGAGTGATGTGTAGCGATGTGAGGAATGATGTGGAGTGATATGTGGAAGGATGCTCTGGGTCGCCCAGGATACCCATGCGTGCGACGAGGAAGAAAATGAGTTGGAGTTGTTTTCTTGAACACGGGCATGGATCTGGTTGATTGGCTTTGCTAGTCTTCAACGGATGAGTTCATGGCTAGTTTAAATGGATCTTGTTGGTTGATCTAGCTGATCTTTAAAACGGAGAGTCCATATGGATTTTATGAGATTATACTCCTAGGTACTATGGTGTAGGAAACTATTGAAAGGCCCCTGAGTGAGCAGGGGCCTTTCAATATGGAGAGTCCATATGGATTTTATGAGATTATACTCCTAGGTACTATGGTGGAGTGAGCAGGTACCAGTGAGCTTTCTGGTTGTCAATGATGCCATAGGTACGTTGAGGAAGGAATGATTGGAATTTGGATTTATGATTGGCAAGTGGAAAAGTTGAAAATTGGACCCTGGGAATGGAATACTGAGGATTATGTTAGAAACATTGTGGTTTTATTGCAATGCTCTTTTGGGGAGGGTTCATGAAGGGACTGGCCATTGGGGAGCATGAATTGCGTGCCACGTTTGCGATTTGGGAGGGTATCAAGTGTGGCAAGGATATTCTGCAGTCGTTGGTTGACTTCGTCACTATTGACAAAAGCTGGCACCCACACATTTTCAAGGGCTTGATGACAAGCATTGCAAACAAAGAGATTGTAGCTCCGGGCAGTGGTCATAGAGTCTTCGGCAAAGGGACCTCTAGCCATTGGATGTGACTGCCAGGTATATGTTTGAGTCCCTTTGCGAAGGTAGACATGATGTGTGTCCCAGTCATGGATTAATTGTGTTTGTTGCATGAAGGGTCTGCCCAGGATGATGTCATAGGCGGCGTTAGTAAAGTCCATGACTAGAAATGTGAGGTTCAATGTCATGTCATAGACTTTTACCTTGAGGTCATGCGCTAGGCCGAGGGGTCGTGCAGATTTCCTATCCACAAGCTTTATCATTAAAGTGGTGGGATCAAGGCATGGTTGGCCCCAGTTTTCCTAGAAAGTTTTTGTGAGGATGCTTACACCAGCTCCTCCATCTAGGATGCCTTTGACCATATGTCTGTTTATAGGAAATGGGCAGGGCTACATTTGTGTCATCACTTTTGAAGTAGTGACCCAACGCATTTACTCGAATTGTTAGTGTGCCTTTGGGTTGTGGTGATGGAGTAGTTCAGGATGATGGGGCTCAGATGCATCTGAGGAATTGAAGTTAGCTCCCTCCTCCACAAAAGCATGTAGTTTTCGTTCCATCCAATCCCAAAGATCATTCCATAAATTTGGATTGCCTTTTGACAAGGTTCTAATGGGCATTTGCATTTGGGAGGAAAGGAAATCTCAAAGGCCGACCAAGCCGCAGGTGCGGGGCTTTGATCATAAGGTGGACCAATAATTGTATATGGAAGTTCAATGTGGTCCTTATTTGACAGGGGTAGAGGTCGAGATTTAGGTACCCTAGGAGGGTAAAATACCTCAGTAAATTTTGTGTGGGAAGCTCATGAGTTTCTATCGAACTGTGTGTCATTGTTCGCATCAAGTTATTTGATGTGAACGTGGGATTTGGACTTGGCGCCTATGGAATAGGCACTAGAGGATTAGGAGACACAAGTGGGGTAAGATCTTCGTTTGTCAAAGTCATGTTGGCTAACGGATCTTCCTCGACCTGGAGCATAAGAGGGGGCTCCTGCCTTACCTGGTGTAGAAGTTAAAGTTCAAGTTCAAGTTCAAGTTCTTGACCCGGACATTGAGTAGGTATGTGTGAGACCCCTGCCCTCTCTGCACATCAAACTCTGGAGTGCTAGTAGCGGAAGTGGTAACCTCATGCACAGGGCAAAGCTTTCCACTCGGGGCCTCACCCACGAATGTCTGGGCAAGGGACTAGTCCGACGGCTCTTCCAAAACCGAACCCAGGAAAAAAAAAACTTTCCTCGCACACAAAGCATAGGCGATTCCTCTCTAGGGAAAATCTTCTAACAAAAATTTATCTAATGGGGTCAAGAGTCTAGGCTATCCTTCACTCGGATGACCAACTTGAAGGAGGAACAATCTTAATACTTGATTCATAGAAACCAACACTTTTTTTCCCCTTAAGTGAGGCACAGCCGTTGATCTGATCTCTTAAAGTAGATTGTCCAGGATTCTAAGCTACTGATCACATCCTAAACGAACTCCTATCGAGATTACCCTTTATTATTTAATTTATAAAACTTCCACCATTCCAGCCTAATCCCATCCAATCCCATGGGTTAGTCGACCGCCCACCAACCACTGTACTTGGTGGAATATTTAGTTACTCACACACCCATAATTGAATTGATGTTCTTAACTTTAGCTTTCAAAAACAGTAACGCACGCACACCTCATACGCACACACTTCTCTTTCAAAAACATGGAAGAGTAACCAAAGATCACACCAATACATTGATTACAAAATATCATAACTAAAAAATAATCTAGTTCCATTGCTTTCCAATCAAGTGTCATCCGGACTCTCTGTTTTTGAAGACCGGCTAGTTAACCAACGAGATCCAGTTTCATAGTTTCCAGTTTACTTAAATATATACATAGTACATCGATCCAACTCCTTGAAATCTCCCTCGAATACACTTGGTGTCCTGGGTAAGCAAGCCCGGCACCGTGCGGTCAGACCCTTTAGGATCCTCCTTAGGTGTCCTAGCTCTTCACGCAGAGGTCGCTTTGTCGGTCCCTCGCCCATTGCACTGGGAGCGCACCATTTTTTTTTACTGTACCGAGGCTGGTCAAGACCTTTGCAAGCTTTACCGTATTGACTCCCCGTCGGCTGTTGCAATGTAGACTCTCCTTAGATTAAAAAATAAACCAAATACTTCCTCTAGCATTCTGGCATAAGACAATCCTTTTCAAAAAAATAGAGTTTCTATGCAAGTAAGATTTTTCCATTGAGTTTTTTTTCATCTCACGAAAAGCTATTTCACGAGAAAACATCTCTAGTATTGGTTTCACAAGACCTTTCATTCCAAAACCCAAACTTCCTTAATGAAAATCACGAATCTCGTATCTCGGGCAATCCATCCATTCAAATACAAATCAAAACAAATTTCTAACTTATTTCTAGACGATTTCAGGTCTTAGGGGAAACTTCTCTAAATCAGACGGATATCCCTTCTTCGTACTGAAGAAATGGGAATGGTCACAAGTCTTTGGCTTAATTTACGATTCAAGAGATGGGCAGGCATCTTACTGTCCCACCTTTCTTAAGTGGTCATGGTCTAGCACCAAAATGCTTGAATTTATTCCTAGATTTATTTCCTATTTCTATCTTGGAAAAAAAATGCCATAACTTGGTTGTATTTAGGACAGTTTTCAATTTAAATTCAATAATCAAGAAACTTGAAAATAAGTATTTGTACTTATAGCTAATATCAAAAATAAGAATTTCTCTCCTTTTCCTTTTCCAATAAGGAATTGCATAAACATAAATTCCTAAAATTTGTATAAAAATAAACATGAGAATTTCCTATAGATATTTCTCCATTTATCTCATAAACTAAATGTGAATTCTAATCGCATGGATAA
This sequence comes from Cibotium barometz, assembly GCF_041138505.1. Taxonomy (NCBI): domain Eukaryota; kingdom Viridiplantae; phylum Streptophyta; class Polypodiopsida; order Cyatheales; family Cibotiaceae; genus Cibotium; species Cibotium barometz. The sequence goes on from NC_141075.1 coordinate 16,058,721, forward strand.
ACATCCAATAATATGAAAATTCATTCTACTTTGAATATGAAAGAACTATAAATAATTCTACTCATGAATAATGGAATTGAAACATGGATATTTCTTTTCTAAATTATCCTTCAATAAATATGCATGCATCATTTCATTAAAATATTCGCATGAAAATATTCTTAAACATTCTCTTTTCCATTTAAACTTAGGCATTAACATGCCAGAAATACATACATGGAAATATGATGAAACATTCTCTTTTGATGCTAAAATTAATTATGCATATTCATATATAGAAATGTGATAAAAATTTCTCTTTTTGATATAAAAATATTCATGTATAGATATACCATGAATATACGCATGAAAATATGTTCAGACAACTACTTTTGATATCTAAAATGTTTAGGCATAAGCATACCATGAATATATATACATAAGAATACATTCACACATCCTCTTTTGTCATCTAGATAATTATTTATACACATGCATGAATATAATTATGAAAATATAACAAAAATTCCTCTTTTGATATCTAAACATTTATGCATACACATACTATGAATGTATAAAAATATATTGAAAATCCTTCTTTTAGCATTTAGAATATTTATGCATAGAAATACATAAATATTTATACATAAAAGTATCAGGAAACTTCCTCTTTTAGCATTAGAGTATTTATGCATGAAATATCATGAAAATTCCTCTTTTAGCATTATAATATTTATGCATAACATACATAAATATTTATACATAAAAATATCATGAAACTTTCTCTTTTAGAATTATAAAATTTATGCATAAACATAAATGCATCTAAACATCTTGTTTATTTTAAAATATTTGAATATAACTTCCATATGAAAATAGATATATAAATGTTATCATAAGCTCTCTTTCATCATAAAATGAATAATTATAAGATTTCTTATCATAAAAACAAGCTTAAATAAATTAACCTTATTCGTAGGCTAATAAACATAAAAATGTTTAACCTTAATCTCTAGCTTGATAAGCTTAGAGTTTAGGGTAAGAAAATGAGATTAGAATTTAGGTTTAACCTTCCAAGAAGGATTTAACCATAAGAAGTGAGTATTCCTTCATAAGGAGTGAATATAAATCATAAACAATATACTTAAGCATAGGAGATTAACATTACTTCATCTAAACAACAACATAAATCAAGAAGGGCATGGTTTCAAGAAGAAACCATGAGATAAAATGCTTCCCAAGCATGTAGAGAGGTTGGGAAGAATATTAACATCTAAAGAAGAGAGTAAACATTTGTTTTAAACAACAACCATAAAAAAGAAGGGAGAAGCATGGCTTGCCATGTTTCCAAACATGAAAAGAGGAGAAGAGGAGTAGATAACATTGTTTAGGCTTACCTCCAAGAGTGAGGGAGTCTTCAAGCTTCAATGGAAGAGCTCTAAGAGTGAGGGAAGCTTGAGATGAAGAGGTTTGGCCACCAAAATTAGGGTTAGGGTGAGCTCCAAAGCTTCCACAAGAGGGAGAGCAAGGAGGAAATGAAAATAAGCCTAGAAAAATTTTTACACTAAAATCTCACAAGGAGGGCTCTCTACTTATAGGTAAGGGAGGCCTCCAACCAAGCCCAACTGGGATCTAGAGGCCTCCAGCTTCAGTTTGGGCCAAATTGGACAAGATTTAGACTAGTTATGCCCAGTTTTTGACCTAGTTTGGAAGAGGAGAGATGAGAGATGAAATATCCCATGCTTTTAGAGTATTTTTGAATAAAAAAATGGGAGTTTGATGGACTTCTAGGTGCCTAAGAGAAGCTCTCTTCCCACTCCACTGAGGTGTCAAAAGGCCTGCAAAAGTCTCCTTTACATATTAGTAACTCATGATTATGAAATCTCCACCTCATGTGAGCCTTTCTTTACTATTTTTTTGAGATTATCCATTTTTTCCATTTTTATTTTAAATCCCATTTTCCATTTGTTGGAATAAAAATATCACATTTTTAAATTCAAAATAATTTAATAAGGCTTAGAACTTTGAACTAGGGGTCTCCTTGGTCCACCCACCATCCAAATCTAATGCAGCTTAGAAATTTCTGATTAAAAGAATCTGTTTCAGGGGATCACTTCCTATTGGCTGGAAGAAAATACTTATCCAAAAATATGTCAATTTTTTTATTACCTCTCTCTAGAATATCTTCTCTATCTAGGCCAAAAACAAGGGAAAACAATGTCTTTTTGCATTCTGAAAAGGGGATGATCATTGGGGACTAAAAGGAGAACTTACACATCTTTAGGAGCTGGGGAGAAATCTTACAGTATGGGAGGTGGCACGCGCTCAGGTACTGGGCCAAATGTCACAAAGACGGGCGGTGGTTCTAGTTGAGCCTGGTAGGGCTCTACAAGTGCGTGGGCCTCCTAAAGACGTTGCTTCTTGAGAATGGCATTGGGATATAGGACTCGCCATTCTGTCATTCAGTGAGTTTCAACACGATCATCACTCTCGAAGAAGGAGGATGATGTGGTCTTTGTTGTTGAGCTAGTGCGGATGCTAACCTGATCATCACCTTGGCCAATGTGCTTAGAGCGTTATTTCTTTTGGGATGTGGCCTTCTTTATCTTGGCCTGCAATTGTGTGACGACATTTAATGGGACAGTCGTCGATATTTTCCCATGTTGAACGCTTAACACGTTGAGTATGTCATGCCTTCAACTATGGAGTGAGAAACGGATTGCAAAGGGCAATCCTTGAAGTAATGTGGTCGATTCCACAACCATGACATTGTAGTGTCATTGGCATGGGAAAAACTGAAGAGGTGATTTTTTTTGCGAGTGCACCTATAGTGTGCACAATTGGTTTAGGGTCCATGTGAGGCACAAGCAAAGGGAGGTGATGTGTTATGGGTTCCTCAGGGATGGCGGAGTGCATGGGTTCCACGGGTTTAGCAATGGACCTGGTTTGAATCTTTCCCTGAGCAATTGGGTTTCACGGGTTTAGCAATGGACTTGGTTTGAGTCTTTCCATGAGCAATTGGGTTTGACGGGTTTAGCAATGGACTTGGTTTGAATCTTTCCATGAGCAATTGGGTTTGAAACCCTGGTTTGCTCAGGGAAAGATTCAAACCAGGTCCATTGGTAAACCCGTGGAACCCATGCACTCCACCATCCCTGAGGCACCCATAACACATCACCTCCCTTTGCTTGTGCCTCTCACATGGACCCTAAACCAATTGTGTACACTATAGACCTGCACCCACCCGCAGGGAAATCACCTCTTCAATGTTTCCTCTGCCAAGGACCCCATAGAGTGGCTGAATGCCCTCAAAAGCAATGCAAGGTCGTTGCAGAATCAGGGTGCCCAGTTTTGTTTACTCAATCATCCTACAAACAGTAAAAAAATAGGCATTTGTTAACCTTCAGTGGCTAATCTCTCCTATAGCTAACGAAGGAATTTCCTGTCAACAGTTGGAATGGAAAGGTGGGCATTGGAGAAGGTCGTGGTGGCGCTATTTGTGAGTAGTTAGGTAAGGCTTGGTGCCCAAGAGGAGAGGAAGGTAATGTTACAAATGAGCTTTCGGTTATCATTGGCAAGGTGTCCAGTTGCGTGGAATAGCATATTGTCATCGAGGAAAGATCGCCCATTTGCAGGCTTGATCAAAGGTGGAGGGTTCCTTTACCAACGTGGTTGTGAAGTCTTGGATTGTGTAAGCCCAAGAGGAAACAATTCATTAAGTGCTTGTCACTCAATTTTTCCCTCTCTACGCAACGCGAATTGAGGTACTTAATGTGTGTGATGTAGTCGTGATGTAGTCGTGTGATGTAGTCGTGTAAGGTTTCCTTCGGTTTTTGTTCCAATTGGAACAATTTGATAATGGGGCTCCATTTGGGCCCGTAGGGTGCAAAACCAAGAATGAAGGCCTCTCTTAGTGCTTTGAAAGAGCCTTTGTGCCGAGGGTCCAAGGATTGGAACCATTGTGCTGGGCTGCACCGCCTTGCCTTCAAGGATGAGTCCAAGGAGATGGACTTTGGTTGCATCATCGAAAGCTTCAAATGCTTGGCATATTTGGTTCAAGCCCTCTATGTGGAATACGAGGTCTCCAACTCCGTGGAATTTTGGCAGAAGTTTAAAAATTTGTGTATGTGAGTGTCAACATCATTATTGATTTCAAGTCATCCACATAGATGACTAATAGCATGATCCCTCTATTTGTCTTTTTCACATAATGTGAAAAATCTACATTGGATATCTAGGACCCTCCCCTTCCTAAAGCTTGTGCTAAGCTTGGAATGTCTAGTTGTGGCTCAAGGGGAGGTGGTACATTGGTGGGGGGTGGTAATAGATTGACTGTTAGAGGGGGAGATCCATGGGGCGTCTATTCATATCGGGCTGCATGTATGGAGGGGTCCCACTAGATGAGAGCTCTTCATAAATCGTTTCGCCCTCAACGGCCAAATGTGTTTGGTGTGGCGACCACGTGAATGTGTAATGGTGGCCGGGGGTGCCGCCAAATGGAATGGAGGCATTGGGGAAATGGAATGGAGCCATGACCAAAAGGTGTCCATGGTGTGTGGGGAAGCTTAGAAAAGCTTCAATGGTGCACGTGCAGACCCAAAATAGGAGTTTTGGCTCTCTTTTGTTTCGCATGTGAACGCACCCTTAAGGTAAAAAATGGTCTTTTAAGAGGTTTTATGCGTGTAAAAATGACCCTAGTGAATTAGGGAGGTAGACCATAACCAAGACTAAAACATTAATAATTTTAATTTTTTTTCTTGGGGTTTTTTTTGGGAACGTCCACCGAGACGCTAGGGTGCGAACACCCATTGGTGGCAAGATTTTTTTTTATGATTTTTTTTCGAGAACGTCCGCCCGGGAAGCATATGCCCAAACGCTTAGGTGCAAACGTCTGTGGTGGTGGCAAGTTTTTTTTGGGTTTTTTTTTCGAGAAGGTCCGTTCAGACACTTAGAAGCGTACGCACGGACGCTTAGGTGTGAATGCCCGTGGCAAGTTTTTTTTTTCTGGAATGTCTGCCCAGACGCTTACATGCGAATGTCCATGGAAAGTTTTTTTAAATTGATATATATACATATGTATATATGTATATATGTATATATATTTATATATGTATATATATATATATATATATATGTATATATGTATATATGCATATATATTTATATATGTATGTATATGTATATATGTATATATATATATATATGTATGTATGTATATATATGTATGTATGTATATATATATATATATATTTTCGAGAACATCTGCTCGGACGCTTAGAAGTGTACACTTGGATACTTAGGTGTGAACACCCGTGGTGGCAAGTTTTTTTCGCAATTGTTTTTTTGGGATGGTACGTTCGGATGCTTAGAAGCATACGCCCATGGCCTTAGGTGTCAATGCCTATGGAAAGTTTGAAATTTGAATTTGAATTTGGAGGGAAGTGATTCATGGACTGGGGGACAACTAAGATCCCCTCATTAATGCAAGGTAGGTGGGAAAAGGCTAAAGTTAAAGGTTACCTCTAAATTAGTGGTTTTCAACTAATGTGGAGGTACTCTAACTTAACTAAAAATTAATTCTTCTTAATTCCACTATTAATCACCTTCTAACCCTCTTCTTTGCTCTCTAATTACTCCTCCCTAATGGTGAGGAGTTTAGGGGTGGGGATTTAATAGGTGGATTAGCAATGTTTAGGCTAACCCAATGATGTGATCATCCCTAATTAATATCTCTAATTAGTTCTCTAATTAATCAACTAAAAAGAGGAAAAATTAGGTAAATGAGACCTAATTAGCACTAATTCTCACTAATTGTGAGCTAATGGGAGTGGACTAGGCATGGAATTAGATCAAGGCAAGTGTTTAGAACACTAATGCCACTCCAGTTTCTCCAATTGCAAGCAATTAGGCTTAATTTTTGGATTTTTTGCTCTCTTTAAGTTCACTAATCAGATTAACCAATAGATTAGAGATAATTAGTGAAAATTAAGATATTGTTTGTGATTTTTTAAGGGTTTTTTGGTGGATTAGGGTTCTATCTAACATTTCTAAGCTACCTATATACACTAATCTAACACAAAACATGTGTGGAAGTAAAAAATTAGCAAAAAATACTCTATGTTTAAGCAAAAGCCCTCTTCTTTGAGCTCTCTAATCACCCAAATCTCTAGTTTTTTTAAAACCTAAACACTTGCTAATCCTACTCCCAATCCCAAGCTATGCACAAAATCAAAACAAAAATAACAAAAAAATCAACAAAACAAATCCAACAACCAAAAACCGAATGCCTTAGCTACTTACTTGGCACCGGGCTATGGAGACTCCGTTGGATTTGAATCAAAGAAGGCTTTGACAAGTAGCAGATTGACATTCCTCGCGAGCAGCGGTGTCAAAGATGTTAAGCTCACCCTAACATGTCATGGGAAGTTGCCTATCTGCTCAGCTCCAGCTAGGCTCAAGAGGTCCACTATAGTAGATGCTCGTCACCACCGTCCTCCCGCACTCATTGTCACATCGAGGCAGTTTCTTTAATCCAATGGGTGGTGCAACCTCTCTTACAAATATCATGTGGGATCTCTGTGGAAGATGATTGCAATGGTAGCCTAATCACTCAAGCAAGAGGGAAGCATGAGAGAACAAGTGATTAGCACTCCCAAATCCAAACCCTAAGCACACCACACATGCTAGATTAGAGTTCCAAGAGAGAGGGAGAGAGAACACTCCACTTCTATTGCACAAATGGGGGAATGAGTTACAAACAAGAGAAATTGGCTTTATAGTTGCAAGCCTTTTCCCACTAGGCTGGGAGTTGTGACCTGAGGGCACCCAAAACATAGTTACAAGGCTTTTCTCTATGGTTTGCCCCAGCTAACCAAGGTCCTCTTGTCTGTCCTTCGAAGCTCAATAATTGGGAGCATCTTTAGGGCGTTTCTCTCATCGAATTGATGACAGGATTTACAATATAGTGTTACATAAGTGTGCGGATATAGTTGTCATAGGAATGTGTTAACCAATATGTGGTTAACAAATGAGAAGGTAATTCTAATCTATAAGCAACATCATTAATTTTGTGAATCACCTTGAAAGGTCTATAAAATCTCAGGGCAAGCTTAACAACTAGAAATTTCTCAGCACTCTTAAATCTGTGTTTTTCAATTCTCAAAAGTACATAATCTCCAATTTTAAAAGATCATTAGCTTTATATTTTCAGTTTGTTTTCTTAACATATTGCTCTTGAGCATGTGTCTCTCGGGGAAGAGGATCGTGTTGGTTAGCCTAATCACTCACGAGAGAGAGAGAGAGAGAGAGAGAGAGAGAGAGAGAGAGAGAGAGAGCAAGTGAGAACAAGTGATTAGCACTAATCACTCCCAAACCCTAAGCATAGCACACATGCTAGATTAGAGTTGCAAGAGAGAGGAAGAGAGAGCACTCCACTTCTATTGCACAAATGGGAGAATGAGTTACAAACAAGAGGAATTGGCTTTTATAGTTCCAAGCCTTTTCCCATTAGGCCGCGCCCGAGAGTAAGTGACCCGGGGTGCCCAGAACATAGTTACAAGGTTTTTCTCTATGGTTTGGACAACTGACCAAGATCCTCTTGTCTATCCTTCGAAGCTCAATACTTGGGAGCATCTTCAGGCTGTTTCCCTCATCAAATGATGGGATTTACAATATAGCACGTGCTCCCATTATACAAGTGTCCGGACATAGTTGTCATAGGAATGTGTTAACCAATATGTGGTTAACATACTCCCCTTCCTGAAGTCGATCGCATCCTCATGATAGGTGAGGGGTTGTCGAGGCATGCAGGGAAGTGTCGTACTTAGTTGGTTCTCTTGTCTCTTCGAAAATGAGAGGGGGTGGGGAAGTTAATAAGATGGAAAGAAGTTAGTGGAGTACTGGTGATTAAGTATCTGGCTAGTCGTATGGGCTCTTATGAGTTTGCTTTTTTTTATGTGCCTAGTAGTACTCTCTTCTTCTTCTTCTTCTTCTTCTTTTTAATTGCCTTTGCAGGGTGGGACATCCTCATTAGAGGAGTCAAAGTACTTGAGTGAGTAGACTATCATGGAATACTTAACGACCAGTATCCCAGTGGTAGGTGGTATGATTAAAGAGGAGTTAGTAAAACAATGGGGTTACTAAATAAGTAACGAGGGGGGAATTCTAGAGGGACAAGGAAGTAACACGCATGGAGACTACTTGCACTCTGAGATGCTATAGATGATTATGAAGCTCTAGCATCTTTGTCAAGACACCGTGAATGGTATCTTTGCTCCCGTGGATGTTGAGTCATCAGTTGCCAGTGTTCTCTCTTTTTCTTTTTATGCTTTTTTTTTCTTCTATCATTGGAGCTCTGGGATCCTATGTTGATAGGAATGGTAGTCAATGTCGAGGATCCATAGGTGTTGAGCCAAAGAAGAAGTTTTGGGTAGGATTGATTAGACATGAAGCACAAGTATTCGGGTGCAGTAGGGGTGATTAAGAAGAAGTTTTGGGTAGGATTGATTAGACATGAAGCACGAGTATTCGGGTCCAGTAGGGGTGATTAAGAAGATCCGAGAGCGATGGGTCGTACCATAGACCACCAGGCTTATGCCCACCATGGTCCCCCCATCCAAAGATGTACCTGGATGGCTCTCTCAATGATAAAGCTTTATGTGGTGTGTGCGCATAGGACAAAGCCCAGTGAGATTTACATGTGTTGTGCATGGGCGAGAGCAAAAGGCATGCCCGTGGTCCTGATCACCTAGAGACTCTCTTTTTTTTTACATGTGTTTATTGATCAACACACCTAAAAAGGGTTTTGTACTGAGTGGCCCATGTTGCTAGAGTTGTGAGCTTACCTTTGAGTTTATCTTTGAGTGATTGGATAAGCTCAGCCATGTGTAGCATTGCCCCTTGGTTTGGTGATGAAGTCAAGGGGCGGGGTGGAGCTTCATGGATGAGGCTCCATGGGTTAAAAGGGTTGGGTGAATCGAGCTTTAGAGTGCCCATGGGTCTGGAGGATTTTGTCGAGGAGGAGGGGACTTGCCAAACCATCTTTGTCGATTGGAAAAGTACTGGCGGGGTGGGTGTGGTTTGTGAGAACTATTGAGGGGTATACCTTGGGAGCCAAATGATGGAATTGTCATCATGTAAGCCTTGGGCTTTTAAGAGACATTTGGGCACCCAATGCTGCCGAGTGATGAAGGTTCGTGGTTGGCAAGGCATCTGGCTTTTTTGTCAACAAGGCTTTGAGCTATGAGGTGGTTGTCAATGCGAAGAAGAGGCTTTTGATTGTAGCTTGGGAAGTGTGTGTTGCCTTCATGGAAGCCTTGTGCTTGGAGCACATTGGTAGACACCCAACGTTGTTAGCTTTACTGTGCTTGGGGTTGTCGAACGGGTGGTTGTGGGGACCTTTTGTCACAACTTTCTGGGGAGTTGTTGTGGGGAATAAACACATGCAGCATGCTTGGGTAGCCAGAGGCGAGGGTTGCCTTCATAGTAGCCTTGTTCTGCTTGTAACACGTGATTGGGGACTAGCCAACATTGAAGCTTTGTCTTAGGGTTGTTGGTTGTTGGCTTAGTTGGTCTTTTGCACTTGGGCTTTAGAGATGGCTCTTTGGGGATCCATAGTTTTGTGTAGCCGTCATAGAATCCCTAAGCGGTTAGAAGATTCTTGTGCACCCACCATTGATTGTCATTGATTGTCATGATAAAGATATGAGATCGGGGTGCTTACAGTGTGCGTGGTCAAGGATGTAGAGTCGAGGGGCAATGTCGATGACAAGTCTTGTTTGTCATTGGTGGGTGGTGTCGACAGTGGCCGATTGACCAGCTTAGGTGAGGCATGGGGTGGGGGAATAGGGGAGACTACCAAGAGGGTGTGGGGGAAGGTCAGTCGAGGGAGAAGGTCAGTCGAGGGTGAGGATGTGTGGATGATTTCCTCTTAGGAACACAAGAGGACAGTGGCCTTCTTGCCGTTGATTTCCAGGGTGGTCATTTCTTTGTGCCAATTGATTTGGTAGTGGCATCAATCCACTCTTTTCTAATTATTATCCGGCCTCAGAGTACTCCTGCATCTATAACATGAAATCTGCACTCCAAATAGCTATTTCTAATAGAAATTTTAGGGATGAAAGACCCAACAGTCATTAAATGCATTTCATGTGAAATTTGAATATAAGTGTTTGCTTTTGTTAGTGTGGGTTTTCCAAGAGCTTTCCATGCCTCCAAGAATATGAGATTGGTGTGGACCATAGGATAGATGTGGGCTTGCCACCGTTGGAGACCATTCTTAGTCAGGAGTCAAACCCATATTCTTGGTAGGTTGAGTTCTGGTGGTAGTTCAGGTTCAGTGGAAGACTTACCAATTGTTGTGGTGGGGAGGGTGTGAGAATACCCTTTGTGGAAGCAGTTCGTGGTGGGGGCAGAGGATCATAGTCGATGCACTCCCCGTCCCCAGAGGATCATTGTTACCTTGCCCTAGGGAAGCTTGAGGGTAGTTGAGTTAATCGTACTTGTAGTGTTATGAACCTAACTTCCACCAAGGATGACTGATTCTTTTGTTTCTCCTGTGGGAACCACATAAAACTTACACGCCAATGGGTTAGCTACAATATGTACAGTTTGTGTAAAAGACCCAAGGCTTTGTATGCATTTTCCACTAGGCAATTGAAATTTGGCATGGGCACTTTTAAGAGAGGGTTTGTCTAGAGAGACCCATGTTTCCCATGGAAAAGATTATGGCTAGTTGTGGGAGACAGCAAGGCATGTTTTCTTTACATGTTTCTACCAACAGGGAAATCTATCCAGACCCAAAGGGTGGTTGTTTCAGGTTGTGGATCTACACTTACACTCAGGGTGTTAAGTAAGGCAATGGCCTTGTAAGCTTCATGAATGATCTGGCCATTTGGGAGCACAAATTGTGTGTCAAGTTTGCGACCTAGGAGGGTGTCAAGTGTAGCAAGGAGTTTGAGCCAATCATGGTCGACTTTGTCACTATTGTTGACAGAAGCGGTTGTTGTTGTTGATGGCACTCGCGTGTCATCAAAGGCTTGATGAAAAGCATCGCAAAACCAAGAGATCATTGGTCCTGGTGGTGGGGGTCACAAAGTCTTCATCAAAGGGAGATTTGGCCACGGGATGTGAGTGCCAAGCACATAAATTGACCTTAAGCGTTTGAGACTGTTTACGAAGGTAGACATGATATAGGTCCCAATCATAGATTAGTCGAGTTTGTCTCATGAAGGGTTGACCTAAGATGACATCATAGGCGGCATTACGAAAGTCCATGACCACAAATGTGAGGTGGAATGTCATGTCACAGACTTTGATCTTGAGGTCATGCACTAGTCCCATGGGTTTTGTAAAGTTCCCATCCGTAAGCTTGAACACCAATTTGGTGGGATCAAGGCGTGGTTGGCCCCAGTTTTCCCAACATATTTGTGTGAGGATGCTTACGCTAGCACCTCCATCCAGGATGCCTTTGACCACATGTCTGTTATAGGAAATGGGAAATGTTGCGTTCGTGTCATCACCTTGAAAGTATTGTCCCAATGCATTGACCTGAATTGTTGGTGCACCTTTGGGTTGTGGGTGGTGGTGATGGAGTAAGTCTGGATGATGAGGCTCAAATTCATCCAAGGAATCTAGAGCTTCCTCCTCCACATAAGCCTGTAGTTTGTGTTCCATCCAATCCTGAAGATCATTCCATAAATTTGGACTACCTTTTAATAACAAGGTTCCAATGGTCATACGGACTCGGGAGGAAAAGAAAGCAAAGAGGCCGGCCAGGTTGTGTTGATGAGTAGGGGCTTCTTGAGGGACGGGGCGTTGAGGTGTGGACTAGTAATAGTATATGGAAGTTCAATTTGGTGCTTATTTGACAGGTGTGGAGGTTGAGAGGTAGTTTCAGTAGGAGAATAAAATACCTCAGCAAATTTGGTGTGCAGACCTTATGAGCTGTGACTCTCTGTCAGACTATGTGTCAGTGTTCGCATCGAGTTGTTCGATGTGAATGGGGGATTTGGGCTTGGCCGTTTGTGGAATAGGCATTGGAGGATGAGGAGACGCATGAGGGGCAAAGTCATCGTTTGTCAACATCATGTTGGCAATCGTCCTCGGACTTGAGAATTTGCGGGGGCTCCTGCCTTACTAGTGTGGAAGTTTAGGTTCAATGGGAGATGGCGCACAGTCAGGTAGTACGGGGTCAAAGGTTACGAAAACAGGTGGCGATTCAAGTGGAGCCTAGTATTGCTCTACCAATGCTTGGGCTTCCTAAAGATGTTACTTCTCAAGGATGGCATTGAGATATGTGGCCAGTCCTTTTTCCCGTTTGGTGAGTTTTTAGTGGGCTGCATGGGAGAGTGGCAATTCGGCACGATCATCGCTCCCAGAGGAGGAGGATGTGGTCTTTGTTGAGCCTGTGTGAGGATGCTAACCCAATCGTCACCGTGGCCAATGTGCTTAGAGCATTGTTTCTTTTGGAATGTGGCCTTCTTTAGCTTGGCCTATAACCGTGTGATGACATTCAATGGGACAGTGGATATCTTCCCATGTTGAACACTCAACACATTAAGGGATGGCATGCATTCGACTGTGGAATGAGAAATTGATTGCAAAGGGAAATCCTTATGGTAATGGTCAATTCCACAGCCATGACAGTGTGGTTGCATTGGCAGACGTTTCTTTTTAGGGCATTCCACCACTCTATGGGGTTCATGGCGGCAAAGAAAACACAGAAGAGGTGGTTTCCTTGCGGGGGCACCTATAGTGTAGTGGTTTAGGGTCCATGTGAGGCGCTAGCAAAGGGAGATGAGGTGGTAGGGGTGCCTCAAGGATGGCGGAGTGCATGGGCTCCCGCAGGTTTAGCAATGGACGTGGCATAAGCAATGGGGTTTACCTGGAGAGGCAATGGTTGGAGTGAAAAATGGGCACATGAGAAGGTCGTGGTGGCGCTTTGTGTGAGGAGTTGGCTTGGGGTGGTGCCACCAGTAAGGTTTGGGGCCTGGGAGGAGAGGAAGATAATGTTACAAATGAGTTGTGGGGTGGCATTGATGTGGTGGCCATTTGCGTGGAATAGCTTACTCGCATGTTGTCATCGAGAAAGATCGCCCTTGATCAAAGGTGGAGGGGTCCTTGACCAAAATGTGATCGCGTGAAGTCTTGGATTGTGCAAGCCCAAGAGGAAATGGTCCATTAATTGCTTATCACTCAATTTTTCCCTCTCTTCGCAATGCGAATCAAGGTACTTGATGTGTGCAATGTAGTCGCGTAAGGTTTCCTTGGGTTTTTGTTCTAATTGGAATAGTTGGATGACGGGGCTCCATTTGGGCCCGTAGGGTGCAAATCTAAGAATGAAGGCGTCTCTCACCACTTTGAAAGTGCTTTTAGGCCGAGGGTCCAAGGATTAGAACCATTGCACGGCCTTGCCTTCAAGGCTGAGTCCAAGTAGATGGACTTTGGTTGCATCGTCGAAATTTCAAATGCTTGATGACAGATTTGGTTAATTACCTTGATGTAGAATATGGGGTCTCCAACTCCATGGAATTTTCGCAGAAGTTTGAAAATTTTCACCCACATAGGTTTTGTATGTGAGATTTGTGGCTGCAAGTGTTGTGCGCTCCCCTTCCTGCAACTTGTGCTAAGCCTGGAATGTTAAGTTGTGGTATCCTTAAGGTAAAAAGTGGTCTTTTGAGGCATTTTATGCATGTAAAAATGACCCTAGTGAGTCGGGGAGGTAGACCAAAAGCACCTCTAAAGATTTGAAATTTTTAAATTTTTTGAATTTTTTTAATTAAAAAATTAAATCTTTTTGGTACAGCCCTACACTTACAAGCGAACACTCGTAGCTTTAGTTTGGAACGGCCGTATGAAATTTTTTTATATTTTTAAATTTTTTTTGTACGGCCGTACACTTACAAACGAATGCAAATGCTCATGGCTTTGGAACGACGGCCACCACGGGCAAGTGTGGAACAGCCATACAATTTTTTTTTTAGTTTTTTTGTACAACAGTACGCTTATTACAAGCGAACGCCCGTGGCTTTAGTTTGGAACGGCCGCGCGGCAAGTGTGGAATGGTTGTATGGAATTTTATTTTATTTTTTAAAAAACTTTTTTTTTTGGAAAAAAAATGTACGGCCTCACGCTTACTAGCGACGAACGCCTGTGGCTTTAGTTTGGAACAGTCGTGGCAAGTGTGGAACGACCGTACAGAATTTTTATTATTATTATTATTTTGGTACGGTCGTACGCTTACAAGCGAACATCTATGGCTTTAGTTTGGAACGGCTGAGCAAGTGCGGTACGGTCGTATGCTTACAAGCGAACACCTGTGGCTTTAGTTTGGAATGACTGAGCAAGTGCAGAACAATCGTACGGAATTTTACTCTTTTTTGGAAAAAAGTTTTGTTACGACCATACACTTACAAGCGAACACCCATGGCTTTAGTTTGGAATGGCCGCAACAAGTGTGGAAAGTTGGAGTTTCAGTTTTAATTTGAAATTTGGAATTTAGAATTTCAATTTCAATTTCAAATTCAACTAAGACCCCCTCACTAATGCTAGGTAGGTGGGAAAGGGCTAAAGTTAGAGGTTACCTCTAAATTAGTGGATTTTAACTAATTTAGAGGTACTCTAGCTTAACTAAAGATTAATTCTCTTAATTCCACTATTAATCACTCCTTAACCCTCTTCTTTGCTATCAAATTACTCCTAATTGGTGAGGAGTTTAAGCATGGGGATTTGATAGAGATGGATTATCAATGTTTATGCTAATCCAAAGATGTGATTATCCCAAAATAATTTTACTAATTAGGTCACTAATTAATCCACTCAAAAGAGGAAAAAATAGATTAAAAAAAGAGACCAAATTAGTGCTAATTCTTGCTAATTAAGGCCTAATTGGAGTGAACCAAGCGTATATTTGAGTCAAGGCAAGTGTTTAGAACACTAATATCCCTCCGATTAGTCTAATTGCAAGCAATCAAGCTCAATTTTTTAGTTTTTTGCTCTCTTTAAGTCTACTAATCACACTAACTAGTAGATTAGTGATAATTAGTAAAAATTAAGATAGTTTATGGTTTTTTGTTTTGATTAGTGTTCTATCTAGTAATGCTAACCTACGTATGCAAAGAGATTAAGCAAAAGAAAAAGGATTAAGCTAAAATTTAAGAAAAATAATTTAGGTTTAAGTAAAAACCCTATTGATTAGGCTCTCTAATCACCCAAATCACAAGTTTTTTTACTCAAACAAGTAGTAATCCTACTCTAAACACAAAGCTATACATGAATATTAACAAAAACATCAAAAACAACCAAGCAAAACATCAAAATACAATAAAAAATCAAAAAACCGCATGCCAAAGAGCCTACATGGCACCGTGCTATGGGGACTCCGTCATATTC